>NW_019525348.1:476376-563452 GCF_002814215.2 Seriola lalandi dorsalis
GGGGGGGGTGTTGTCAGTCGTCCAGGTCACAGGACATCTACAAGTGCTAAGTCAACAGAAACTGGACATATTGCCTCTCATCCGCTGACTGTCTGGGAGTCCTCCTCGGGTCAAGACTCAACAGACATCCTACATTTAAAGGACAATGAGGACAGCAGTGAGGAGAGGGGAGGAGTGATGGAGGGGTGATGGAGGTCATCTATGTCAAACTGGAACAATCGTCATAAAGAAGCGTTCAGCCATGTTCAGACCAACACATCGAAGGGTCTGCAGCCATGCTAGTGGCTCTGTGAGGCTGTACTTAAGTGATGCTTTAGGATATGTGCTAACACTAGCATGGCAACGCAATGCTAATGTGCTGATGTATATAATCTACAGACTAAGCACATGTACATCTCACAGTGATGGCTACAGTGTCTTCTGAGCTGAACGTGAGTCGGTGTGTTGTTGCTGGCTCTGACCTGTGTGTGGGTTGCAGGACACGCCCGCCTCTCCCACGTGGTCACAGTTGTGTTGCTCCCAGTTGTTGTGAGGACACTCCTCCAGTGAGAGCTCATTACCTGTACACTGGACCCCATCCAGTAAGATGGGACCAACACCCTGACCAATGTGGGCCCATGTCCATGCTTTGGCCACGCCCCTGTTGGTCAGGACAAACACACACCACCTTTTATGTGAAGCACAAGGTCAGTTACACACAACAATGTTATATTTTTACTATAACATGCTATTATTTATGCCAATGTAGAGTACCCAGCATGCAATTGTGCAATACAAAAAAAAATATGTTAGAATGCCAAATAAAGTTACATCCAAGATGTATTATTGGGACATTAAAAACAAAATCTAAAATGTCAGCTGATTCTTTTCTGCTGCTGGGAACGGAAACAGGATTTTTCCAGTTTTAAAAGTGGTAGTTTAGTTATCGATTGTCTCGTGTGCCTGTGTGCAGGTAGACTGTTTATATTCTCTGTCTTCACTGACAGATGCCAGTGAGGCGCCACAGTTTGATCTGACACTCTCTGTGCAGCAGCAGTACAGCAGTTATCTCTTACCCGAGGCCTAGCTGTCTGCACACCACCTCGGCATCGGTGTCATCCCACTGGTCCTCGCAAATGGTTCCCCACCTGCCATCACGGTACACCTCCACACGGCCCTCAAAGTCCTCCAGACCTCCCACCAGCCTCAGAGGGATGCCAGTGCCTGAGACACAAAAGGCAAAGCAACATCTGAGCTAATTATATACGTACTGATCAAATATGGTGTTGTTTATGGAAAGATCTCAGACCCTGGGTGTCTGTGTTGGTGGGCACATGCTCTTAGACCTGTGTCCCTGGCCCCTGGTGTATTTTAGTCAGCTACTGTACTGTGCGAAGGTTTGAGACATTTTTAGATGGTTAGATTCTTCGTCTGATCAGCACCAGAGTCATAAAGAACCATCTTCAGAAGCAAAGAAGAGCAGATACTCTGCCCTGATCTCAGCATCATGGAGTCAGTCAGGGATCACTTGAAGAGACAGAGACACTGAGACAGACTGAATCCACAGAAGAACTGAGGCAGGTACTCCACGATGCTGGAACGACCTACCGTACCTGAGAAAGTGTTCAGGTGTGTGAGGAGGAAGGGAGCTGAACGACAAGTGGACTTCTGCGAGGAAACTAGTACAGCCAAAAAAGCCCAGTTCTGGTTGGTTGGTTTTTGTTATAATCTATTACTAGGTGCTGATGGAATACTGAGGACTGAGGCAGTTGGAGTCATGAAACGTGTTTCAGAAAAAAGTGTTTCTCTATGGCCGGCAGAGCGGTTATACGACGCGTGTCTGTTCTGATCTGTTCCTCTTTGTTTATAGACGCCCTGGTCTCACCTTCAGGTTCAGCACAAATCACTCCTGCTTCATTGCCATGGTTACAGTCACCGGTGACAAACTTCCGGCTCCGGCACTCCAGTAGGGATTTCTCATTACCACGGCAACCCAGACGCTCATAGTGGAAGACGGATCCTGGGCCAAAGTAGGATTGCTGCAGGGCTGTACCAATCTCACTGCACGGAAAGCAAACACACACACACACATAGTTGTCTTTTAAACACACACACACATACACACACACACACACTCAAAGCAAACATGACACAAGGCCAATGAAGAAGCCACAACAAACTGCACAGAGAAAATAGAAAACACAGTGGTAGCTCACTGAAAAGAACAGCTGGTGACTTCCAAAGTCTATAAGGTCCGACCTCAGTGTGTAATTGAGTTTATTCAGCTTTCAGCCTGGGGTGAGAAAAGTCAATGAGCAGTGGACGGAGGGCCCACTGTGTCCGCCCTCAGTGACCTGTGGGGACTGGAGCCGGCTTTATACATGATGCAAGGGATTAACAGGAGTCCTGTGGTTTTCACCTATAGATCAGCATCAGACTTCATCCACTGACAGCACCACCACGACACTAGAGGTACGGCACATGATCAGGCCTGATCATGATTTAAATCATACTCATCACAGTGACTGTGTTTGTGCGGGTAACTTCTCCCTCTGTCCTGAATGCTTGAGAAACTGCTGCTGCAGTGGAGATGTTTTCCTCAGATATAACTGAGCCTTTCTTCAAACTGCTTCATGCTGTTTTCACTCTGTGCTCTCTACCACCACCAGACAACAACAGCTCAGGCTACGGCACAGGTCTTGAATCGGTGTCAGTATCTCTGTAGCCCTGATGTGATAGTGTGTCTACAGGATGCTTGTCTCTGTAGCTACGCCATGAGTGCTCAGTGATGTCACTGACATTGAAGGTGACAGTATAACAGTGACAGTATGGGACCTTTTAGTTAATCTGTTTAGGTTTAATAACAATATACTGAAAGTATATATACAGTATATATAACGTCAAAGTACTCATTATGCAGAGTAGTATATACATATATATATATATATATATATATATATATATATATGTATATACTGTACATACATACTGTATATACATACATATTGTACCAGGCACCACTCAAAAGTATTATAATTATGAAAACTACTGCATCAGTGTGTACAGTATATAGTATTTACTGTTGTATGTGGTTGAACTGGAGCTAATTTAAAGTACTTAATTTCCTGTAAAGTAATTTCAGCCCATCATATTGTATTTGTATTTCATTTTATTTAACTGAGTTAAGTACAAGTTTATATTTAACTACAGTGCTGTACTCAGTTACACTGTACCACTGCAATAAGGGATCCGATCAGGGGGACTGTGTCGCTGTGTCTAAACAAAGTTCATTTTCAGACCAGGGTCAGACCAGCGCAAGTCATAATATTTAGTACGAGGCCAATCAGTGAAGTTGTTTGTAACATTTGTTTTGAACGTTGTGAATAAAAATCTCTCAGTGGAAAAACTGAATGAGAGGCCCCCACATGCAGGTGATGTTTACAGCAGCATTTCAGACAAAAAACCACAAACCAAATCTGAAATTTCTAACTCAAAGACGTGTGTGAGTGTGTGACACTGTCCTCACCCCAGTCCCAGCTGTCTGCATATGACACTGGCATCTCGGTCAGTCCAGTGTGTGTCACATACTGCCCCCCACTGGCCATTCAGGTAGACCTCCAGACGCCCGCTGATGCCTGATGACCCCCCCACCAACCTGGCTGCACCTGCAAAGAACAGGAAGAATTTCCACAAGTAACCCTGTTCTAATACAGCATATCACAAGCCACACCTCCCCATCAGAGTCAACAGGCTCCATCCATCCATCCTCAGACACCTGAAGCCCCCCCCCCCCCCAGCTCACCCTGATGGCAGTCGCAGTAGGCCCAGCCGATGGCACCGGAGCTCTGCCTGAAGAAGCACCAGGGGTTGGCCTCCTGGTCCGGGTTTCGGCATAAGTTGTGGTCTCCAAGGCCTCGGCCCGGGTACTGCCGCATGTAGTCTGGGAAGTCTGTCCACTTCAGACAGGGGGAGCCTGAGTCCGTGTGGGAAACTGAGCCATTGTAGTATCCCAGTTCTTCAAAGCCTTCTGAACAGGACAGTGTAGCTGCAGACACAGTCACACAGTCTGTATTCACTCAATCACCTTACACGAAGAACAACAAAACACTGAGCTCTGAGTTATAAGAAAGAATTAGATTAAATTGAATTTGTAATTCAAAACACAGACAAGACAAATTTAGTTAAAATCATGACTGTTTCTTTGTTATTAGAAACCAACTTCCTCTCTCTTTAAAAGCCTGTACACAAAGCACAACAGTTTGTCTGTCCAACACTGAATCACAGCAGGACTTGGATTCTGAGGTGTGATGCACATCACAGCCTCTAGGGGCCACTAGTGAAGCTTTACAGTGTGAAGATAAATGATTCCAGAGAAGATCTGGTTTGTACGAGGAGTCGTACGACAGCGTGGAGAGCGAGGGGGTTTCTGACGCTGTTTATACTCCGATCACAAGTGATGCTGACTCTGCTGTCGTGTGTATACAGCCCTGTGTTCACCGAGGAGGTGATGAGTCATGGGGCAGGATGTTTGTGTTGCACAGCAAGGAAAAGTGGTCCAGTGTGTGTCTGTTTGAGAATTCATCCAGCGACAGCCAGGGCCGATTAGATTTTGGTGCTCAAAGGTCAAAGGTCAAAGGCATGGTGATCTCACAAAACCTGGTTTTGGCCTTGTGAACGCAATCTCTCCATAACGCCTTGAGGGAATTTCTTCACATTTGGTAAAAACGTGCACCTGGACTGAAGGACAAACTGATTAGATTTTGGTGGCTAAAGGTCAAAGGTCAAGGTCCGGTGACATCAGAAGACATGATTTTGACCTTGTGAATGCAATATCTAGAGAACTCCTGAAGGGAATCCCTTCAAATTTGGCACAAATGTCCATGTGGACTCAAGGACTAACTGACTACATTTTGGTGGTCAAAGGTCAAGGTCAGTGTGACATCACAAAAGACCTTTTAGCCATTACTCAAGACTTCACACAGTAATTATGACAAAATGTCACACAAATGGACAACCATGAGGAGGTGATTCTAGTTTTTTTATTAAAACAATCATAGTACCAGCAATCTGAACATTAAATGAAAATACAATTCTAAACAAATCTTCCATATAAAGATCTGAGTGAAAAGTGTGTTTTAATTGTAGTGCAGACACAGGGAAGAAGCTGTGAGCTGTCAGTTCAAACTCTTTAACCTCACTGACCTGCTGGTGGGTCTGTCATGGTTTTGAATTTCAGTCTGCTCATTCATCCTTTTATTCATTCATTCAGTTGTTTGTGCATACATGCTCTGAAGAATCAGAACCCACCCACCTCTAAGGAAAGACTTTTACATCTGCCTCTTGAGTCGAGCTCTTGAGTGAACTGTGACAGGCTCAGCCATTACAGCCTCATGATGTGTGATCAACCACTGTTCAAATCCAAAGAACTTTATTTCTAATTCTAGTGGAGATCTAGTGGAGATGGTGTCTAAAGATACCAGATGTGTCAGGCTGAAGTTTTTGGAATATACATCCATCAATCCGTAGCACTCAGCCCCGTCAGGGCGGCTGGAGCCCATCCTAGCTGGCAGTGGGGGAGGTCCAGGTACTAGGACTGACATTCTGCGCAGGGCTGATATATAGAGACAAACAACAGTTCTCTTTTAGAGTTGCCACTTAACCTAACGTGCAGGTCTGTGGACTGTCGGAGGAAAACCAGCAGGCACAGGAGTTTGAACCCAGAACCTTTCTTGCCGTGAGGTGATAGTACTAACCACTGCACCATCATGGCTTTGGGGGAAATACAGAGGGGTGCAAAAGTCTGAGACCACATCCCCATTCACTTGAATGTTTCAAATAATGCAGCAGACATATTGGAATAGAATATTTCCCTCAGATGAAATGGTGAGGCAAAAAAATGGGGTCTAGTTTTAAATAGTTGTAAATATTATGGAACAAAAATATTTATAATACTGTCAGACAGAGTTGTATAAGAACCTTGGCGCTACTTAAAGGGAAACAGCTCCTAAACTGACTCTGAAATGTAATTTTAAATTCCGCCCGATCTCATGGCAGACCTCTCTACACTGACCTCAAGTTCCACCATCAATAATAATGTGATGATATACTGTAATGTATATCATCACATTATTATTGATATACTGTAATGTAATGTATATACTGTAATATAACTGTCAATGAGTATTTGACATTTTAATGCAGGACTTCTACTTGTCAGAGAGTTTTACATTGTGATTCTGTTACTTTTACTAAAGAATCTGAGCACTGGTCTCAGTCCTGCCTCTCTGTGGTGCTGACCAGACTCTCCTCCTGTAAATGGTTGTTTAGGTTGGAGGACTTGTTGTTCTGTGCGGTAATTATCACTGGGTTTGACTGAAACCTTTTAAACCTATTTGAGTCATGCTTCTTGTTTACATCTGTCAATACTATATAACTGTCATAACGGCGAAACTCACACGACACAGAGGCAGGGGAGAAATTTCTGAGGTGTGATGATGTTTGTTGTGAAGCAAACACGGACTCAGGGCTATACAGAAATTATGTCTACAATTTTGGTAATTTTTTTCCATAAATACTTGGTATGGAAGAACCTGACGGCCCTGCACAGAACCCAGACCTCCACCTCATCCCACACCTTTAAGATGAACTGGAACACCAACTGTGAACCAAATCTCATCACCAACATCAGTTAAATGATAATCTAGTGCAATCACTTATTATGATTTCAATGTAATTTTTAATTAATTAAGGTCAGCTTGTAGAGATTTGTTGTTGATTTGTGTTCACTTCGACATTAAGCTATTTTTCTGTTTATCTGTGTCCAACAATCCTAATATTACATCAGCAGTGATTGAATGCTGTGAATCTAGGTTCTACACTTGCATTAAAGGTCCATATAGTCTAAAGGTCTCTGACCATGTGTTGTTTGATTATAGATCAGGTCTAGCTTCTATATTAATACAGTGAAAGTATCAAAGCCTCAGTCCACAGAGAAATGCACACAGCCTGTATTCAGAAACTGAGCCTTAAAACCAGCCGTCAGGACTTCTGGAACTTTGTGATGTCACAACAGAGCAGTCACTGCCCCAAGCCCCGCCCACCTGAACCCACCATCCAACCTTGTAGGATTTGGTTTCTCTGTGTGTTTACCTGAAATCTGCTATATTTTTATTCCATCACTCAGAAAACAGTCAGCCAATCAGAAGACAGGCTCAGAGCCTCCTCTCTTCTGATTGGCTCACCAGCCTGATGTTACTAGAGCTCCAGAGAGAAGCCTGAGAGAGGAGATGTAAAACTAGACTGAGATGGTTTTTGGTTCTTATAACCAGAAAATATATCTTCTTATGGATCAACACTTCAAATAAAACACTGGAGAAGAGGAAAATATGGATTCAAGACTGATTCAACTGTGAATGCAACAGTCACAGATTCTCACCTCTGTCTAGGTCAAACTGTTTCTGTCCTTGCAGTCGTGCCATAATTCTGGATATCCTTAACCTTGACCAGCCAGTCTAATCTAGTTTGCTGCATACAGTCTCGTCTTTATGCTGTTGGTCTTTGCAGCCGTCTCTGTCTCATCAGCTAAGCATCCTCCAGTCATGGCATGTTTTCACCCCCACCACCACCAGCAGCCTGTGAAGCCATATGTGCCTGTAGCTCACAGTCACAGTTAAAGCGGTGGAGGCCCTGCAGAATACCTGACTGTCTTGCTTCATGGTTTATGGCAATAAGGTTTCACCACTGATGGGAAAAGTTCCACTGACTTTATAGCTGTCAGACACTCACTGGGAAATGGATGAGCTGACTGTTGAGTATTATATGCTTTGGCAGCTGCATTGGCAAGAACCTACATGTGCCAGTGTTGAGTAATTGACTGTAGGACTCTAAAGTCAGAGTAAATCAGGCTGGTTCTCGTGTGTGAACCAGTCACAGGAAGCAGTTTTATAGATCAGTTTTACAGTTGGCAGGGCTTCTGGTTGCTATTAAGTGTCTTCCCTGCATTTCAGCAACATTGTCTTGTTAAACCACCATCTGCCCACCAGACCAACGTGGCGTGTTTTACATGTGAACGTATCAGTCTAGTCTCATAATCTGAGGCAATTAATGAAGGTCCTCATGTACAAAACATAAAGAAACAATCAGAGTTCAACAACAGTCAGTTCAACAACAGTCATCACCTGAGCAGCTATTGTTTTTTATCCCAGAGGATCATGTAAGCTTATAGGCTTATATATGGGACTGTCCCCAATGATCAGTCCTGTTAGAAAAATGTGAAATGTGTCTTTAATCTCTGATCCACCCAAGCAACAACCTCTGGGGCTGAAAAATGAAGCCAACACTGAAGAACCA
This sequence comes from Seriola lalandi dorsalis, assembly GCF_002814215.2. Lineage (NCBI taxonomy): Eukaryota > Metazoa > Chordata > Actinopteri > Carangiformes > Carangidae > Seriola > Seriola lalandi. The sequence continues at coordinate 484,705 of NW_019525348.1, forward strand.
AAAGCTGCTGTTCTCGCATGTGAAAATGTCCAACTTTACAGCAGAAATAAAGATGTTTACAGCCTGGTACAAAAACAGCTTCGGTCTCTAGAGCTAATTTCCTCCTTCATGACACCTGTTTATATAACTCACCTGTTTACATCTTATTAAGGCTGAAAGTTGTGTAGAATTTGGGGCGTGGCCTCTTTGAGTGACAGGTGGGTGAGCATATGATTGCCATAAACAGTTGCTAATCCAATATTTGTCTGTGGCAGGACATTGAAGAGTATAAGACACTAAAAATCTATGTCCTATTTTACGCACAAGATTTTTTTTTCTGGTTTTTAATCATTTTCAGAAACCCAGTTATTTTTTTTCCCACAGAACATTGTGGTTTAACACCAGTGCTGAGATGACACATTTCAGTAAACCTCATGACATGTAGATGGTCACCCCCCCCCCCTCCAAAAAAAAAACAGACACACACATGGATAAAGAGTTTGAGATGACTCTTACCTTCACTCTGCACAGCATTCAAGTGTCCACCTTCAGAGACCTGTGGAAGAAACAATCAGGATTCATAAGAAGAAGAAGAACACAACGCTCTTATTATACTGCAAAGCTTTTTACACTGTTTTCCTGCCATAAATCTAACTTTCATCAAAGGCACTGAAGACCCTGGAGCCCACATTATGGAAGTTTCCTCGTTGTTAAATTAGTTGTACAACTGATGCCAGCTTGAGCCAGTTTCAGTGAGTAGTGTATAATGAGGTTTTCATTCACAAAGCTGAGTCCCCCGTCCTCAGACTCACTCCCTTATGTCTGAACTATCGCTGTCAGTGCTGGGACATGTGATGAAGATGTTTCTATATATATCTATATTTAGGCTGGGGATAGGGACAGGTTGTGGTGGCAGCAGGCTGAGCAAGTTATAGTCCAGACGTCCCTCACCCTCGCTGTATTTTCCAGCTCCTCCTGCAGAAACCTGAGGCCTTCCCAAACCAGATCAGATATATAGTCTGTCCAGTGTGTTTGGAGTCTATAGCCTGGTGTCTCCTACCAGTTGGACATGGAAAACCTCATCATCATACCGATCAGTGGAGAAGCTGATCATGCTGCAGCAGCTGTGTGATAATGTTGATGATAATGATGATAAATGATAATGTTTTGCTGTGAAACTCAGTCTCTGTTGATGTCCATTGGATCTGTAGTGAAACCAAGCTGAGTACAGCTGACAGATTTCATACACAGGAGGAAGCAACACACTTTTCAGAGCCATCTGTTTAATGTTTGTGGTTGTTTACTCCTTTAAGCTTATTTCCTACTTACAGCAGCAGCTGCAGTATGTGTGGAGCTCCACTAAGATTTTCCTCTTTTTTTTTATGTTGCTCTGATTTTGTTGCATTGTGTCTTCAGGTCGGGTCTGAACAAGGCAAGATTAAGTAAAGTACACACTGTTCAAGGTGCGGTGAACAAACTTATCTGTAGCCTTTTGTATGAAATTTGCTTAAACATAAATTCAGGATAGAAGAGATGAAATACAAATCATGATCAAAAAACGTCCCTGAGAGCTCAACACACTGCTACTTAAGAAAACACATGTAAACAGACAAAACTGAGCTGCAGATACTCACAGCACAACACAAGTGTTTCCGGGGGAAACTAAAAACTGATGAACCTGCTGGCATGCACTGAGCAATACTTTGTGACTTTTGAAGTTAAAAGCATTGAACAAGTGCACATGATGTTTTATAATACATCCATGCAACGGCATCTCAGCAGGTTCATCACTTTTATTCCTTTTTTTAAAGTTATTTTTTGCCTTTATTCTGATGTAACTGTGAGAGAGAGAGAGAGAGAGAGAGAGAGAGAGAGAGAGAGAGAGAGAGTTTTTGTCTGTTTGCATGTGTTTCGTTAAGTTGCAGTTCTTTGAGCTCTCAGGGCCACCGTACTCTCTCAGTTACAGTGCAGGTACCGCAGTAATGAGGCGAACACACACTGCATGGACATGAACATCTGTTTTGGATTTAAAAGCAGTAAGTCACAGATGTCTGTATGTGACACAGTGTGACATACAGGACATGGAGTAAACTTCAAAAAAAATGAAAGCAGATTATTACTGAGTGTTAGTGGTGCTACTAATCAACATTGGTTTATCATAAGATGATGGGGAATACTTGGGCCATCTGGGGTATAATCAAGCTGAGGAGCTGCCTGGGGCCACAGGGCCACCAGAGGGCCCCCAAACTAGTAAATGAAAATCCTGTGTTCACATCTTGTGGTAGATATTTAGGTAAGCTACTGTGTGTTCTCTGGGTTTAGGTTCAATATGGCAGGCTAGTTTCTTGTGTCTTGGATTTGATTGGAGTGTGGGGGATTAGAGGCTTGTATCCGAAACAACCTCTTACCTGAGGGAGCTGTTCAGCTGTGGTGTGTCACTCACACACATATCTGCAGCGATGTGATATGAATAAAAGTGAGAGCAGACTTTGACCTGCTGATAGTATGAAGCAGACCAACCACCAGTGAATGAATGAATGAATAGGCGGACTAGTATTCAGATATATTTTATGTCTTCTCTGTTCTCCAGCACCTTGGAGCAGTGAATGAAACATTGACTGTGATCTTAAAGTGCTGACTCACACCTTGAATTTGTTGCCCTTGAGGCTGTTTACATGCAGTAAATGCAAGGAAGATTGCAGGGATGTCTTCCAACACTTTCAGGGCTATGCATAAGAAGGACTTGTCCTACACTCTTCAGCCAGCAGTGGTGCAGTCCACTCTTTAAAATCCCTCTGGGCTGCACTGTAGATGCATAGATGTGCAGTTTATCTGAAAATGTTTGTAATTTATGCATCAATGTTGAGTCTTCACACACAAAAGACTGAATATAGCCTCTGCTCTCGTATCCTGATTATGAGTGTTCATCATCTCTGAGTACTGCATGCTTTCATATCCAGCAGACTTGACTACTGTAATGCTCTCCTATCTGGTCTCCACAAAAACATCATAAATACATTCAGCTGCAGCTGAATGGGAATCTGGTGCCTGAGTCCTGACCAGAACCAGAAGCAGAGAACACACCACACCTGTGTTAAAGTCTCTACATTGTTTCCTGTCAGCTTCTGTTTTGATTTTTAAAATCCTTTTCCAGGATACGTCCCACATGCTGACACTATATGAACCAGTACGGCCCCTCAGGTCCACTGGTACCAGTCTGTTGGTTGTTCTGAAGCGCAGGACTCAAACCTGTGGTGAGGAAGCTTTTAGCTTTTATGCTCCGAGCCAGTGGAACAATCTGACCTGAGAGCAGCTTTAAATGTAAACTCGAAATGTTCCTCTTCAGCCTGGCTTTTCTTAAATAATTAGTCACTTTATTTTATTCACTTATTTTATCCTGATTATTTTGTAAATTGTATTTTATTCTATTTCATCTGTTCTATTCTTGTTAATTTTCTTATTTGTTTGTTTATTAATTGTAGCTTTTTTAATTTATTTTATTGTATTTCACTGTCAGATTTCTTATTTGATTTGTCCTTTTCTTTTCATCTGTGAAGCTCTTTGAACTGCACTGACCTGCATGAAAAGTGCTGTACAATTTAATTGATTGATTGATTGGTTGATTGATTGATTGCTAGATATACTGTTCACCCAGATATGAACACCTGAAAGGCTGCACTGTAAATGCAGTTTTTGTGTCTTCACACACAAAAGACTGAATATACCTGCTGTTCATGTATCCTGACTATATTTACATATCGCTATTGGACTGGATGTAACATACTGTTGCTCAGTCTGTCTGTGTTAATATGTTAATATCCCCCTCTTTACATTCATTTTCTTCCCTATCTTCTACAATAAAACGACTGTTTCTTAGGCCGGCTCATCTGATGCAACAACACCTTCACTCAAATATCTGAGTGTGAAACGTTTCGGTCCGTGTGTTTATGCAGAGCTCAGGCTGCTTGGCAGTAAAACGTGTATGACTCAGGGAGGGACAATCCACAGATCCTGGAGCAAACAAAACAGTCAGTTCTGATCCCTCTTTGGAAACTGACCATGTCACCAGTTCATGTTTATTTCTAATTGTGGTAAATACTCTTCAATGTGTTGTTATCTTAGTCTGACTAAAGAGAGAAGACTAAATAAAATCTTAAGTGAGCAATGAATTATGGAGCGAAAGGTAAGCACCAACCTGTGGTTTCCACAAGTGATCAAACTTTATTTCCTTGTTAGACTTTGACAGAGTTGTTATATTTATCTATTCATAGTGAAAAGACGACTTGCTGTGTGAGGTATCAGGTGTGGATCTATGTGTCAGTTGACGTGTTTAAAGTTTGGGAGGCCTCCAGGTGTATGCAGATTTCTTTCTAAAGGTAACAGGGCGGGAATAATCAGGTGATAAGAGGTACAATGGAGAGAGTGAAACTGCTAAAGTCATATCAAACCTTCAGTCAAAGACCTGATAGTCTGAGCATGTGAATCTGTGGAATGAGTCTACATGCACAGGTTTGTATATCTGTATCTGTGTTTTTTTATGTTTTATTATTATATTGCACGTGTACAGAGCAGCCTACATCGCATTGTACTGTATGTTATTATTGTATAAAGTATTTCTAAATTATTTCATTTGTGTTAGATTCTATTTCTATTCTTATTTTGTTTCTTATTACATTTTCCCCTCGTGCTATTCTTTCATGTCATGTCATTTGAATTTCTTCTATGGTGGATCAATAAAGGTACATCTTATCTAATCTTAATATATATATATGTGTGTGTGTGTGTGTGTGTGTGTGTGTGTGTGTGTGTGTGTGTGTGTTCAGTAATTGTGATGAACTTGTTGCCTTATTGCCTCTGGAAATCAGCAGTGCTACACACAGTTTACTGAACACAATGACCCAGATAATTGTTTCTATTTTCCTTCTATTTTCAGTTATAAAGCTAAAAAGTGATTTTCAGGAAACTTCCTATAGAGGCATTATGGGATGACAGAACCATGAGGTGTTACAGTTCTGTAGTTCACTTATAGCCCATGGCGCTAAATCAGATGGGCGCTCAAAATCCTCCGTGACACACAAACGTGAGAAAAGCTGGTCCGGGCTAAATGTCAGATTGTAAACATCAGGCTGCAGCCCGCTTACCTCAGCAGAGACGCACAGGACCAGTAACAGGCAACAGGGGACGAACCCGGGCACGACTTTCCTCCGGTCCATCCTGCCGAAGAAACCATCTCCTCCACACCTTCCGCACACACCTTCACCACCTCCACCCGCTCTCTGACAGTCTCTCCTCTCCGGCCGGTAAGAAACTAAACGGGGAAACGCGCACACAGACACCGGCTCCGGCTGAGGTCCGCGCTGAACTCAACTCCAGACATCCAACCCGCTCCAGAGCTAAAAATGACGCGCTGTTGTCGAGGAAGGGACATAACTCTCTCTCTCTCACTCTCTCTCTCCCTCCCTCCCTCCCCCCCCTTACACACACACACACACACACACACACACACACACACACACACACACAGTCTATCTCCATGACAGGGGACATTACATTAACTTACATTCATTTCCTGGATACTTATTTTAACCTTAACCATAAATACTAGGCTACTTCCCCAAACCTTCCTTAAAGTGCCCCTAACCCTTAACCTAATCTAAACCTAAACCTAAACCTTAATTCCAAACCTAAACCATAATCTAAACCTAAACCATAATCTAAACCTAAACCATAATCTAAACCTAAACCTAAACCTTAATCTAAATCTAAATCTAAACCATAATCTAAACCTAAACCTAAACCTTAATCTAAATCTAAACCATAACTAAACCTAAACCTAAATCTAAACCATAATCTAAACCTAAACCTAAACCTTAATCTAAATCTAAACCATAATCTAAATCTAAATCTAAACCATAATCTAAACCTAAACCATAACCATAACCATAACCTAAACCATAATCTAAATCTAAAGCTAAAGCTAAAGCTAACCGTAGAGCAGGTCTTCATTAATGACCATAAGGAAGATAAACTCCCACAATCAAAATGTGTAAATCGATTTAGGTCCCCACAACATGAGTAAAACCCAGACACATGCACACACAGAGAGGCCTCGCTCTGACATTTCAAAGCTGCTCCTCTTGTAAATCAAAGGTGTGAAGCTCTCATACTGCATCAGTGACATTATGTAAATGTAAATAATCCGTCTTTACACCTTCTAACAGTCCGTCTTAAGGTGCCAGATAAATAACAGCGTTAGTCTAAACATAATTGAATGCTGCCATGTGGCAGAGTACAGACAAGCCCTGAGGTCCTTGAAGACCACATGAAGAGCAGCAGTAACACACACTGAGCATGTTCCCCCTGCACAACCACAACAACAACTCTCAACTTGACTTTGACTTTATCACCAATGACTCACAACTTCTGAATTGGACAGAAATTAATCCTCCTCAAACTCAACGTTTCAAACACGTGAAAAAGAAAAGCACAGCCAATGAGCTCCTCATCAATCTGACAAGGGATGTACAGTCCAGTTTATTAGGTACTGTTCAGTTACAAGTCTAATACCCTGCCTCACCGTAGCTAATGGGATTCTTCAAATGCATGGCCTCAGAGGGAGAAACATAGCAATATTGCTGCTTGCATCCACATTTGAAAGATCATTGCAGTTATCTGCTGCACTAAAAGAGAACCACTGTTGAAGAAAGGACTTTTCAAGCCTCATGTTATTTTATTTGGCTGATACTATATCAGTTATTTGATTAGCCTTTTGTTGCTGGATGGCTTTTAAATGTGTATATGTATTATGTTCCATTAGATTCCTTTGTTTAACACAAAGAAAGAGATGGTGGATGCATAAATTAGATAAGTGGAAGTAATGTTAGCTAGTTTATTATTACATGACATTTTAAGTTATCCATTAATCATTGACTTAAGCATTTTGAATTGTGACAGATGAAAAATTGTTGATCTGGCTTCTGGATCTTGTGTTTAAATTGTGTTTTTTTCCAACTAATAAATCCTCCTTCAGTGAGGTTATAATGTTCACTTCACTGGGATCATTTTGGAGGATGAGGTCTGTGGTAGGTCTACTGTTTAATTATTAATTCATAAAAATAAAAATAAAGTCCTGTCACTATCACACTGCCCAAAGGCTGAAGGTCAAATGGAGATAAGCAGAGCACGGCCATGATTTCTCTCCAGATAATAACTCCTGATTGGCTGCGCTTCAATGGGTCACTTCTGAGAGACTGATTGTTTTCTCTGGTAATCTCTCAAAAACACAGATGATCATAAAGCTCCATCTCGATTGTATTATCAGAACCTTTCAGCGCCTCTTGGGGCTTAGCCCTCAGATGCTTTCTTGACTCAGGAGATGAACGTCAAAGATAGCAACATTTTCACAGATCCAGCTGAAACAGCTGAGAATTTTCTGTGACTAAATCCCAACAAGGCCTCTACAGGGGCCCAACAAAACACAGAACACCCCCGGGCCCTGAGATGGTTTTCAAAGGCTGCTAGTGATTAGCTTCATGTCTTGTTTACTGAAACGTTTTGGAGGGTAAATCAAATAAACTGCTACTGAACAACATACTGTACAATACATACAATACTGAGTAGATTTAGATCTGGGTGTAGTATTATTATGTATCAGTGTCTATCTTGTGCAGCTCTGCAGGTCAGTACTTGGAGTGAATGTCTGCAGCCTGACATGTTTACGACAGAACCGACAATAGGCCAGTGGTGTTGTATTCTTAGGGTTCGTATCTGTATTTGTCCTCACCAGTAGTGGGTCACATTACACATGTGCAGCGGCCCAGTTTAGACCTATGTCCTCTCTTATGTAAGGATGGATATAAGAGAGTAATTTGCTGATTTAATATTGTACTAACATAAAGTTGTTCGACTTATGACAGAGTGGTCATATCCTGACTTTTAGTTCCTATGAGTCAAGCTGCAAAACACTAGATCCTACATTCCCCATAATGCAACTCAATAGCATGTCATTAGACCTTCCCTGCCTCCTAAATACCAACACCTCCAGTTTGTAATGCAGACATTTATAAACCTGTAGCCTTCAAACCCAAGAGGAGATTACAGAAGTGGAAGTTAAGAGTTGATAGTTCTCCTCTAAGGCCTCATAAGACTCTTTTTATTGGCTGAATCATTCTCCACATGACTGATGAATCCACTTTTGAAATTGATGCAGTGGCGGAAATGGACACAGAATCAACAGATAGTGTCTGTTTGATAAATCAGTACAGTTCTGTTAAACACAGTCTGTAACTTCTGCCTCTAGCGCTCTCTCAATCAAATCAATAACCAAAGACGGTGTTGGGTGACGTCATGAAATAGCGTGGGATCATGGGAGTGGTTGTCCTCACTGCTATTTCAGTAAGCTCCTCTCGGTTTGGATTCCTTCAGTGTCAGTGTTCAGGAAATCAAACAGACCTGCTGATTCTAACCGTCAAAAACACTGAATGAAGCAGTTTGACATTTACAGTCAGAGTTTGAGCGACGCTGTACGGAGGACAGAGACTCAGGGAAGAGTTGGAGCTGAGATTGATGCTAACCTTTGTTCTGATTGTTTCTCTGATAACTTATGAAGCAGACGTTCAGCAGATTTTTAGCAGCAGCTGAATTCTGCACAGAGGTGTCCTCCTCTCCATAACAAACACACCAGGGGATTCAAACCAGTAGAAACACCTATAAAGCAGTTTGACTTTAAAACTCAGAGATTCAGCGACGCTCTTCAGTGACACAGGACAGGACGTCTCCAGCAGCTGGGAGCTGAGCTGTCTAACATTTCCTCAGCTTGTTTCTCTGATAACTTCAGATCCAGACGTCCGACGACTAAAATCCTTCATCTGGTTCAAATATAGAGCTGAAAACCACCAAGGTGGAAAAAGTCATTCATTCATTTATTCAATATCAATAATTCTAGAGCGACCCATTCCCTTCATTTTTTCCACGGTGTCTGAGATTTAAACTGTAAACTGCTCTTGTGGTGTGGTGTGTGTATGTTCGGGGGCACCAATAGTAAGGATCTGAAAATAAAAATTCTATCCTGATATTTTGTTGTCAGTGGTGCTAGAGTGAACATGAACTTACAGTTTTGTGAGATGAACATCAGTCTAATCATCTTCTTTTAGCAACTCAGCTTTACATAGACAACAAGGAGAAATGAAAACCTGTTCAATGTGGTACGAAGGAGTGAATAGACTGAAGACATAAGCGTGAGTGAGTGATGTGCTGCGGGCTGTGATGGAGTTTCCTCTGCGGTCTAGACATTTGGGAGGAAGTGATAAGCAGGGCGGGGAAATGGTTCGCTGTAATGACGGGCAGATAAACGGGGACACAGCAAAAGCTTCACATTCTGACAATGGTGGGTGCAAACATAGCACAAAATCCTTCCTGCGCTTCAGACAAAACATGAAGCCAAATCCACACTTACATCATTAGCACAACGTCAATATTTCTGCCAGAAACAAACTGAGTGCAAGAAAACACAGTGTGGAACCAAGAACCGTGGGAAAGAATTAAAATGGGAGGTAGGTCAATAAAAAAGCATGAAACATCAAAAGAACAGTCCAACTTTAAACAGGCTTCTTGTCTTCTCCAGTAAGCTGATGGCAGTGATATGAATTTTATGTTTGCTATCTGTATCCACTAAATCTAGTTAAGCCTGTTTAGCACAAAGACTGGAAGCAGGGGGGATGATAGCCAAGCTCTATATAAAGTACAAAAGTACAAGTCCACCTGAGTCAGTGTTTGTGTTACTTTAGTGTTGAAATATATTTTTTGTGAATGAAAAGACCCCTAATCATATATGGGCATGTGACCAAAAGATTTCAGGTCATTTCAACAGGGAAGTAGTTTTACTTTCCTCATGCCAGTGTAGGTCTGTTACTTCTGACTTCTAAGTAAATGTCCTGTATTCAAAATCATATTTGAGTCAAAGTGTAAGGGTAGCAGGTGAATGTGATTCAACTAGGAATTCAGGATAGTCCACTTTCTAGTGTGATATGATATAATATGATATGATATGTTATGACATGACATGACATGATATAACAAGATATGACAGGATCCATGAGGCATGACCACAGTCTAAGCTAACTGGCTAATTGTCCTTATACTTCCATTTAGTTAATGAAAATAAAGCATAAAAAAAAAAGAATATCCCAAGCATCTCCTCTTCAGGTGAGCAGCGCACACGCACCCGGCTGTCCACATGATGTAAAAGAGAATGTGATTCATCAGACCGGGCCACCTTCTTCCATTTGTCCATGGTCCAGTTCTGATGTCGGCGGTGGATGGGGGTCAGCATGGGCACTCTGACTGGTCTGTGGCCATGCAGCCCCATACACAGCAAGCTGCCATGCACTGTGTGTTTTAACACCTTTCTATCAGAGCCAGCATGAGCTTTTTCTTCTTCTTCTGTGGGATCGGACAACACGGGCTATCCTTCTCTCCTTGTGCACTTCAATGAGCCTTGGGCGCCCATGACCCTGTCGCCGGTTCACCAGTTGTCCTTCCTTAGACTACTTTTGGTTGGTACTAACCACCGGCAGTTTTGGAGGCGCCCTGTCAAAGTCACTCAGATATATATGCCGCCCATTTTGCTGCATCCAATACATTTACTTCCAGGACTAAATGTTCACTTGCTGCCTAATACCTCCCACCCACTGTGCCATTGTAAAGAGACAATCATTGTCACTCACTTCACCTGCAGTGGTCATAATGTTATGGTTGATCGGTATATGTGTGACAGGATTTAAACCAGTTTCGTGCTGTAACCTTAAAACCAACCCACCATTTGAGATGAATCAAAAGGACGCCATGATCCACAGTGTTGAAGGCAGCACAACGATCTAATAAAACCAAGATGACATTTCCCCAGAGTCAAGAGAGAGTCATTTATCACCATGTCATGTGCTGTGAACCCAGGTTGAAATGGATCAAGAATCTCATTGGTATTCAGGATACCATTGGCTGATACTAATTAAAACATTTAGCATGGAGGTTATTGTTTTTGAGCAAAGGCTTAATTGTTAAAAACGTGGGGTCAGTGCCAGAGGCTAAGCAACAGTTAATAACTACACCTGTTATACTGCTATGCCTAATTATATCAGCAGTATCCTTTATCATAAGGGAGTGAACTACATCATGGGAGAGAGTGTGCATGTGCTTCAAAAGAACAACAAAAGCAACTGCACTGGCTTCCTGTTAAACACTGTATTGATTTCAAGATTCTCGTTTTCAAGTCACTTCACAACCTGCACCTCTGTATCTCTCTGATCTACTTCACACCTGCCTGTACTCTTAGATCTTCCTCTTCCATTAATCTCACTGTTCCTCCTGCCTGTCTGACCACCATGGGCTTTAGAGCCTTCAGCCATGTTGCCCCTCACCTCTGGAACTCACTTCCACAAGACACCTGTAATATAATCCCACCTTACACACCCCTTCAAACTTCCCTATTTTGTTTGACTCCAGGCTTCCATTCCATGCAATCACATTAATTTTAGACAATATTAATATTGTTGGATTAGTCTGTTGCTGTATATTTCTCTTACTGTGTTGTAAGGTGTGCTTGAGTGCCATGAAAGGTGCCTATAAATTATATTTATTATATTATATTCATTATATTATATTGGGATATTTATATATCCTACTTTCCTGTAATTATAAAAATTAAATATATTTCTCATATTCATGCCTGGAAGAATCTTGATACGATTTTAGACACCCCTAAATTGGACTGTAACGTCTGTCTGCCTGCTTCATGACATCAGTGGCTTCCTCCTCAAGTCTCTGGTAGATGTCAGTAGCAGTAGCTAACTATCTGGCTTGTTTAATACACTTTACTTTCTTACCATCAAAGTTTCTGAATTAGAGTGTGTTAAGTGTCTACAGATGGATGTTAATGTTAGTTACAGTTTAGCTACCTAATGTTAGCTAGCTGATAGCGCCCTTCTGTTTCCAATGTTGGCTTGTCATTTCATTACCAATATAAAATCTCGTATATTATCTAACTTCAGTAAACACTGTTGTGTAATTGAACAATATTAAAGTACATGTGCCTGCACTGGACTGGGTTCCCTTAAACCCTGGAGAAGTAGTTCACCCCCGACTGTCACTGTATAATTCACACTCTGCCTAACAAGATATTTATCAAACCATATATTCAAACACAACTGTCCAATTTTATTTCAAAATGGTCACAGTACATGCAGAGACATACTGTTCAACAGTCAGACTTTGGAATAACGTTGAACTTCAGTTAAACTTCAAAAAGAAAAAAAATATTTTCCATGAACTTAATGAAGCTGTCAGTTGCTCTTATCTTGTACATCAATGGCACACTCCAAAATCTGCATTTTCTTAAAAGTCATACAAATTTTTATTTTTAGTTTATTTAATTTTGTAACTTCAGAGTGTGAACACACCACAGACTCTGTAAAGTCTGGAACTGGGACACAATCAGAGGAAGAAAGAAAATGAGAAACTGATGAATGATTTGATCAAAAACTGTTTAAATCCATTCCAACCACAACGAGCTTCGCTTATTGGTGATTCATGTGACCCTGTCTGTCTGATAGGCTGATGTTAACCACCATCTCAGCTTCCACAGGAGTGATGAGTCATTTCGGCGTTCAGTGATAATGGTAAGTTCCCGGCCAGGAGCCATGAAACCCAAGACGAATAATTCCATCACATCCACTAATAACATCTCTGCTCTGAATGAGACCACTCTGCTAAATTGGGTTGAGACAAGATGGCGTCATTTTCATCAGAGTCAATTCAGGACACGAGGAGAAAGTCACATTATGTTTCAAACCATAAAACCCAATGTGTTGTGAAAACAAAGGCTGTAACAGAAAACTGGTCTGCGTGTGTGTGTGTGTGTGTTGAAATCTGCCTTCTCAGTGTTCTGCTCCTTGCTTAATTCATTTAATAAATGTATATGGTACCGCGTTGTTCATTCATACAGTAGCTGACAACACCTTAAAGTGAGGAAACCCAGTTCCATGACTCAGTCCAGCAGCCACATTGAGTCCATACAACACGTGCATTCGAACAGCTGGCTTCCTAGACCTCGGTGCGTATGTTGGGGTATCTCTTCAGCAGGGTTGTGGCTTGTTTTGGGTGCAGACGTCCTCCCTGCATGCTGGTCAGATTAGATTTATTCTTCATCGCAGCCTGTTGAAGAAGAAGAGGAGTGGTTACCAGAGCTTTTCAATGAGTGCATGTGTTTATTAAAGTACAAGCAGCAAACTGTTGCACATCTGAAGCACAGAGTAGCAGCGAGCTTCACCACTCAGACACTCAAACATGACTGATGAGGGGAGAGGCAGACATTCTCCATGTGTCCAGCCTTGTCGGTGTTGAGGATATACTAACTCACAAATAGTTTCACAGCTGTTTCCATGGTAACAATCAGTGATACCTGCTGACCAGTTGGACGAAATGACAAAAAACATGTGTAATGAGAAGGTAAAAGAGCTCAGGAACCTGTAGGAAACCTGCAGTGGTGACGACAAGGTCATTTGTTTTGATTTGACCAAGGAAACGATCCTGAGTGTGATGAGTCAGCACAGGTACTGAGACCTGACACATTAAGAATCCACAGCAGCTCTGCTCTGCTGCACTGTGCTGAAGACTGCAAGGTTTTTTGTATTGTTCCTCTCCACTGATACTGAACAGTAAAATGGGATTTATTGTGGGGGTGTTGTACAAGGTTCTTCTTGATTTTGAAGGGTTTTCTTACTTCTGGTTACTTTCTGATTGACTCGTATTGAAGAATTAGATTGGATTGGATTTGCTAATGTTGTAGCATCTTTCAAGACTTAACAGTTCTTGATTAATTGGTCTTGACTAAAACTAGACTAAAGGTTTTAGTCGCGTAAACACTGACTACAAATGAAATAAGGGTGAAGTTGACTGAATATGATTTAAACTAACATGGACTTGTTATCTCAGAATTAAGACTAAATCTAACAATAGAGGACAAATAACACTAGACACCACTTAATTAATCTTAATTTAAATGAACACTATTTAAATCCTGGATCCATATCATGCCACAGCAGCATTTGACAATACAACAATCTACAGTATGTACTTCTGTTAAAAGCTTCTTTTCTAATCTTAAAATCATTAATCATTATGTGCAATGAAATAAAAACATACTGATCACATAAAATAAAACATCAAATCAATACAATAATATTTAAAGGTGTGCGTCAGTGGAGGTTATCAGCGAAATGACTTTTTCCAGTCTGTGAGCTGAAACTGTTTTAGGGCCCAGTTTCTCCTGCAGCTTTATTAACGTAGAACATGAAATGATGGAATGAATTTCAGCATAAAAAAGTTAACTTCAGTAGGTTCTTCATGTTTACAGTCTCTTATGATCTATTTAATTGTCTTATTTTCAATGACTGGTTTTTCAATACAGCGATCCTCTGGTTCTGGATTATCAACACTGACTGTCGTGCTGATAAAAACACCCACACATTGATTAATAACTGAGTAATCATTAATAACTCAAAGCGTTTTTCACCTTCATTTTTTCTCAGAGGTTGTGTTTTTTGTTTTCCTGGTTGGTCATTAATGGTGCTAACTTTCTAAAGCTGAGATAAACTTGAGATAGACTCAACAAGAGGTCTGAAAGGATTCTGATTAATAAGCAGATCTGACAATGGAGTCAGATTGGATCATTTCAAAAGCTTGAAAGGAATGAACAGATTCTGTGCTGTGCAGAAATAACTGTGCTCCTTTGAGATTTGTCTTTGCTCCAGTTTGTTTTCATTTAGAGGTGCTGGTGCCTCTAACAATAAATAAATAAATAAATAAATAAGTCCTGAAATATGAAAATTAGCTGCTTTTCCTGCTTGAGGAAAGGCAGTGGATTGTTGGTGGGACAAAACGAGCAGTTTAACGACGTCACCTTGGGCTTGAGGAGATTATGATGAGCATTATCAACCATTTTCTGATGTTACAGACAATTAACAATTAACTGAAAAAATAATGGACAGATTAATCAATTATAAAATAGTAGGTTTCAGCCCTCCATATGTTACTTTATGTGGAGATGGAAACGCAGAGGAGGGAAGATTGTGCAGCACACAGTTATGAGTGAGAGAGGAAGAGGAGATTTTGTTGTGCCTCCTCCCAGGAAACAGCTGGACCCTGTTGTATGTTAACTGGCCTAATGACATTCTATACAGTCTGCTGCACAGTCAGCTCCACTCCAACAGTGTACACAGAGTCAACAGCAGAGATCTGATCTGATTATTTCAATTTGCAAATGATTGCCATTTTCTCATATACTGTGTGCAGATGTAAGAAAAAATTGTGATACAAAAATGATTTAATGTACTAATAACCTTTTACTTCCTGTGAACATGTTATTTCCCAGTATGCATTAGAAAAGGTTTTTACAGGTCATCTCAGGGCTGCTGTGAACGCACCTGAGCCGCCTCCACACAGCTGTAGAAGGCCTTCGTCTCCGTAGAGCACACACCGTCCACAAAGTTGTTCTGCTTCCAGCAGGCCATCAGGACGGACATCTCTGTGACACAGGTGGCCTCTGCGGAGAGAAAAGCTTCAGTTTAATCTTTAATCCACTTTGAGAACTTCCATAATTAACGGTGTGTTAACGAGCTGCAGGAAGTGAACGATTTAAACAGACGACTGCTGGTTTGACACTGCAGGTGTGATACAATAGATTTATAGGTAATAAACTAGAAGTCCACAAAGCAGCCCTTTCTAAGCCATGTATTTAATTAAGTGTTACTAATTACTACTCATGTGTAGTTAATTAATCTGCTGTTATTTGGCCAAAGATGGGTTTGTCAAGGAGACATACCACTCTCAGTAGGTTAATACACCACAAACACAGACCTGCAGTTTCATTTATAGAACATAATCAATGTTTAAATGACAATAAGGGTCAGACAAGTTCATCTTCTGTTCAGCTTTACATGTTATTAAAAGAAAATTAAGTCCATGAGATGCTGACTCACACCTAGCCCAAATAAAACTCCAGCCACTGTCTGCCCCCCTCCTGTTGGAGGACCACTGGCTCTAGACAGCTCCAGTCAGAGGAAATGAAAAGTTGCTGTAGTGCAGGGCAGTTGAACCCAGGAAATGGGCAAATCCTGTTTATAACTGCCCAGCTCAAACAAGCTCTCTATTGGCTGTGTACATGAAACCCAAACCAGCTCATTCCTTTGTCGGGGAGATTGTATGGCGACATTTAAAGCTGTATTCTGATGGACATCTTTTTTTAGTTCACCCAAATCACTACTGGGCCTGATCCTGTGTACCTAATATACCACTGTAATATGGCTGTTAGGAGATTATACTGCATCATGGGTCTCAAATTTGGAGGGGATCAGTGTGGTTGGGTCTTAAGCTGATTCAGTCAGAATCTGGAAGAATTCAACCTAAAAACTCCACCTGAACCAGACAGTTACGAAAACACTTGTGGCTGAGCTGTGCTCAGAAGAACACAAGAGGAACCGTCATGTGCACGTCTCCTGACTGCACGAGGAGCCGAAGGACTACACAACTCACTGATGCATTCAAGCCCAAACTGACACCACACACTTCAGGTGGGTAGGAAAAGAGGGGCGTTTGTTTTCAACTGTTGCAGCCCGTACAGGAGCTCCACACTCTCTTCAGTTAAACGCATGTTGCCTTCCATATGCTGTTCCCTGTGTATCTCACATTCACAGTGTATGTGATCTCCATAATGTGTTTGTCATATGATGCTGACACGAGTGAACTCTGAAAAAAAGAGGTAGTGATGTTGGGGTGATGGTGGGGATAGTCGAATAGGTGGGACACATACCACATGGGCTCAAATGCCCTGAGCAGTGAATCCCCCGGTTTGACTCCAGGCCAGACGAACCATTTGCTGCATGCCATTCCCCTTTTCCCTCTCCCCCTTTCCTGTCTATCTCAACTGTTACCATCTAATAAAAGGCAAAAAAGGGCCAAATAACTTGCTTTGAGCTTTTCCTGTTTCCCTGTCTGTCTTCATGTACTATTTCCTATTACCTAATGTGTTCATTCAGATCCAGGGCACCATGCACTGCACCTCTGACCTTCTTTAAAATTTGTTTGTAGGGACATCCCAGGATCTGATATCAGAGCCAATCACTGTACTCTAATCAACTTAACAACCCTTACTTCCTGTTCCTCTGTCCACACCAGAGGGAATACACTAGCCGTAAAGTGATATTTCATATTTGCTATCTATCACAATGTCACAAATGTATGGGAAGATGTAATGTAAGATGAACAAACTGATGATCAATGCAATGAGCTGTGTTAGGGTTTCACCAAGTTACATTTTAATTTTTAATACCAAAGTATGAAGGATATCAATAAACCAGTCAGGATGATCATCAAGTATTATTTACCCAGTGTGAAACAAGTGTAAATTCATTGACATTTATTTAGATGGGTGAACCAATTAAAAATATAAGTAATTAATATAAGGTCAAATGTCTGGAAAAACAGGACTGGAGATTTTCAGGTTTTGACAGGTTTTACAACAATCACTCATCGTGTAACTAAAGTTATAAAGTTATAATATCGAGGAAATATTCAAGTCTAAAATGGTAAATTAAATATAACACTTGTACTGAGGAAATGAGAGCTCTTTAACTTCCTGCAGACCCCCACTGTTAATCACATCAAGAAGGTAAACATGTTGGACCAGCATGGCTTCAGGGAAATACTGGACTCACAGGACCTTTGAGTCGACAGGTGTTCATTCACTATAACAGAAACATTCTTATGGGAGCCAGTTTCACAAAGACAGACTGTGGCTTAGATAGAACAAACAGTCAGACTTCAGATAAACTGAATCTCAATTCCTCTGTCGCACAACGCACAAAGCAGTTTAGTTCTTGACTATCTTAAACTGGTCTGTGGTACAATGAATTCTGGGTAAATTAAGACTTTTTTTTTTTTTACAATAAAATAATGGCCGACCGAGAAACCACATCCAACCACTGAGCTCTATTTACCCCGGCAGGAAATGTTGTTTTTAAAGGAATCAACAGTTACAAGAACGTTTTATTTTGGAAATTCAGTACTGAGTGAAACACTAACACTATTTCCCTTCGCACTGTTCTTCCCATAACAATGTTATCAAACCACTAATTATGAGACATTGTTTCCTGTTTTTTGTTGCTGTTGTGGTGCTAGTGGTCAGCGCCTGTGTCAGTGATTGTTACCACGGTAACATTGGTCTTAGGTTTAAGTTAGTCTGGGGGTACGGAGTCTCTTTTTGGCCTTTATTTTTGTTAAACAGTCATACTTGCAGTCTTACTTACTTGATTACTTACTTAGACTAATGTATGAGCAGAATGAAGACTGGACCAACACTACAGACCAGTCAAAAACATCTTTGTGAAACAGGCCCCTGTTAATCTATGATAAACTGATAAACCACATCTATCTGTGCATCGTGATACAACTGTATCTCACACAGTGTGTTTGTCTGACCGACTTATATTAACATAGTCGTTCGTGGTGCATCTTTGTCTCTCTGCGGTCAACAATATGAATGAGAACAACCACAGGCTCTGAGGACACTGGCCTCTCCTTCTCTGTATTCCTACCTCCTTTCTTGAGTTTGCGGTTGGCAACTGCATCTCTCAGAGCCAGCGTCCTGTTGGGTTTCAGCACAGGTCTACCGTCCTGTCTACTGAGAAGCCTGCTGACCTTCTCCTGGAACAAGATGCCTCCCTGCGCCGCCATGTTGCCTCCTGAACTGTCACCTGCTCCTCACGACCTGTGGCTGAGCGTGGCGGGAAGCTGAAGGAGGGAACAGCTGAGACTGTGAGCGAATAGAAAAGATGAAGAAGAAACCGACAGTCTTCACCTCAATGCCGCACTCCTTCACCGAGTTCTTCTGGGCAGCGCCATGTTTCACCGTAAAAGGCAAGTCACTGTCGTAAAACCAACGTGCAGCCTGCTTCCTCCAGCCACTGCCGCATTCAGGTGCTGTCGTAATTCTCAAATCTAGTTATGAGCAGCACCTGTAAAAGGAGAGCAAAAAGATGGAAATCATTTAATATTGGAACATGCAACATCAAGACATCTTACCTGAGATTCCAAATTTCAATGCAGAACTTCATATGGAAAGGCATTATTTTAATCTGATTTAAACTTGTTTTATCCTAGTTTCAGTTTGGTAAAGCACAGATATGTCCCAGCTTTACTTTCACAGTGCTTATTATCATCAACTGTAAATTCAACCCAAGACAAAATTCTTGTTTTCCCTAATCCATAATTCCTCCTCTTGAATGAATTTAAATAATAAATAAATCATCACAGGTAATGGATTTGAAATGGATGAAAGAAAAAAAAAATAATGGAGGTTTTTTGATCTATGATTTTTTGATAATCTCTATTTGTGTTAATGTGAAGAAAAAGATATATATAATATCTGCAATATACTAAATAGAATGATGTCTTTTAATTCAGGTATTGATGCAGAGTGTTGTCCTACAAAATCCCATTTTGTCATAATGAAATATTAACTTTGATCATTACAGTGCACAGCCCCATACAGAAATGTAATATATAACATATACGTCCCTATATCAAGAGTTATGTTGCCATATATGTAATTTATTAGGTGATATATTGTTATCACATATATACATTCTCTGGATATAAGTTTATAACATATACGATTGTTTGTAATTTGTATGTTGTACATGTTATATGATTCATTTTTATATGGTACAACATCTTGTTAATGATATATAGCCTATGTCATTTATATATGCAAGTTTATTATAACAACATACATATAAAAATTCTATATGGTTATATATACTGTTGTTCATAAAGTTGGAATAAAATATTTTTTACCTCTTTCCATGAAATGATTGTGACAATGTGATTTATTTAATTTCACCCGGGTAATTTGGACACATAATGTAAAAATTGTACCTGGTCAGAAGTGATTACTGATGCATTTGAATAGGAATAAACAGAGGATTGTGTCTGAAAACAAAATTATTCCAACTTTATGGGCAACAGTGTATGTTTTTCTTTTTAATTTCTCATCATTTTAAACATGGCTATCTTCCCTTCCTGGAAAAGTGGTCTCAGACTTTTGGACTCTCCTGTTCATAATATCAACAAATATACTGACTGACAGGCTTTGGGATGAATACATATTTACATAACAAACAGTATGTCTACAATATTAGTATATGTAAATAAACATACATACATTTCTTTAACACCATACAACATAAGGACATAAATGCATTTCATTGACCTTATTTTTTTTTACACAGGCTGAGATCTCACTGCAACAGACATTTATCAATTTGACATGACACACACATCTTCATCTTCATAATTTAAAAAGGAGAGACGACTGTTGTTGCCACTAAAAATATATCAAAAACAATTAAAAAACAAAAGATAAGAAAAATCTGCCCAAAAGGGAAGCAGTGTCTTAGCAATATATTTCATATCACTCCATGGTGTTAGAGGTGTTAGAGTGCTTTATCGGTGACAGCGATTGTGAAAAGACTGTGCACAGTTTCCTGTGGAAAGAGTCCTCTGCTCTATGTTCTTCTGGCACTTGGCCTATGGCTACATGACATTCAAGGAGAATGCAGGGCAAGTCATAACATCAGCCTGTGTCTGAGGGCATGTTCAACGTGGCTGCAGCGTCAGCAGGTATTAGAGTTGGTGCCATGTCAAATGAGTTCAGATTCAACTTTATAACATCTGAAGAAACATCACACCCACACTCTGACATCGTGGCGCTCACATTTCTGATGTTTCCAGTTCAGACAGATATGTATAGGCTAAAATAACAAAACTGCTCTGTTACACTATGTTCTGTAGATCACTGGCTCACAACTGTGACCCATTCAAACCATTCATAGAGATGAGTTACAATTAAATAATAAATAGACCAACTATCAAATATGGTAATGACACTTACTTTTACCTCTGTAAGAATACAGTGGAAGTCCCCGTTTCACCTGTGTTTTCACACACTGTTATCAAACAGTTTTTCATTTCCACATCCAGCAGTTACAGAGCAACAGGATCATTCATGTGGAGCAGTGTTTGTGTCAACCAGATGAATTTAAGTCTAATATTTCCTCTCTTTTAGCTCTGTGTTTGGTCTCCACCAGCTCCTCTTTAGCTGCTAAATGCTCCACTGTGTTCACCAGCAGCTCTCTGACTGTCTGTCTGCTGTTTGCTGCTAAGCTGGAAGTGGACTGCGGCTTTTTTTACAGCCTGTTCTCTGAAAATAAAACTGATGCTATGAGAGTGGTGAGAGTGAACCCAAACAGTAAAATTGTGTCCACACAGATAAACTATGAGCTGAAACCCCCCCCCATAAGCTGTGTAAAGCTAAGGTGAGCTGCAGATTCATAATTCTCTTTAAACATTGATTATTGTCACTTTAATTGAATAATCAATAATAATAATAATTCATTGATTTGATTTGCTTTAGATGTCCTCTGAGAAAATACTTTTTTCATCCGAATCACAGTTTATTCTCTTGTGTTCACCTTCTGTCTGGGAGATTCCAGAGGTGGCACATTCCTGCCGCTGTTCTCTGTGTCTCTGCACGTTCTTCACCTGGAGGAAACCTGCTCTACACAGCTGTCTCTGCACTGCCAGAAATATGGGCCTGATACTGTGCCAGGATCAGTTTATCCACATTGATTTGACACTTCTGCCTTAGATTCACATCCAGGCACCAGTAGAGCTGCCACAAATCAAGATCATTTCCTTTTCTTGCCTTAATAATAATAACTTTATTTATATAGCACAGACACAAGGGCAATAGCTTTATAGAGACATATAAGCGAAATGTTTATTTTTAAGGTTGACTATTTACATATTTATGTTTATTCAAATATTATTTACATATTTACACATTTAAATATTTACATGTGCATCTTTGAAATCAGTAACAGTAACCTGAATCAATCTCTCTAGTTTCCCTTGTATTTACCTCAGTCTAAGTCCTTCTAGCCTCTGATTGGTTAAAATAATGACATGTGACTTTCAAGACAGGAAGTGTTGTTGTATTGAAGTGGATGAAGTGTGACTGATCGTCTCCAGCAGCCAAAGGGCCCTGAGTGCAAAAGCTCAGTCTGTCCTGGTTTTAGCCTGGACCTCAGAGTTATAGATCTCTGCTGGAGGACCTCAGGCTGCATTCAGGCTCTTAAGGGGATTAGAATATCAGAGATATAATTAGGGGCCAATCCTAGACACACTTTAAAAGTAATGAATTTTAAAATAAATTCTAAAACATAACTAACCAGTGGGTTAGGTATGCTAAAATTTGCTTTATATGGATTCTTTTATTGAATGTGGTGAGCACTCCTGCTGCAGCATTCTGGATCAGCTCAACAGGAATAAATGAGGCAGTATCCAAGTTCTTTGTGGATAAAAAACATAGCATTTTTTAAAAATATTGTGAAGAAGCTGTACCGTCGAAAAGAGTTTTCAAGCAGGGTTGTCAAAAAGAGGTTGTCACTAATAACGGTTAGTTGTTAAACTGATGTTATAAAACCAGCGGCTTGTGCAACATTGAGAGCAACCTGCCATTTCCCACATAATCTGAGCTGGCAAAAACAATATTTAAATATGTTCCATAGTCCTTGGGTTGTCAAAAAGAGGTTTAATGCAGGAGGACAGGGAACCAAGGGGAGAAGTGAGGGGACATGGGGTCATTGGAAGAGTCTGGACCTATGATATCAGCTTCTGATTTTTCTGAGTTTAACAAAGGAAGGTTTTGAGGAAACAAATTTTTAACACATGCTGTGTTGTTGTGTGGAGTCAGATCCGGGGCTTCATCCGCATAAAAATGGAATTTGATACGGTGCTTCTGATTTTGCCCTAGAGGTAACAAATAAATGGAGAATAATAAAAGGCCAAGGACGGAGCCTTGCTGCAGCAAGATCTAAAGGCAACAAAACAGATGTTTGGCCACAGTTGGCTGCTGAAAGAATATCATTAAGTACTGTAAGAAGTGCTGCCTCAGTACTATGGCCTGCCCTGACTGAGATTTATCCAAGAGCCTGTTGACATTCATATAATCAATGAACGGCTCAACATCTACTTTTCTTGACATTGGCCAAGAGGGGGAGTTTAGATATTGGATATTGGAAAGAGATGACATCTTAAGAAGTGATTTAACTAAAGTTGAGTTAAAATATTCAGGCACTTGACCAGATGAGAGTCAGGAACTGATGATGGCTGGGATAAATGGAGAGAATGAATGAAATATTTCTTTGAAGAAGTGAGATTTAAAAAACACTCTTCACATCTCTCAGCTGATGGCTCAATTAAAAGTCAGGGAGGGTTTGGTGTGTGGCTGACAATATTGAAGAGCTGTCTGGAGCTCAGTGAAGATCAGAGAAATTCTATTGTGTCAGTTGATGTATATCTCCATTCCATATTTACATACATATATAGCTGTACTGTCATGTACACACGTTTATATCTCCAAACACATAAACACATACACATACATACAGACCTGCACCTACATACATGCATACATACACTCATACAGATCCATATCCATACACATAAACAAAAAGGAAAAGAAAAAGTATTTAAAGAATAAAAGGCTTTAAAATGTTATTTTAGAAACAGACCTGCTGCTACAGTTTTATGTTACAGCTTCATGTGTACTACTTGAACATGATCCGTCTGATGTTTCATTGACATTTGTGTCAAGTATAATTAGTCAACTTCCTTCGCTTAATTTGAAGAAGGCCCATCTTTTATCCAGCTTCTTTTAGTTACTGTTGATTTTGTAAGTTACCATTTCCATATTATATATATCTTTTACTGTTTCTAGCCAGTGTTTACCCTGGGAGGTTCCATTTTTTGCAGCCCTTTGTTTCTTGTGTAAGAGCTACGATTCTCATGATCCAAAACGCATATCATTTTTTCTTTTGCAGGCTTGGTGTGTTCCTAAAAGAATATTTGGTTTTTCTAGATGCCCTGAACGTTTGTTCTATTGTCTGTAAAATATGCATTTTATTGTTAAGGCAAAGCTGCGAGGATGTTTTACTCCTGTTAAGCCTCAAAGGAGCAACGTTCACTTTCGTTCACACAAGCGGAGTTAACAGAACCAGAACAGAATAGTTGAGGTGTTCATTGAAGAGCTAAAATGGAGGTGGGAAGAAATGTACTGACTGATGATACATTAAAATGATACATTAAAAATAAAAGTGTGAGTGACTTGTGCTTTGCAGGTATTCGTATAGTGGAAAATGAGGTATTAAATGAAATAGGTTTATGGTCTGAAACCTCAAGTTTTCTACATAAGATTTTATTTAGTAAAGACCAGCAGATTAGAAAAGATCCAGATTGCAGCCCTTGTGTGTAGTTCAGATAGAGTCCAGCAAAATGAAAAGAATCCACCACACTTAAAGTGAAACCAGCAGTGGACTTGGATTGCCTGTTTCGCTGTACGACAGTACAAAGAGTTTTAGGTTTAAAATGAAGAAAATAAACCAAGGTCAGATCTAAAACACCCAAATCAACACTGCTAAACCTTACACCCCCACTACAGTTCCTCTGGGCTGATTAAACAGAGTGGTGGTGAACAGCATCTGCTACAGCCTTTCTTCACTGTTGGACTTGGACCAGAAAAGCCACACTGTTTACAATAATGCAAACTCAAAGTTCTGCTGAAGCTTTATAGATTGTGCCTGCATGTACAGGACAGTATAGGATGAAGTTCAGGACAGGAAGGATGTATTCAAAAACGTCTAAAATTTCAACACCAGAAAAACAAGAGGTAATTCCACAGACTCAATTATTGAATCAGCAGTTAAGAGGGACTCCTCCTGATTGTGATCTCCTTCCACCGGGGAGGCTGCACCACGGGGCTGTTTCCTCATCGGAGCCGTGGGGTCAAAGAGAACAAGAGAGACGCCATGAGCTGTATGTGCATGTGACAGTAAAGCTTTTATTTTGACATGCTCAGCCACGTTGAGGATAAAAGATAGACAGAAGCATGAGTCACCACAGAACTATTCTTCTTCTCTTACTGCAGAGCATGAAGTAGAAGCAGATAGACATGACTCAGAGCGTGTTGTGGGTTATCAGCAGTAATGATGGGGTGGTAAATCATTTCTGTCACTTCTTCTGCTGGCTGACTGCAGTGTAGGAACCACAAATGAATAGAGAAGGAAGAGCCATTGTTTCAATCAGTACATCATCACAGTTAACCTCAGGCTTTGTGAACTTTCAAACTAATAGTCTTTCTGATGTCTCAGCGCAAAGCTGCATACACACAAATGATACCGCGCTGTAGGTTTTCACATACTTTACTCTTAAAGTCATATTGACAATAACACAAAGGAAAGCTTAAACAAAAAAAATCAGTGAATACTTTAGTCTTTAGAACCTGGAAAAATTGGCAGGAAAAAACTGCACGGTAACAGGACTGTGTGATGGTGGATATGGAGAGGGGATGGGAGCCCAGCGTTTGTGAGGAGCCATTTTACACCTGCTGTGTAAAATACTCAAGCATGTGGCTGAGTGTCTCCGACGTTTCCTCCGCTAATCATTGATACTCAACGTAATTTCACCTGTCAACTTAGCACAAGCAGGTGGTGGGCGGGGCATAAGGCTTGATCCAGATTTTTCAGTGAGAGAGTAAGAGGAGATGGGCTTCAGACACAGTTTTCATGTGTGAAAACCATGTTAAACAAAATATGAATCGTAGCAGAGGATTTTAAAACATGCCTGGACGAACTTTAATATCAACAGAAAAACTGGCAGGATGAAGCACTGGAAAAAAGTCAGGAACATGAGAGGGAACAAAGCAGGAACATAAAAAATAACTCCAAACAGGTTGCAAAGTAAAACAGTGGTGAACACTGGGGAGCACACACGAACTGACAAAGAGTGAGGGAAATAAAGAGACTTAAATCCACTAATGAGGGAAGACAGGTGGAACTAATTAGGGTGCAGCGACCAATCACACAGGTGGGAGATTGAAGACAGGAAGTAAAATCATTAGACACACAAGGACGGTAATTACAAAATTAAACAGGAAATGATGACAGAGTTCAGGAAAAGTCACTCAAGTGGCAGACATATACACTGATAGAGATACTGTACATCTGTGATAAGCTCTAATGAATGCTGATGTACTGTACTGTATCAGATGTCCTAAATATTATAAAGAAAGGCTCCTGTGAGAGTGTTAAATTATTGCTTTTAGACCAGGGGTCCCCAAACTTTTCCCTGTGAGGGCCACATAACTTTTCCCTTCTCTGATGGGGGGCCGGGTTCAGTTTGTAACAGAAAAAGTGTGACGATCGCAGGGGTGCCTAAACGTAAAAATTTATTGTTTTCTAGAAAGCCACACATAACCAAATGACCCTTTCCGGGTTCTTCACAGAAAAAAAAGTCAGGAAATAAATAATAACACTATTAATGAAATAAATAATAATAGTTCAGGGGGCCGGGCCAAATGTGGGGGCGGGCCGTATCCGGCCCGTGGGCCTTAGTTTGGGGACCACTGTTTTAGACGCTGCCTGAATTTGTCATACAGGACTAACTTCCTGTCCCTCTGGATCAGGACCTGTTACATGCTGAAAACAGGCCGAGCCGGGAGACTGAGGAATGCCTTTCAGCATCTCAGCACTGCCTTGTTTGTGTTTCTGCCTCTCCAGCTTTAACATGACCTTTGACCCCCCCTTCTGTCTTGTTTGCCTTCAGTGCTGCAGAGCCTGATTCAACCCTGAAAGCCCTCTAAAGATCTGCATATTTACCAGTGCAGCCCGTGGAAGGCCAGGCTGGGTCACCGCTGCTTTGTTAGCTCTGGTGAGTCTCAGATACTGCAGACAAAGATCTCAGAAGCTCTGTCTGCCCCCAACTAGAAACAAAAAGCAACTGTTTCATTTCATCATTTCAATCCTTTTTTTGTTGGCAATTACAGCCCTTTGTCACTGCAGGAACAAAAGATTTTGTAACGTGTAATTATTTTTACAGCTTCTGCTTTTATGGCACTGTAACATCTGTGTGTGTTCCCAAAATGCATCAGCATAACAAATGAAGTGGCGAAATGCTTCTTTGAGCGCCTCTTTCCCAGTTCATTTGGGAATAGTATTGTTGTTTGAAGGCTGTGCAGTCGTACATGACTGATTGATTTTTGGTCTACAGTCACTCTCTGCCATTCATACCACTTTACATTTGGAAACATGTCAAAACAGATGCCAGAGTCCTTACACACTCACACACACTCTCACACACTCCACTTACCATAGAACATGTGTGAGGGCACTATGAGCTAATATGTTGTTTCACTGATTATAAGTGGGTCTGATACTTGGAGTTGAGCATACCTATTTATTAAATAGACTAAGACTAATTATTTAATTATTATAAGATTATAATCAGAGTCAAGATACTTTATTGAACCCTGCAGGGGAAACACTTTGTTACGATTGCACAAATCAGTTAGGACAGAGGAAGTAAATAAGTAAAAAAAGTAAAAGCTATTATAAAATAGTAATAATAATAGATATACAGCAAGTAAAGAAGATAGAAAAATGTGCGAATGCATATGAGCAAAAAATAATGTGTGAGGTTGAATCTCCAGCCCTCTTTGACATTAGCATACAGCAGGTCCAGAGTCCTGTCTCCTCTGGTAGTGCAGCCCATACACTGAGTGAGAGTGGAGACAGTGTTGTCCAGTTGTCCCCAGAGGAAAGGTCTGGGGTGCAGAGGTGGAGTCTCGCGGTAACAGAATGGATGATGTCATATAATAATATGACAAAACGACAGGCCCATGTGGGCTGACCATATGAGTCAACTGTGCTGCATGAGGAGAGAGCGCCCTGCTGTGTGTGTGTGTGTGTATGTGTGTGTTTGCCTGTCTTTGAATAATTAATGGGGGCACAGGGTCTGGGGAAAGCAACAGCTGGTATAGTGCAGAAAGGGAAAGGAGCAAGTTTGTGTGTGTGTGTGTTGGAGGTTGGAGGGTATTCACCTCGCCCTGACCCCCCCCGCTGAGTGCCAGTCCACAACCACAGCTGTTAGTAACAGAGAGAATGAATGGAGTAGCGTGTAAAGTGTGTGTTAAGGTGACAACACATGATGAGCAGTGATGAGCAGGGTGACAAGTCAGTGCTAAGAGCTCAGCCGACACTAATACATCAGTATAATCAGACAGCTGTCGGCTGTACTATTAGCAGTAATACAACACAGTCCAACAGGCTGCACTTTGTTGCATAAGCTCTAAGAAATCTTTATTTATCGACCTCAATGGAAATATTTCAAATTTTAAATGTTTAAGAGTGAATACAATGTTATTTTATTTGAAAAAGACATAAAATCACCAGACCCAAATGAATGGATTGATCCGATAATAATTTAAGTCCTGATGTGATGATATTGTGACTTATTGTGTGCAGCTACAGTTCTTAATTAACAGGTCACACAATGGAGCTCTTGCTCCTGAAATAAGGTCTGATACACTTAAAGGGCGAGTGTCTGGGAGTTTTCCTGCATATGTGAGAACAGTAGAATAAAGGTGATGTCACTTGAGGTTGGGGTTGAACACACAAGTCTAAAATTCTACAAGTGAGCTTACAAGACCTCTGTAGACTGTTCTCTACTGACATCTCTACTACAGGCTCCAGGATACATTAGCCCTGCATTAACCCTGCTAACATTACACACTGACAATGCCACATCAGTGCAATGCTAACCTGGTGGCATTTTAAAGGAATAGTTCAACACTTTACTTAAATTCTTTCTAAGAGTGAGATAAGAAAATGAATATCAGTCTCGGGTCTGTGTGTTAGGTTTAGAGCTGGGGTCAGGACATGGTTAGCCTAGCTTAGCATAAAGACTAAGCAGAGGTAAACAACTGTGTCTGTTTGGTTTAGACACACTAGATTCTTGATTAAAATCACATTATGTCTAAAAATGTGAAGTCTTTTTTTTTAACCATTAAGCAAACTCACATCCAGTATGAGCACAGGTGGATGATTTAAACAGTCATTGCTACGATGAAGAGAGATCTCAGTTTGTTCGATCAGTTAGCTCTGGTAAAATAACATCATGGGAAGTAAGATGCATCTCATAAATCTTTCTTAATAAACATCGATTTGACATAAATAATTTCAGTAACACTTAAAGTTATAATATGTAACTTCTCCACATTAAAATGTCTAAAAATGACTCGATCTATTCTATATATTTTTTGAGTTGTGTACTTACATTTTCCCAATTGTTTCCAGTAATTCACAAACAAAGATAAATACGTAATTTTAATCATGGTAACACTCCGTGTCATTTGGTGTACTGTCAATGACATCATATCCTGTATGAGCATAGGTCAGTGTTGTAGTTTCCTGCCAGGAGCTCAAAATGGACTTTTATCAAGTTTTAAGCCACATACACTTTTTACATGTTGATGGTTTTCAGCCTCTATATTTGAACCAGATGAAGGATTTTAGTCGTCGGACGTCTGGATCTGAAGTTATCAGAGAAACAAGCTGAGGAAATGTTAGACAGCTCAGCTCCCAGCTGCTGGAGACGTCCTGTCCTGTGTCACTGAAGAGCATCAGTGAATCTCTGAGTGTTAAAGTCAAACTGCTTTATTCAGTGTTTCTACTGGTTCTAATCCCCTGGTGTGTTTGTTGTGGAGAGGAGGACACCTCTGTGGATAATTCAGCTGCTGGTAAAAACCTGCTGAACGTCTGCTTCATAAGTTATCAGAGAAACAATCAAACAAAGGTTAGCATCAATCTCAGCTCCAACTCTTCCCTGAGTCTCTGTCCTCCGTACAGCGTCGCTCAAACTCTGACTTTAAATATCAAACTGCTTCATTCAGTGTTTTTAATGGTTAGAATCAGCGGGTCTGTTTGATTTCCTGAACACTGACACTGAAGGAATCCAAACCGGGAGGAGCTTACTGTAATGGTGGTGAAGACAAGACTCCACTGATCCAGGCAATTTCATGATGTCACCTAACACTGTCTTTTCTAATTGTTTTGATTTAAAGAGCCCTAGAGGCAGAAGACTGTGCATTTAACACACATTATATTACAGACACACAATAAGGTCTGTGGGCTTTAATATAATGCATGGCTGTTCTCCCCTCTTACTTTTTAATTACACAGTAAGAAATAGGTTATTGACACTATATTTCCCCAAGCCACAGTTTTGTTTCCCAGTAGCCTACTGTACCTGAAGTACCCATTAAGTATCTACAAGAATACTTGGAATTTAATTTATTCCTCAATTCCTCTAAAATGTCCAGTTTGCACTCCCAGAATTTATCTTCTTCCTCGCTACTTACATTTAAGTTGCGGTAAGAAAACATCAGTATTTTATTTATATGTAATTCTTACAATGAAACTGTAGATCACAGGCTGTATAATAGAGTGTCACCATCATTTCAGATACATATGCTGCTTAACTGGATCTGCTTCCAGGG
Organism: Seriola lalandi dorsalis; assembly: GCF_002814215.2. Lineage (NCBI taxonomy): Eukaryota > Metazoa > Chordata > Actinopteri > Carangiformes > Carangidae > Seriola > Seriola lalandi. Next base: position 515,186 of record NW_019525348.1, read on the forward strand.
CATCTTGCTGACTAATCAAATCAGCTGCCAGGAATGTAGCTGCTGGCTCCACCTGCTGATGAAAATAATGAAACATGGTTGAAAGCTTGAGAAGAAATGTTTTCTACATGGCTCCATGGTCAAGAAATGAACTTTCACACTTTATGGAAATGCGTTTTGCTGTTACTGCAGCCTCAGAGACCTGAATAAAATGGACCTGAATTAAGTTTGAAATGAGAGCAAGAACAGATAAACAGACCAGTAAGAAAGAAAGAAAGAAAGAAAGAAAGAAAGCAGAAAGAAGGAGAATAGTTGCCAGTACTTTTGGGGAAGTGAGTTGGAGCCAAAGGGAGGTGAAGGACAGAGTGGTGGGAAAGCATCAGACTGTCTGACAGACTGAATTGATTATCCTGAGAGGAGCATTAGCTAATGAAGCGCGTGTCTGTCTGGAGAATACCAGAGTTTTCCTCGGAGAAATCTCCATCCTCCCCCCTCACGCACCAACAACTGCTGCATCACTGCTGCTTTACACAGGGGCAACAACATTCACCATCCACATTCATATGCAGATATAAGTAGCCATGAGGAAACACATTCGCTCCTTAGACAGATGCAGTGATCTTGCATAAAATCACAGAATTTCTCTCTGAAATCTGCCTTAATGTCCCGTTCATGAATAAAACTGTTAATATAATGTGGATTAGTATGAGTTATGCTCCTGTGTGACAAAGAGGAGCTGTCTGAATACTAATAACTTGTGCCACCTGTTCAGGAGTCCTTGCACTCAGGTATTTGTGTAGTGATTTCTCAGCTTTTCTTTGGCACAGAAGAAAACACTTTGGCATTTAACATTTTGGCAGATATTCTGTCTTTAAAGAAATGCCCCCATTTGTTTTCTTTCTAAGAGTTAGATGGGAAGTCCATTATTAGTCTTAAATACAGAGCTGGAGTCAGGATGAGGTTAGCCTAGCTTAGCATAAAGAGTGGAAGCAGGGGGAAACAGCTAGCCTTGCTCTGCATAAATACACCTACCAACACCTCCACCACCAGCAGCTCATTAATTAATGTCTCATTTAGTTTATTAATCTGAACAAAAAGAGAAACGACGGTCGGTGGTTTTATGGGAAATGATATCTTGGAATTAGTGCATGAGGGGTCTCTGGTAGACATTATGATTCTTTTATGCCGCTTTCTGTAAGTCCAGTTAATAGCATTGTGATGTTAAACACGGGGCCACCATACGCCACACAGAGCTCACTGGTGATTCATGGCCAGAGCTGTGTCTAGTTCCTATAATGATGAATATGCACATGTACAAATATAAATCTGCTTTCATAAGCTCTTCTCCAGCATTGTTTGGGAACAAAGTGAGCGAGTAAAGAAATGCAAAATCAAAAGTCCCAAAGTCACAATTGTACGCAACATGTTTTGTCAAAGTAACCTCACACTCAGTCACTTACCAGGTGACGTCACTGAAGTCTGTGAGGGTTCAGGGCTGAGGCCTTAGGGAGCACATCTGGGTCGAGTCAAAGACCTGAGCTCACCGACTGTATCTGGAAACATGTGCTGTAGACACTCCACAGGATCACTGGACACATGGATCTAAGGTCTGCACATATTCAGGATCCACAGAGGATCATTACCACTGATGTTGGTGACCACCCGACCTGTAATGTATCCATCACCAGGCCCACAGTTTCACTTACATAACATGCATAAACCTCAAATGTTTCTTTGGTGTGTGTGAACATTCATGCTCCCCAGAGGACGATATTACTGACCACCTGATATTTTTTCTTTTGGTACCACAACCTAATGTTTTTTTTCTCTGTCTTATCATGTAGGCTGTATGCAGTGAACAATACATTCTTCTAATTCCTAAGAGTGGTAAATACCTGGAATAGCATTTGAACTGAGACACAGGAGCGTCACTAAAGAGGCCAGGCAGCATGGGTAAACTGCCGTAACTGACTATTTATCGAGAACATGTGGTGGTGTTCATTATCTACTTAACTTCAAAATCCAAATGCTGAATTCTATAACCACAAACAGAAATTTGCCAAATCAACTCCTAAATGTTTTCCTCCCAGAACTGAATTCTCTACTGGAGTCACTTGGTTTATTAAACAACAAAAAGAGAAATAAGCTTTTGGAAATTTATAAAACTCTTTCCCTGTTACCTCTGGCTGAATAAGTAAATATTTGTGTATTTATATGCTTTTTTTCTTTTAAAGGAATTTATCTTTTTACATTTTGATTTTTTTTTATGGTCACCTGTTGTTTTTATGTCATTTAAGCTCTGGTTTTATGTGCTACCTTCAGCATAAACAGACCTTCTACTGAACCTTTGACCTTTGACCTTGGACCAAGCAAAAGAGTGTAGTATAGTACAGGAATGAGGAACTTTTTTGTCTTCCTGTAGCTTTTTTGTATTTTCGCATGTGTTTTTGAATCATCATTTCTGAATTTGCAGCTTATTTTTCCTAATGGAAGTGTTTTGGGCCGTTGCAGCATAAATCAGTGGAGTTCCCCTTTAAAAACGTACGTGGAAAGGCTCATTCCCTCAGAATGAATCCCCAGTGCCTTCTGTTACTCCCCCTAGAATAAAAAGTGTGTGTACAGAGTGTGTATAAATGTGTCAAAGGAGCTCTTCATGCAGTTCACTCATGGAATCTGAGCACAATTAGATTATCTGCTGTAATAATTTGGTTAGCCAGAGGGGAGCACACTCCCTTTAGTATAGAAAACATCTCTACTGTGTTGCATTACATTATCAGACTGTGTTCCAACTATCCGCTAAATGTTTGACATCCATTACATTATCCATCTTTATGCTTTGCCTCAGACGTCCACTTTTACTCTACTGCTGCTGTGGTGCTGCTTCTTCATCTATGCACCTTTAGAAATGATTGATTGATGTATTTCAGGATTGATGCATATGGACAGGTGGACAACTGCTGCTGCTACAGGCACCAGTCCAGTGGTGCAGTATGATACACTGTGGTGGAAGATCATATTCATTTATTATAATATAATTTATTATTATAATTATGATAATTAATAATATAATTAATATTATAATTTGATCATATGTTTTGTATATTAAATCTTAATCTGCAAAGTAACTAGTAACAGTTTACAGATAAATGTAGTGAAGTAAAAAGTACACTAATTGCCTCTGATACGTGTCATAAGTACAAAGAATAATTGGTGTTACACAATAAAAAAACATTTGCCAGCACTGTTTTCCCCCAAACTTCACTCAGTATTTTATTAGTAGCTGACTCAACTGGCAGGCTGTATTATAAAGAGTTACTGTATAATCTTTAGTATTGAGTACTGTAAATAGGTTTTCTGGCTAGAGAACATCTGTGGCCTGACACTGTCAATAAGATCTATAACTGATGTTATGAACTTAAGTCAGGGTTCAATAAATTAAGCTCTTAACTGATGCTCTAATTGCATTTCCTCAGATTTTCTCACTGCTCTTAGTCACATGACTATCATGCTCTAGCATTTACAGCCAAAACATAACTAGCAAAGCTCATTAAGGGAGCTTGTAAAAGGTCACATTATGTGCCACTTTAAGTGTAGCTTTTTTTTATAAACCAAAGAAAAAAGGACATATTTATTCTGGTGCAGACAATGACGGAAAGACGTGTAAAATGAGTGGAGAAACAGATGACAACACCCCCATCCACAGGACACCAAATTAGGGAATATCTTTCGGAAGAATGCCACTCATCCCTTCAGTGATTTTGTGTGTGTGTGTGTGTGTGTGTGTGTGTGTGTGTGTGTGTGTGTGTGTGCATTACCTCACCTGAGGTTTTCTCAGGCTGTTTAAAAGGAGGGTTACATCATGCCTTGTTTTCATACTGATATCCAGATGATGTAACTGGGTGTAAGCCAGGATGGGGTGGGGTTTCGTGATGGTGACCACCACATGTAGGACCAGTCCTGTTAACTGTCCTCCATGAGCAGATAACGGCACAAGCACGCCCCCTGCTGTACAGAGAGCAGAAGAAGCAGAAATCCAGCCGCTAGCTTCCCTCTCTCTCAGCTTTCCCAGCTGTGGTTTTTGCCTCCTGTGAGAAACTTCACTACTGACTTTGTAAATGAACTTTTTTTTACTTTTAACTTTCTAACTGTTTTTTTGATTTATTAGTTCTCAGCAAGCAATCTCAAGAAAAGGGGAGACAGAGGAAGAGGAAGGAGGGGGAAGAAGAGGAGAGGTCAATGTAAGAAAAGACTGTAGACAAACGTGATGTCTCCACAGTTTTATGAAGAAGTTGTCAACCAAGCACACATGCTGTGTGCAGTACAGTCTTTAAAGCTGTACTAGTCAATATGTTCTACATTAACATGAGTCAAAAGTATGACATAAACAGTGACGAACCCACAGAGGACCAACACCAGCTCTGCAGAGCTTTTGGGCCTTTGAGCTCATGTACTTTTGAACACTATAAAATGAAAAACAAAGGTCACATGACCAGTGAAGGTAGCTGATCTAGCATTAGTGCCAACAAGCTCCACTGGCTCTGATTACCTGTTTAAATCTAAGTAACATGAGCTAAACAAGCTAGCCTGCAATAAGTAGCTTTCAGCTGTGTCCATCTGTCATGTGACCACCTCAGTGGTCCCTCAAGAGGATCCCCATTGCCTCGCTTCACCTGAAGCACACTGTGTTTGTAGAGTCCACCGACCCGGCCCACCCTGTTTGCATATTGAGATCACAATCAAGATAGCAATGTTACAGATTCAAGATAAGGCCTGTGATAAGATGTGATTATCCAGATAACACAGATATAGACTACTTGTTGATACCAGACGGAGATGGAGTCAGGATGCCAGATGTGGTTTTATCTTGTGGTGGAGGTTCCTCTCTTCCCAAGGGGCCAAAGAAACAGAACCAAACAAAAACCAACAATGTGTTTAAGCATTAATATTATGACTATGCATGTTACCTGAAGTGAAGCTAAGCTAAGATTGACCACTTACAGAGAAATGCTAATTATATACAGAGACAGAATGTCTTTTACTTTGAGTTTTAGTGAATACAGTATGTTCGGCACCAGTGATATAAAGTGCATCAGGGATGATATACTTTTATAGGCCAACGCTTAAGTTAGCATAACCCTGGTTCCCTCGACAGAAAGCTAAGCAGTATTGCAGAAAAGAAGATCTGTGGCAAACAACAGTTTATGATCCTGACAGGTTTTGTTGACTTTATGATGTTTGAAGCCTAAATACAATCAGTAGAAGTAAAAAGCTAAAGTTAGGCTATAAACCAACTACATCACGGCCACATGATGAGGGAACAGGATGATAAAATGCAACGAATTTAGCTGTTTTAGGACTCATTCCTGTAGCACTCTATTTTGAGCCACAGAGTGGCCACTAGTGGTGCTCTATCTGCAGCCACTGTAGGAAGGCATCAGTCATGGTGGTGGCGTTTTGTTTCAAATGGAACTGTGTATTGTGATACAGTGTATCTACAGTACATGAGAACAGCTGACTGTTCACTTTAGGATAGACAGTCCAGTTGACCCAGACATCCTCTTCTCCTACCCACACAGAAATAATACTGTTCTCCAGCTCTTCTATTCATTTTCTGTGTTGCCTGCGTTCTGACACATTGTGACATTTTCCAGTCACAACCCCCAGCAGGAGGAAGTGTGTTTGTGTCACAACTCCCTGCTTTGTATCTCAGCCTCAGCTTCTCTCTGTGCAGCTGATAATCAACTGATGAGCTTTGAATAGACTTAGAGCGAATTAGCGGAGAAGGGAGAGAAGGCAGCCTGCACCCGAGGGAGACAGAGACAGAGTGAGAGAAGTGAAGGTAGGAGGATGGAGAGGATTGAGATTCAGAGGCATGAGCTGAAACTGTAATGGAAAAAGAGATGAACTCTTCTACAGTAGCCGATTTAAATTCTGATTTAAAAAAAATAAAAAAACATAGGTTGGTTGTGCAAGATCATTTTTTACAACCCAGAGTTACATTTTATTTTAACATGTTACGGTCACATGACACAGCATCAGCCTTTCAGCAGCACCTTCTAGTGGCCATTCTAATCATGATGGAAGGAAGTCAGATGATATTGTTATAGAGTGACATCGTCCGCACAGTGACGAAGTCCAGTCAACAAAACACAGTTTCTCTTAACCGCAACCTTAACCACATGTTACTCATTCTGTCCATGATGACAAATGTCCAACAGTGAGTCAGTCTCCACAGACTCCCATGTTAAAATGTCCAACTTTACAGCAGAAATAAACATGTTTACAGCCTGGTGCAAAAACAGTTTTGGTCTCTAGAGCTAATTGAGACAACAGGTGGTGAATATTTATGTAACTCACTCTTTTAAATCTTATTCAGGCTTAAAAAAATAATTGAGGGGGTGACAGATGGGTGCTGTCACAATTGGCTAGCTGCTCAGTATCTGGCTGCTAGCTGTCTGCTCGGCGTTACATCATTTAATTTGAGTCGCTGAACGTGACATCTCGGCCATGTTTGTGCCTTCTGGAGGATTCTTCATGTAAATATCAGACGGATAATGTGTGCTGGTTAGTTGAACAGAATGTGAGGAAGTGTGTCCTCCTGTATTTTGAGGTGAGTGAAATTCTGCTCTTATTTTATTTATATGTTAGCTATAATTAGCAGGTATCAATGTCTGTGCTCATCATACCTGGCTTGTTAGCTTACCCTGTTACATAGCTAATTAGCCTTGGGTTAGCTGGTTGGTTGGCTTCGAGCAAGATGCCCAGCTCTGCTAACAATGCTAATGAGAGCGTTTGCTCCCAACATGCACTGAAGTCTCAGCTCCACACAGGCCCCTCCTCTTTCTCCAATTATGTATTAGATGGGAGTTGGGGGCGGAGTCAGACACTGCCAAGATGGAGCAGCTCACTCTGAGCTTCAAAACTGCCCTTGAGAAACCTGTGAGTGACTTCTCAGAGGCTATGTCCATCTTTAAGTACAGTCTACAGTCCAGAGTGGAGCTGAAAATAACCAATGACTTTTCAAGTCATTTCTTGTGGCTTGTAGTTTGTAAAGGCATCAGTACATTCAGTGTGCTGCTAGTTCAGGCTGTTACACTCAGTCCAGTACAAAACAAAGAGTTTCTGAGTAGGTGGTCTTATCCATACCTAAATATTATTCCATTAAATATTTCTGTAAAATAGAGAATTTTTTTTCTTTCAGAGTTGGAAAAAAAAATGACAATGAGTGAGAAACATTATATTACATTCAAAAAACATTCCAGATATTTAGGACATTTATTTCTTTTTATTTATTGTCTATCATGTTTTTATGTGCAGTAGATACTCTTATCTGAACAATGAAGCTTTTCTGAATTTGTGAATTAAGAAAGAGAGAGAGAGGACGAGAGAGAGAGCGAGAGAGAGAGAGAGAGAGGAAGAACAAGGTGGGAACAGAGAGCAAATGAGCAGAGAGAGAGAGCGCAAGCGCAGTGGGGGCAGGGAGGATGGAGAGAGAGAGAGGAAGAGAGAGAGAGAGAGATGGATAATGGGATCGAAGGAGTGAGAGTGAGGAGTAGAGAGAAACAGACAGAGTGAGAGACAGAGTTGGGGTACACCTGACCTTAAGAGGGGAGGGGAGGGGAGCTCCTTTGCTTGCCACACACCCAAACATACACACACACACACACACACACAAGCACACATACACACACACAAACGCACACACACATAGACAGTGCTAGCAGGCAGAGGCAGCGAGCCAGCCAGCAGAGAGCCTGCCGACCAGCAGCCATGACAGACACCGGTGAGTAGCATCGAACATCCACTGTGCGGTTGTATGATTTTAGGCATCACACAGCAGGGAATGTGTGTGTTTCAATGTGTGTATAAGGGGAATAGCAAAAGATAGATAGATAGATAGATAGATAGATAGATAGATAGATAGATAGATAGATAGATAGATAGATAGATAGATAGACAGACAGATAGACAGATAGATAGATAGAGTCAGTCTCTAATACACGCCTATAACATCATTGTTTCCAAACAGTAAAGCAGGGGCTCCTCTCTCTGTTTATTTTTGTTAGTTTTTTTGCATTGCATTGCATTGAATTTAAAATATTTTCATCTGTGTTGGTGCAAGGCGTGGAGTTGCACCACTCCCCAGTGTCAGTCCAGACAACCCCAGCAACATCGAGCTGTTTGTGTCAGCGGCCAGTGAGAGTGCTCTGTTTAGCTCCAGAGTGGAGGAACAGGAACTATTCAGTCACGCATTAGAAGCTGAAGACACACCACCACCCAACACCCCAGCCTCATCACAAACTACTGCTGCTGCTGCCGACTGTTAGCCGTCTTGCTAACTGCTGCCAGTGGAAGCATTGCACATTTATTTAAAATGATCACAGGGGTGAATCAACAGCTCCCTGACAGTCTGAGCACCACTAAACATAAGAAGCTTCATGGGATTTATTGCTGGACTGTTGTATTGGATTAGATTGTGCACTTGTTCCTTCTATTACATCCAAACATATATGTGTGTTATAGTATGTAGACAAGCCTGTATGTTTGTATATGTGGAAACATGCAGAGTAGTTGAAGACGCTGTAATAAGCACCCTGGGGACTCCCTCACATCTCTCTGTGGGACTGATTAGTAAATTGCTCGCCTGCTCTCTTGTCAAACACACATGGACGCATGAACATAGTCTCGCTCTCTCTCTCTCTCTCTCTCTCTCTCTGTCTCTCTCTCTCTCTCTCCGTCTCTCAGAGACACACACATACACACTCACAAGGACGTGGGGGTTAGATCCCAACCTTGCAGGCTGTCTTAGCCTGATAGCCCCCTCCACTCAGGCTATTTTCATTCGACTTACAACGGATTAGCTGAGGTGATTACCATCTGCAGGTCTCTCCTCACTCTGTGTGTGTGTGTGTGTGTGTGTGTGTGTGTGTGTGTGTGTAATGCATTTTATTGTATGTACATTTGTGTATGCAGCTCCTGAAGCTTGCACCTGAGCTGACAGCAATGGACCAAATGATTGAAGATGTCTCAGGTTGAAAGGCTGTAATCAGGCTGAACTTACTAACTGAACTAACTAAAACCACAGATTACGTTCACCAGCAATGTTGTTCTCACTTCCTGTTTCTGCCTATGGCATATAGGGTAGAGTTAAGGTCAGAAAAACGGAAGGGGTCGTGGAAAATAAATGAGGGTTAAGGTCAGGCGACTGAAACACTTGGCTAAGTTAACTGCAGGGCTGTGACAGAGGAAGTCTCCTGCATGAAAGTCGAGCGTGGTCATAGTCGACCTCCACACATTTACTTTGTGCCTTGTGACGTAACGGGTGCACTGCTTCCTGTAATGACACTGAATGTTTGTGATGTTTTTCCTCTGAGGGGCATGGATGCAGGGATATATGTATATTACATTCTAGTCTGCCTTTAAGAGATTTATATTTCTTATAGTGATATGAGTTGATGGTGGAAAGGTCAGGAGGTCAAAATGAACATATCTCTTCATCCTCTGGGGATGAGTATCCACAATAAATTTTGTGGTAGTCTAATCATTCATTTCAAGATATTTTTCATGTTGTATCTATCTCAGGATGAAACTTTGAATGGTCAGGGTCAGCAGAATTATCCAGGATCGTTCCCCGGGGTCAGTGAATATCTATACCAGATTTTATAATATCCTTTCTAGTAGCTGTTCGACCTTTTTTCCAGGACCAACCACCAAGTGCTGGACCACTAATAGTGCACAGACAGGGCGATTTCCAAACTACATTGATTCAGTTGTTATCATGAAGCTTGTTTGCACTGATTAGTCTGTATGGTTTACATTTATTGGTGGGTTTTGCTCCGATATCATGATCTACGAATAGTTTTTTTTATTATCCTCTGTGCTCCAACATTGACCTTTAGCTAATGTGTTACAGTAGATATCAGCTTTCCAACAATAAAGCAGACATGTTACAATCATGAATTCCACTGACTGACTAACTGACTGACTGATCATATTTCAACCACTGGTGATGAGCCACAGTCTATCGAGCTGCTCTGGTTTCCTGGCTGCTCAGCAACTACAGGGAAGAGGAGGAGCACTTCCAATACACTGAGCCCGGCCTCCATTACAGCAAATAAACTACATTGATTCCATGTATCATTATTACTAAAGGAGGCAGAGGAATAACTAAACATAAGACACAGCGAGCAGAGAGAGCAAGAGAGAGGGAGAGAGAGAGAGAAGTCATCAGTAACGAGGCTTCGTACTAACGACTATGACCAACTCTACATATCAAACAGAGGGAGTTAGACATAAAGACCTGCCTCTAATAAAAGTCTGTTACGTTCTGGAGTTGAAGTAAATAAAGATTAAACTATTGTGGATCCAGACGGAGGCTGTGCTCTGTGTGAGAGACTGAGTAACAAAGATAATCTGTCTCCGGCCCCGGTGGTTCACCTGGTGGAGCGTGTCAGTTTTGCTTAGTCCTTGCCGTGGTGGCCCAGGTTCGAGACCGGCCTGTGGCACTTTGTTGCATGTCATTCTCTCTATGTCTTTCTCTCTCTCTCTCTCTCTCTCTCTCTCTCTCTCTCTCTGGCTGTAATAAAGGGAAAAGCCTGAAAAATTAAGTAAAAAATAAGAAAGACAGTCCGTCTCTTCTAACGTTCTCTCTGAGTGATCATGTTACAGTAAATCCAGCTGAAATCACAGCTCAGTCTTTGTCTTTCATTTATGTGTTTGCTGGTTTTGTCAGACGAACTCACAGTTATAAAATCTGGATTTGACCATGGACAGTCCAGACATAACACTAGGTCTAGACCTAGTCTTGTTTATATTTGCCAATGTAGAGGTGTGGGGCATCACCTTGGTGCAGTGAGCAGCACTGTTGTCTCACAGCAAGAAAATTCTCGGTTCAATACATTCAGATATATGAGGACTAATTTAAAATAGAGTATTTACAACTCATTCAACATGAGTGCAGGGTTGATGAAGAAATAACCACTGAACACTGTAGTAGTCCAAAGGTGGAATATTTATTTGCACCAGGGGTTCCCAACCTTTTCCTTACCTTTTCATACTCTTGAAAATATCAAAAATGTTTGTGATCCACATCCAACCAAATTACAATACGGAGGCCAAATAACATGTTGTCAGAACATTTGTTATAATGATGATGATCAAACATTCAGGATTGAACTGAAAGCAGGGAAACATGCAGGAAGCTCATTTTTCTTTTTTGTTTGATGGGGAGAGATCACTTGTCCATTCACCATCTGTCTCTGTCTCTCTTTCCTCTTAACTCTTCCTGTTGCTGACAGCTATCCATTTTGATCCTCCAGTTTTTCATCTTGTAGTGCGCAATCAGACTAGGATTGCAAACAAGTAGGACGTGCACAACATAAAAGTTCCCATCATTGGCTTATCACAGTGATAGGCCTTAATATGAGAAAAAAAACTATGAAAGAAGTTTTTAAATATTTTTTATTTTTTTTAAAGATCATTACATTTTGAAACATTTAAACCATTATCTATAGTTTTATTTTTTAGAATTAAAATTTTTCACCAAAATTGTACTGTTTGCAAATGCTTTGTTAGCCCACTTGCAATACCTTCATGGCCCACAGGTTGGGCATCAGCTGCTTCATTCATACCTCACAATCACCAGCTGATTCACAGCTGTGTGGGCATCAGCTGACCAGTCCAGTCTCATAAGGTTCATGCAGCCAGTGCTATTCTCACTTCCACTTCCAGTTATAACTCTACTGATGCACATATGCTCACACCATTTACTGTACCTCATACACTTCCCGCTAATGTTTTGTTTTGTTATTGTTCATTTATGCAAATTTTAGTGTTCATGTGTTTATGTAGGGGGATAAAGAAGTCTTTTAAAGCTGCATTATTGTTAACTTTTATTGTTGTTGTTGTCTGGTGGTGGTGGTGGTGTGTGTGTGTATGTTTGTGTGTGTGTGTGTGTGTGTGTGTGTGTTGCAGACTCTCTGAGTGAGGCACTAAAGGCTATCAGTGTCAGCACAGAGTTGATTGAAGAGGAGCTCAAGCCTCATTTGGACACGGTGCTGACTTCTCTGCTGGAAAAGAGTAAGTCATGTCACACACCTGCACCATCTCACACAGCTTAGCTCTGATGTGCAGGTTACACTAAACAGGCCGTGATGGTTTTTACTTTTCCTTCTGTCATCTGTAGCTCAGCCCTTTCATTCTGCAAGTGAAGAAAGTTGTGCATTACCAGAAATAAATATCCATGCTCCCCAGAGTGTTCTGGGGAAGATGAATGTGGAATAAGGAAGATGAAACATTGCTGGCTTCATGTCGGCTCTCACTTCTCGATCTGCGCTGTAGTTTTCTCTGTTACATTCACTCATTGTCTTCATTTCCACTTTACAATAAGACCACCCTTATAAAGGATTTATAAATAGTTTATAATTAGGTTATTCATTTGGTTGTTAACACTTTATAAATCATAAATAAACAATTATAAACAAGTTCTCACAGTTTTCATACATTGATGCAGACGCACTATTTGGCAAATAGTTAATACTTTCTACTCATTAATCTTACTGACGAGTTAGTACCATTTATAACTGGTAAAAGGAGCCTTATATCTTATACAATACAGGAGACAAATATGATCTGAGAGAAGTCATCAGGTAGTCAGTCTGATGAGCCTTTAAATGCGAACCTGTTTTTTATTGCACCTATGCCCTGATCAAGACTTTGTGAGTCGAAACGCGTTGGTATCCATATTCAAATAAAGGATTTTCAGTTTCACATATAGAATCGGAAGGCCCCAGATTTTTTTCTGACTGCCATAGTACAGTTTCAACTTTCACAAGTGTTATTACACTGGAGAGTGTTTTTTTTTTCTAGTTTATATGATTTTAGAGATGTTTGTAAGTTTATGGTTCAAAAAGCTAAAAAAAAGGGATGAAAAGGAGATATTTTTGAAGGTTACAAGTGGGAATGATTTTCTTTTCTTTTAGTTACTGTATTGATAAGAATGTAGGCAGGCGTATACAAGTCTGTTCCTTTTACCAGTTATAAATTATAGTAATTGATTAATAAATGGGGACGTGTTTTACACTTTACAATACGACTCCTTTGCCAGTTAACAATGTTAGTAATTCATTCATGGTTGTAAAGATGAGATGCCAAGAAAAGTGTTGTGTTCTACCTGGAATGCTAAAGTCCTAAAGAAGAGACCAACCAGCAAAAAGCATCTCCATGTTAATCTCCACTGTGCAGAACAGTCTGATCAACAGCTGGGATTAGAATGAGGATGGCTGCTGAGAGCATGTCGAGGTAAACAATACTGGTGTATAGGATGAATTTGGTCATGTGATATGAACAAAAGATATGAGGCTCAACAGTACAGATACATGTGGGCTCACTATTTGGCAAGCAACAGGTCACTGTCGCCCATTTTTATCTACTGTGTTATAAATGCTTATAAATGATTTATAAACTGTTAACAAGCTAATTAATTAACTAGTTGAAAACCTTTCACAAATCCTTTATAAGGGGAGTCTGATTGTGAAGTGGAATCATATATTCAAAATGAAGGCACCGCAGTCCAAAATGGCTCCACCCTAATGGCTTTTTGCTGTAGCCTTACAGAAACACACACAGGTCTGACCTCATCAGACTGATTTTTAAAAGAGACTCAGGCGCTTCAGACATGTGACCTACATCTAAAATTGACATGACATAGACAGTAGTAGGTGTGTGACTGAAAGCCAGTGCTTTACACTAGCCTGGATTTTGTGTGCAAATTGAAAACTCGTTGTCAGGGTGATACAACTAACCAAATGAACTGCTTATTTTTGCTGAAAACAAGTGGCCAAAAATCTGATTTAATATTTTCTTAATGGAAAGATCCTCAAAACCACCAGCAAGACACACTTGACAGGAATAGGTGATCTTGGATCCTGAACTGCTTATAGAAAAAACTGCGTTTCATATTCTGTGGCAGAGGCAGAGGCAGCTGCCCTGAGGCCTCAAAACTCCAGGGACCTTAAAGGCTCCAGGCTTTTGTTCAGCTGATTGAGCTAATTCAATTTGGGAATGTGTCTGACATATCTATAAAACATAAGACCTTCTTAAAGTACATGTTGCATCCGGCCTGTCACTTAAATAAAAGTGAAAGTGTGATGTTGGCAGTAGAGAAAAGGTGAGGAGGCCACCAACACCATCTGTGGCGGTGCCTTTTTTTTTAATGCAAACACCTGCAGTCATCAAAGTCACATCAGAGCTTCACTGTGTAAACTCAAAACCCCACATATCTCTAGTACAGGCTGTGGTTTGACATCCTGCTGTTGTGTGTCCACAGAGAAAGATGCTGCTGTTGACATTGCCAAAAGTGGGATTCTTCCCACGCTGGCTCAGGCCTTACAGAGGAAAAGCAGCCTGACCTGCCAGGTGGCTCTGGTGGTGGCAGAGATGGCCCGTGAAGGTACAGTGGGACCCTGCTACACTGGTTATTAGCTGTTATGTTTTAGGAGAATAGAAAACAAGATACAATACTGCAAATAGTGATAAAATACAGCAGGTTTAACAATCTGCTGTACAGTTAAGGGAAATACCAGAGTTGAAGAGGTAACGTCTCATGGTTGTGTGTGTTGTAGCTGCGGTCAGGGAGCCGTGCATCGAGGCAGGCCTGGTGAAGGTGCTGGTTCCCCATCTGAACAGCAATAACCCGGAGATGCTGCTGAACACTGGCCGGGCCATCGGGCGCATCTGCTTTGACAACTGTGAGTTGGTGTGACGGTGCTGGCTCAGTCACAAGGGTTTTACTGATGATGAAGAGTGTGCTGATGAAGCAGAGACTGTTCTGTTGAGGGTGACAGAGACGGACAGTCTCTCTGCATCTTTAGGTGCTATGTGTACGGCTTTCATTTTTTATTACCCTCCGTTAAATGTGATTAATTGTGTACAATTGTCTTGGCCATGAATTGAAACACTGACCATAAAGAAATGATTCTTTTTGTATTAAAAACAAATACCAGAATAAATCACTGTATTCTTCATCGCTTCCCCTGTCTCTCTCTCTGACCTCCCACCCAGCGTACCAACAGGACCAGTTAGTCCAGAGCGGTGTCATCCCCAGACTGGTGTCCATAATGAGGGAGTATCCAGAGAATGACCCACTGGTGAATGTCTGCCTGCTGGCCCTCTGTAACCTGGCTGACATGGGTGATTATTTAGATTTTATTCATTATAGTAATTTATCATTATTTTCCATGGTTTGAATCACACTGTCTCAGTATTTAGACATGTCCTTCACTGTCCTTGTCATTCTGGATCATCTTGCTCTCATGGCTTTCCCTTGTCACTCATATAAAACAGACTAAGTTGCTCACAGGTCCAAGGGTAGAGTAAATGCTGGAACACACTGTCTGTCAGTCTGAGAGAAAGCAGTGGGAAGAAGCAACACACAAACACAGATCTGATTCACTGCTTCTCCAACTCATCTCATCTCTGAAGATGTCAAACAATGAGTCTGAGTTACAGCTCACAGTGAAAACACCAGGATGAAGCAATGAAGCTTGTCTCAGAAGAACAGAGGTTTTAAATACACTGTTGTTTAACCCTAATCAAGAGGAGGGCAGGAAATCTGCTGCTGTGTTCAACTGGCAGTAGATGTCAGCTGTGTGATGACTGGCAGTCAGGATAATTAGTTACCTCCAACGCTGTCCATAGTTATAGACCCCTGTGTTTGCAGACTCTGCGAGAGAAGCCCTGGCAGAGCAGGACGTGGCAGATGTGCTGACGTTTCAGCTGAAACGGGCGCCTGATGCCGAACGCCGACATGTCATCCTGGAGATACTGGGCGCACTGGGCGAGAGTGGTAAGACCTTCGGGGAGGAGGACTCACTGATGAAACTCTGACTTGATATTTGATCTGAGATCCATATGAAAACCTCTCAAGTTGGGATTGATAAAGTCAGGCTTCATCAGAGGTTTTCATTATTGTTTATACTGAGGAAGCCTTTACTTTCATATCTCTGGCCGTACAAAGCCACTGGACTTGACTTGACTTGACTTGACTTGACTTATATTTAATATAATATAAGTTAAATACTGACCACTGTCCACTCTGCAATAGAGGAATGCACAATTCAGATCATCAGGGATAAAAGAGAACAATAGCTGAAAATATTCATTGATCAGAAGAACAGAGGAGACTGGGGTCGGTTGAAACACAGATCAGGGACGGTTGCAACTAATTAAAAATACATTCGATTTCACTGAAAACTTTTGCTTTTTGTCTCAATTTGTACAATATTCTGAAAATATGCATAGTTGAACAATAATTTTATAATATTATTTATTTATTTAACAATATTTATCAAAGAACAGTTATTGAGTTTTGTTTTGTGTAGAACATGGAACCTACCTTCAGTCAAAATGGGCACAATTTATTTATTTTATTGCTTATGATGAAAAGAACAGGCAAATATATAAAAGACCATGTGAGGCTAACAAATAATAATTCCCAAAATAACTTATTCTTATTCACTTATGCATTAAAATGAGCAATTATTGTTTCATCTGTTTTGCTGTGGGACAAAATTATCCTCTTATTTTCTCTATTTCTAACTAAAATGTTAAACACACTGTTGTGTGGTCTGTGTTGATTTGGCTGCTCAGCTTGGAGACAGTCGCAACCGTCTTCACCTGGTCAGCCATGACAGAACATATGTGCTAAACACACTGACACATGCTGAACGTGTCACTTACAAATCAAACAAAACAATGATTCAAAAGAATTGATAAAACGCTCGAGGACAGTTTGACAAAAATATAGCTAATGAAAAAAAAATGTGTCTTCTGTCTTGCTGATGGAAGGAGGGTCTAACTTATTAATATTTACTTAATATTTAGTATGTGCGAGTGTCATCACTCTAGCATGTTTCTGATTGGATTAATAAGACTCCCCTTATTATCACAACAGACAACTGTTCTCCAGCTTCAACAGCAAGGACAATGGTTCCATCTGCACTGTTGCAGCTTTTCTTGATGTTGTATTTTTACTGGTAGACAGTGTTAGTTTTTAAACATGGTTACAAAAGACAGTGGTAAAGCTGACCTGGTTGTCCTGCACCACCAGATGCACTGAAGCTGCAGTTTGCAGAGTCAGGAGTACCAGAGGCTTTATCAGAGATGATCCGGGGCCTGCAGGGAGGTTCTGACCCCCATGACCTCTGCAGCATCAAGATCGCCTCCAACCTCATAGTGTCCCTGCTTTTAGGAGGTGAGTGATGCAGGTCCTTGTCCTCATGGGACATCTGTGACAACAACACTGTCTCAGTGTAGGTATATCATTTACTATTTTTTCGTGTGTTTCTGTCTTTCACCTCATTCAACCCGCACAGACAAAGAAATTTGTGATGTGATGAGTCGGGTTTAGGTAATCAGAAAATCCTGTGCATGTAATTTACTCTGTATTTTCAGCTTGTCAGTTGAAATAACACTGACTGTCATGTCTTGTCCTCTCTCACTGCATCCATGCATGTCTGTGTGAATGCACCATAAATGTAGTGTGGACTGAATTTCATTAGCTGTCATCTAAAGAAAGAGACGGAGGAGGAGACAGAGATAGAAAAGTGCAGAGGGTGTGGGCCGGGCATGACATAACAGACCAGCCAGGCAGGTTGTCTACAGTATTATCACAGCTTTCTGCCCCATTTATCTGGACAGAGTGACCTTTCTGGGTGGTAGTGTGTCACAGGCTTTATACAGTCTTTGTACGTCTGAAAGCAGAAAATCTCTGAAATCAGTGCACCGCTGTTGTTTTATTACTGATCTGCTGCAGCAAATCATCCTCACATCATCCACCATATATTATTATTGTGTCTCTGCCAGATGAGTCCATGCAGAAGTGTTTTGGTGAGGGGTCAGGACTGGTGTATCAGGATGTCCTGTCCTGGCTGCAGAGCTCCAACACTCAGCTGCAGCTGTCTGGAGCCTTGGCCATCGCCAACTTCGCCAGAAATGGTGAGATGTTTATCACAGACTATAAAGAGATTTGTATCTATGTTTGTCAGAGGAAAAAGCCGCAGTCCACTCCCTGCTCAGCAGCAAACACACTCATTCAGAGAGCAGCTGCTCAACATAGTGAAGCATTTAGCAGCTAAAGAGACTCAACACAGAGCTAACAGAGAGGGGACACTGGATTAAGATTCATCAGGTTGAAGTAAACACTGAATGATTTTGCTGTGTCAGCTTGATGTGTAAATAGATGTGTAATAGACTGTTTGCTAACAAGTTCCCCATCTCAACTAAGGTGACGATATGTTCATTTTCAATTAACTGTTTATTTCTCCTGAAAACAAGTGGCCAAAAATCAGTTACTGCAGGATTAAGATTTAATATCTTCTTAATGGAAAGATCCTCAAACACCAGCAAGATACACTTCACAGGAAGAAGCCATCAAAAACAACATTGATTGATTTGTATTGATTTCATATTCAGTGGGAGAGGCAGTGTATGTTGCTGTCCAGGGACCTCAAAACTCCAAGGGGCTTACAGGCTCCAGGCTTTTGTTTTCATCAGCTGACTGACATGTCCCACATGTCTGGTCCTAAGTATCTATCTATAAATAATAAGACCTTTGTCCTTAAAGCACATGTTGCTAATTCTTTTAGATTTTTTCTTTTACTGATGTTTATTGATTTTTACTGATCTTTATTGATTTTAAACACACACACACACACACACACATTTTGAAACAACTTTCCCCTCCTTCCCTCCCTCCCAAATCAGCTTTTATGACAACAGTAATGATGCTTTACAAAATAATAATTAATAAATTACTTAAACATATATCAACGTGTTTATGTGCGAACTTACATATTTGCAAATCTAAATAAATAAATAAAAGGGTACAGTCTCATTTGGAAAATGTCAAATTCAAGAAATTGGGTTGTCAGGTATTGATTCCAAGAAATTGAGAAATGAATCCCATATTTTATGAAAAAAAAAGGAGTTTTTTGTTTGATGTATGTAAGCCTTTCAATCACTATGCAAGAAGAAAGCTATTGATCCAAAGACCCCAAGATGGACCACAAACACTTTTCCATTGTATGGCAATAAGACGTTTCTCTCATGATGGCAACAATTAACCAACTTACCGTCATGAGTTCTTAGGGACAATGCTTTTGGAAAAAGACCAAGAATAATCTCCGGGAGTACGGGGATCTTTTTGTGGATTATGTTGGAAATTATGTTGATTATTTCTTTCCATTCTTAATTTAATGAGTGTCATGTGTGACAAGTTCCCTAAGTATGAAACCAGCACCTAGTGGCTGATAGAGGAACTGCTGCTATAGGCCATTCAACGTCAACATGTTGCCTTAGACACCGACATCTTTAAAAGTAATACAGTATTACTTGAATAATTCAGTTGAGTTTGTGTTAATTAAACTGACTTTGTGTGAGTTGGGATTGCATGTCTACACTTTGATGTGGTGTACTGTAATGTCACACACTAATCAGGTTCTGAAAGAGTCGGTTTTGGCCTGTTGTGTCTCTGTCAGACAGTAACTGTGTGAAGATGCTGGACCTCGGCGTGGTTCCTCACATCCTGACTTTGCTGGAGCAACATGTGGATGAAGGAGATGTGTCTGTTCAACACGCTGGACTGAGCGCGCTGAGGAACCTGGCCATTCCTGGTACTGATCAGAGTAAAACAGTAGAGATATGGCACCACTCACCAAATGTCAAAGTAATTACTTGGAGATTAACACTGTAATTTATCTTTGAAACGACAGAGTCATACATGCTCTCACCAAGAGAATACCTGGGTCAGGCTGGACGCTAATGTCCTGAATGTGTTTTGTCATTCTAAACCATACAAAGCAATACATGCAAACACACACACCGTTCACGCTGAGACACTCAGGAAGTGCATCAGTACCACATGTGTGTGTTTCAGCCACTAACAAAGTGCGGATGCTGGAGGACGGGGTGACTGAGAGGATAAAGACCCTGCTGCGCTCTGACATGCCGCCGGTTCAGTTCAAACTGCTGGGTACACTGCGCATGATGGTGGATGGACAAGGTGAGATTAACTGTTAGTTTGAAGAGTTTTAAAATTCATATACGTCGTAGAGGAATGTAAGACAGGCTGTGACTGTTGCTGCTGTGGCACCATGCGGAGGCAACACTCGGTCAAGGCAGATTTCCACAATATTACATTTCAACAACTGACAGGAGATCCAGTGGAGCGTGTAACAGCGTGGTGTCAGTTCTGATGGGAGCCTCTGTGAATGACTGGGTCTGGGTTTGTGTGTGATTAGGAGAGAACAAGAAGTGGCCAAGAAGTGGCCACAAGCGCTCTTCCCACCCCACAGCATCAGAGGGTTGTTTGAGTTGAGACTTTTTTTCACCTGTGCAACCCAGTGGCAGCCTGTAGCCAGATTCCCTGGTTTGTTTTTGATTTTGTTCTCCTCTGTTAACGGGTTTCCTTCTCTCTGCTGTGGGTGTCAGAGGAGGCAGCCTTGGTGCTGGGGAGAGATGCTGTGCTGCTGGCTCGGGTCATGGAGTGGTGCGAGGCCAAAGACCACGCGGGAGTCCGAGGAGAAGCCAGTCGCTTACTGGCTGCCTTCATCAGACACAGTCGCAGCCCAGTGAGTCTGTTTATTTTGATCTAGGTTCAACCAACGCTCACACTTCATTCATGGCAGTCACACCCAGTCTGTTGGAGTTTAATGTGATGACACTTTATGTATATGCGCGCGCGCACACACACACACACATACAACACACACACACAATGACTATCTGTAATGGACTGATTTCCTCTCTCTGACAGGAAGTTGTTTGTGCTGTGGCCAAAGCAGATGGGGTTCGGCACCTTATCTCCATGGCAACAAGTGAACATGTCATCATGCAGAATGAGGCCCTGGTTGCTCTGGCGATAGCATCTGCCATTGACCTTGGTAAAGCAATTTCAGATGTTTTATGTAAAGTCAAAGGGTCTGGGACTGAATTTATCAGGCATGTCAGAGTCACTGCTAGAAAGAGACTTCATCTATATGTGAACTCTCAGCGAGGCTGAGGAGTGTGTCTGTTCTTTATAGCAGACCTGCCTGGAACAGGTAAGGGCAGCTCTGCAGTTCTCCTCAATCTTGTCAGAGGTTGGAAGTAGTTTGGACAGTTTAAATAGGTACACAAATGCCAATTAGAACAGATTTTACCAGATGCTTGCCAAATATGGGCCCTGATGTCATCAAGAACATAATGTTAATTATAGAGTTAAAAGTACAGGAAAATCTAAATTGTGAATTTGTAACTACATTGTGATGGTTGTCTTCCTAGCAGGTCATAGAAAGGTCTATTCTATTCTATTTCCTTGTTCGCTACGTTTGTGAATAGCTGGACAGTATTTCATCACACAGACTAACATGGCTGGATCTCTGGATGTGTAGACTAACTAACGTTTCCGGCTCCAGCTCCCAGACCGTGGTCAGAGAGCACAGGGGAGACTCATGTGCTAGTTAGCTAAACGGGTACTGTACCTGAAGGTTTAAGTTAGAAAATATACTGTAACTGAAGGTTCAAGTTAGGAACTAGCTAACATTACTGTTCCTCCAGGTAATAAGGATATATGAATATTTCAACCTCATTTGGGGGGTCAAAGTCTTAATCAGGGGGGGTCAGACTCCCCCATCATCCCCGTAATTCAAACCCTGGTGATGCTGCTCTATAGTGTTTTCAGTCGTGGTTGTTAATGGCTCATCTGGATCAGACTTACACTTTATGACTAATGTGACCTTTTCTCTGTGGACACTGTTTATATATTATAATACATCTGATCATCATCTGATGTCCCATACCATCCTGCTGTTTAATCACTGTTGAGCAGTTATTTTACGTTTTATATAAGTTCACATGCTTTGCACAATACATCATATATACTGTGCATGTAAGAAGGCAGTTCTTAAGAACCAGCTGATGCTGATATGAGTCAGGCAAGTTTCTAAGTTGTTCAAAAGAAAAGAAAGACAAGCCTGTGCGTGAGGAGCATTCAGCACCACAGTGGTTGGACAGCTCCACCTCAGGCTAACCACGGTTTATTATTGGCCCAAGACTTAAAATAAACACTGACACGTGTGTATGTTCCACTATTGTAGCTAATGTACGAAGCAGAAGCAAATAACCACCCTGCACATAAATAAAGCAAACTGTTTGCTTGTATAGCATCAAGCACAAAAAACACTACAAGGGAATACAGAAGCGAATTAACAACTGAACACAACCATGGCTCCACTCCAGAAATGAAACTACAGCTAGAGATGACATACAAGTGTAGCCAGCTGCAATCAGTGTGCTACACTTCCATCTACCAACTAGTATATGATGTGACATGTGTACATTTTGTTTACTCGTTTGTGTCTCTGTGTGTTTGTGTGATCGCTGCAGAGTCGATGAAGGATCCCTTTGGGGAGGCGGAGCTGTTGCCCCTGCTAAAGAAGATGTTGGAGGATCCTGTGGGGGCGGTCGAAGTCAAGTTCAGTGCTTTAGGTCTCATCTGCAGTCTGGCTAACTCCAGTAGGTGATCGATTTTTACACAGAATCTCTGTTCCACTGCATATCTCAACATGTTTCAGAGTGTGAGAACAATCTGACCACAGGAGGTGCACCATGCAAGTCTCATTTAAACTTTAATATGTAAATAAGGCTGTGATTTCAATTGAGAACCCAATATATTTATTTGTATCTTAAGAGAGAAGTTGAGACTTTATAAATACAATCACTGAGCACTTTATTAGGAATATCTGTATACCTGCTTATTCATGTAGTAATTCAATCAGCCAATCATGTGGCAGCAGTGAAGTGTATTAAACAACAAAATCATCCAGTGAGCAGCAGCAGTTCTGTGGAGGAAACACCTTGTTGATGATGACCGGTCTGAGGAGAATGGACAGACGGGTTGGAGCTGACAGAAAGGCTACGGTCACTCAGATAACCACTCTTTAAGTGGAAAAAATAAAAAAAAACAAAAAAAACAAAAAAACAAATCCTACACATCTCTGTCAGATCCAGATCATTTTCTGGATCAAGTCATAGATCTCAACAAAAGCTGGATCTGGCACTTTAACTGGATCAGCGCCTGAATTTAATAAGTTCTTCCATTGGTCCATTCCTCATCCATCCACCAGGTTTGGTGAAAATCAGTTCAGTACTTTTTGCATGAAACCAATCAACAAACAAACACTGGTGAAAACATAACATTCTTGGAGGAGATAACAACACGTCCAACCTGGAGGTGGATGGACTACAACAGCAGAAGACCATGTCAGGTTTCACTTCCTGTGGAATCCATGGAGCCAACCTGCCTTGTGTCAGCAGTCCAGGCTGGTGGTGGTGGTGTGATGGTGTGGAGATTTCTTCATGGCCACAGTTCACCATCTTCTAATGGCTTTTTCCAGCAGGATAAACTGGTTTCATCAACATGACAGTGAGTTCAGTGAACTTCAGTGAACTTCAGTGCCCCCTCCCCCCCCAGTCTCCAGACCTGAATCCAGTAAAACACCTCTGGGATGTGGTAGAACAGGAGATTGGCAGCTTGAATGTGCAGCTGATGAATCTGCAGAAATGATCCATGACATGAGGAACCCAGGAACTACCCAGCGTTAGTGTGCTGTTCCTAATAAAGTGCTCGCTAAGGTCTCTTTAGAACCAGCACCCAGTGGCCGTAAGAAGACGTACTGTAAGCAGCATACAGCAGTCAGCTCTCATGTTGCCTCTTTAGGTTTAGATGTTCTTTCTAGAGTCTGGTGAACTAATG
Source organism: Seriola lalandi dorsalis (assembly GCF_002814215.2). Taxonomy (NCBI): domain Eukaryota; kingdom Metazoa; phylum Chordata; class Actinopteri; order Carangiformes; family Carangidae; genus Seriola; species Seriola lalandi. Next base: position 538,956 of record NW_019525348.1, read on the forward strand.
CATTAAACAATGATCATCAGTCCTCACTGTATGTCTTCATATCTGTTGTGCTTTCAAGGAAAAAGCAGCTCATCTTATGTTTCTCACTTTAAACAACAGGTGGAAAGGTTGTGCATGGGATACACAATCCGCACATGAACACAAGAAACAGCTTGAATACATCATATCTGCACATTTTTACTTCTGCTGGTGTTTGCAACCCATCTCACATGAGACTCTCTTCTTCTCTCTCACCCCTGTCTGCTGTAGGTGTGATGAAGGAGGAGTTGAACTCTGTGAACATGAAGGAGAGCCTCAGTAAACTGACAGATCATAGCAGCAGTAAACTTGCCTCACAGGCCAGCTCCATACTGGCCACCCTCAGTGACACCAGCTAAACCAGCACACTGCAGCAACACAGGATCTCATCTGCTGTATGGATTTCTCCAGCTTATTCAATAACATGCTCTAATTCAAATGATCTTACTGCACAGATATTATTAAATATTCAATTGGCTTCTAAAAATGTCACCTGTTTTGTGGCAATAATTACTAATTAAATACGCATATGACTAACACTCTGTGCCCCCAATAACAGCCCCCGCAATCTGACAACATACTGTCAGATTTCCAGCTCTTAAACCCTGAACAGAAGGAGGGCTGAAGGTGTGAGTGTTGGCCTAAAGGAAAGTGCTTCATTCAATCAGCTTCATGGTAACCTGTCATCAGATTGTGATATTTCTCATGTACAAATGTACAGTAAATGCAGCGGTGGTGGTGGCGGTAGAGGAAGGGTCAGTGGACTCACCTTCAGGGGACAATTATTATCCAAAGAAACTATGAAAAATTACAATTCATAGCTTCAAAACTGATAATTACATTTTCCTTTGAATGACAGTTGACACTGGCACTGAAACAGGAAGGTCAAAGAGGCAACTAAGATCTGGATGTGGCATCATTCAGATAGAGGGTCAAACATATTCGAACAAATTATTTCTACTTATTGGATGCAATAACAGTATACACTGAAGTTTGCACTGCTTCAATACTTCAAAGCAACTATCAGACTTTCAGTTATGGTATCTGTTCCTTAAGGAGCTTGTATCAGTTTGTTTGTTCAGTGTTGTGAACTAAAGATGATGTTCTGTGAGACTGAGACTCTGACCGCTACAAGGTTCAGCTGCAAGTAAATCATTAAAAGTTCAAGAGTCTCAGGAGATTCAGAAATGTACTATGATATTTTGAAAACACACCCAGAATATGAACAAAGAAACAGCAAACAGTTTAAAACTGTTTTAAAGTTGTGTTTTTGGGCATTTTGCCTTTGTTTCCGATTGTTGGGGTGAGAGAGAGACAGGAAAGTCAGGGAGAGAGAGGGGATAGGCAGCAAAGGGCCATGGGTCGGATTGTAGGTAGGACTAAGTCTTTGTGGAACTCCCCCACAAAAAGTGAGTTGAGCTAACATAGTTCACTTACTACATTTCCTTCAGAGCTTTCAGCTACATCTGATGGCCTTCTGCAGTGGTTGGAGTTTGTCTGCTGTCATGGAAATTGTTCACTTGTCATCATATAACCTAAACATGGAAAACAAATGTGACTGTGTTAAGTAACTGAATACAAAGTGTCAACTGCTACAAAACAAGTGACACACTTTATAAAGTTTCAGGATTGTGCAGCAAAATTATTTGACTGAAAATTTTGATTGATTTTTTCATTTTAATGACTCCCGTCACAAATAAAATCATTGGCTGAGATTGTTGATATTAAAGTGAAGGGACGGTGCTTTGGGCTTGTTTTCTCACTCTCCTTCCAAATCAGTGGGGCCAAGTTTACTTTAAGACTGAGGTATCTTTGACCTGGTCCATCACCAGAATTTTTACGACACAACCAGCTCATCAACCACCATCAAAGCACTTTAAAGCAGACTGCCCGGTCTGTAATTAACCACTGTCATTCTGATGAGTACAGCCCAACAAAATTAATGGAGCCACGTTAACAAGCAATAAATGTGCATGGCATGGCCCTGCTGTAGTCCCTGAACCTTTATGGTGTACTGGATGTTGTCTGTCAAAGGGTCCTGAGCTCCTACTGTAAGAACTGTAGGCTGCTGTACATACGTTGGGGATGTCTATCTGAATGTTTGTATCATGTAACTGTGCAAGCAGGAGTAGAGCAATTTCAAACATAGTTTATGTGTAACAAAATCCATAATTGATATCTCTAACTGAAGGTGCTTTTTGCATCTGTACATGTCAGACTGAAGTGCTCTGATGTCACAAACATTGTCATATGTGATGGTTGGTAGAGATCAGATAGATTCACAAATTTAAGATGGCTGTGTGGATGTCATACTGGCGGTGTGACAAATAAGAAAACGGTTAACTGACAATGTTGCATCATATTCTTTAAATTTAAGTTTAGTTGAATTGAACAATGGGCAACGGCTGACATGAAGCGTCCAAAGCTGTTTGCCTTTTTCAGGCACTTCAGTAATATTAAAGGTGCTATATGTTTGTTTTTGTACGGCATTAACAGCTGTTTACTTAAGAGTCCAGAAGAAACGTTGTACGTTCAGCTTCAAACTTTGTTCCTTTACGCACTAGCGGTGGAAAGCAACACCAGTTTTAATTTTAGTTTTGTTTCTTTTTCTAGCGCTTCTTTTCTTCCTCTGAAGTTAGCATGCTAACCAGCTAGCCCCAACCCGTCCCATCTCATAATATTGGGTTTTTTTTATGAGTCACTGTAGCATCCAGCCTGCCCTTAGCTCAGTATGAGATGATTAAGAAATAATGCTAACTAAGGCATCGACGACTGAAGCGCTTTGCAGAGAAAACTTACATATTGCACCTTTAAGGGACAAGTCATATAAGTCAGAGCTTTCAGAAAATTCACTTTGCTGGTTGTATTTGACATTCATGACATGAATGCAGCATTAGGCTTCATCACACCAGAATATAATGGGTTTGATGGTGGCAGTACAATTAGTGGATACACTCAATCTGGCAAACCTGTGGTGAGGTGAGCCACGAGCAAACAGTGTTAACTGACTGTGTTGATCTAAAAGTGGGGCAGCCTCACTGACCATGATGAATAAGCTGTGTGAAAATCATTTCATTTTAAACAGTTAATCTCTGGCATAAAAAAAATCCTGCATGTCAGACCTGCATGTCAGCCAGTCCATCAAGACAACATTGTATGTCTGCATCTGCTAAATCAAAGTTACAGACCAGACGTTCATATTGGTATTTTCTCATCTTGGTTCGGTTCAGGCACAAAAATGACTTGGTTAATGGTGAAACATATAAACAACCTGAGGTCGTGTTTATATTAAACCGGAAAAGCCTGGCTGCTGTGCTGAACATGCAGGATAACTGAGGAGTTTGTGGGAGATAAGTCTGATTGCAAACAGGCAATTTGCAAACACTTCGCATTAGTTTCGTCTTATTTGGAAATACTGTGACCTGTCATGAGCTGTTGTTATGAGCAGGTGAAATTACTTTTGCAAAGACCAACAGGCCACAGTGTCAGTTCTACAGCAGTTAGATCACCACTGACTCAGCCTGTGTGTTTATTTTGATCTGGATGTGATGATGATTTGTTGTTGTATTGTTCCATTCACAAGCACGTCGTATCAGCTGTGGTTATTCTGCTAGCATTGCTGCAGTGATGTAGAAATGCACTTAGGTTAATGATAAACAGCTGGAACAGTTGGGTGTGGTTACAGGTGCTACACACCTGAAACTTTTAACCAGAACGGACAATCAAACACTGCTTTTCAACCTGATTTTAAGTTTGAGGATGATGTGAATGAGAGTAACAATGATAGGCCGGGAGGGTGGTGGGGCTAGAACCTTCACTCTAAAGGTAACTTCCTGTTGTATGTTATTTTCCATCTGACAGAGGAGTCCTATCGAAGCACAATGTGAAGAAGCGACACACACACACACATGTAGAACTGCAACCATTAAACATTTGTATATACAATAATTCTACTACTACACCTGTACAACCGTGCCCTCAGCACTTCAGTGTGCGTTTATAGTTCAGTCATCAGGGGAGGGGAGAGCATGTTTGTTCTAGACAATACAATGTGAAAAAATCTGTCAATGGACAAATGGAAACAGCTTTGCTGTAATGTTTCATGTAATATCTGTATTGACATATATTCTGTGTACATAACTAGATATCATTTAACATTTGTGGACAAATCTGTATATTTTTCAGGGAGGGCAGGGAGTTTTGTTTTAGAGAGAGCAGAATAAAGTTAAGCAATGTCTTCCCCCAAACAGTGTCTGCAGTGTATTTTCTTTCATTCTCACATCTTAACTTACAGATCTTTTTTTTTCTTTTTTTTTTTTTTTTTTAAAAATGCCTTTGTCAGCTGTTTTAAATAGGGATAATCACTATAGGTCACACATTCATCACACCATTCATTCAAAGTAACTCACACACAATCATCCACTGTGTTGGTTATTCCCAGGATAAAAGAAATATCTCCATATAAGGTGCTTCTCAGTATATTCAGTCATATTGAAATGAAACCATATTTGAAACATCACTACTACTGAGGACAATTAAGTTTATTCATGAGTACACATATAGAAATGTAATGTATGACATATACAGCATGTCCCTATGTCAAGAGTGATGTTGCCATATATATCACCTATAAGGAGATGTATTATTATCACATATATACATCCTCGGGATATATAAAGATATAAGTTCATAACATATATGAAATACCCATAGTAACATTTGTATATCTACATATATTTAAAATATCTACCATTATTTTTTTGTATGGTATAACATGTTATGACCCTACTGTATATAAACTAATCTCAACATTTACTGACAGGCTTGGGGAGGAATATGTATGTTTGTAAGATTGTCTACAATATAATCATACATACATAAACAGGTTAGACATGCATTTCAATATATGAAATTGTTCCAATTTCTAATAGGTTTTACAAATATTTGTTTTACATATAGCCTATGTTTTTAGTTTAGCTATACATATATTTCATGTATGGAAATTCAATATATGTTCATATAATACATTTCCATATGGGTATTTTTTGGGGGAATTCTGGGGGTATAGGAAGATTTTAAACCCACACAGCGGATATTTTATGAGTAGTTCAAGTGTGTCTACTTCACGGCCAATGAATACAAAATGATTTTCCCTCCCTAACTTTATTCGTGGCAGTGTGGAGATGGGATGTAGATGGTCATGTTGTGAAATAAAATAAACTGAACAGATGAATTGATAAATAAAGATAAAATAATTACAAATAATCTAACAATTTTTGAGGCTTTATTTCTGATGTCTTGAGCTGGGACAGAGAGAAGGAACCAGCATCTGTAAAACTCTGCTCTAAGTTGCCTGTCAGGCTGTACTGAGGGAACAGTTTCCCCGCGCTTTAACGCGTCATCATTATAGGAAGTCGGATGATGACACGTCGAGATCCAAAGTCTCATGACTTAATAAGGGTTTTGCAGGTGAGAGACAGCGGAATAAACCAGAGCAGTTTCAACTGTTGATATGTTTGTTTGAGTCGCTGATTTTATTGTGAAGAAGTTTGGGTTGCGATGAGTCACGTGGTTTCATGACAGCAGTCAGCAGGAAGTTCACTGCGCTGTGCACAAGTGTGTTGTTTGTTTGTGTACCTGTGTTTGTGCACACGAAAAATACAGTGTGTCAAGGCATTTTCACTATTTGGACGCTAGTGCATTTTTCATGCATGTAGGCTACCGATAAGCACAAATATAGTGTTTGCATAAATGCACGTGCCGCCTATGGCCTCAGTAACTCAGTAAATCACACTGTGCAGTCAGTTGTAACTGTCAGTAATGAGTTGTAGTCAGAAGTAACCCTGAAGCTGGAGGAAATGTAACTTTAGCAGCTTCAGAAAGTTTTCACACCTCTTCACTTTATTGTTGTAGATTTAATATAAAATGGAGAAAACTGCTATTTTATCCATCAGTCTACCTCCAGTAACCAATGATGACAAATCCATTTAGAAATAAATCTACAACACTATAAAGTGTGTAAAAAGTGGAGGGATCTGATTACTCTCTGTAAATCTTATAGAACAGTATTTTAACTTTGATGATAAGGTGACTTCCTGTTCTGTTGTGGTTGTTGGAAGTGTCCACCATGACTGAGGTGAGCCATCAGCAGTGGGGAGAGGTGTCCAGCCAGGGCGGTGTGGACCTGTGGGTCCTCCAGTCCTCCCAGGTGCGGGTGGAGGTCCTCACCCTGGGTGCCATCATCAGGTCTGTGTCCAGCAGGAGGAAGGATGGTCAGATGGAGGACATAGTCTTGGGCTACGACAACCTGGAAGGTAGGAGGGAATATACCTGCTCACACAATACATGAGACTTCATGAAGAATATTAAAGATGAATGAAAATGGTCAGATTACAGAATTAGACGTGTTAGAGCAGAGCAGATTTCCGGGTCAGGGATTTGAAACAGTCTGTGGAGGTTCTTTGCCTGGGGAGGGAAACGCTGATCTTAGAGGTTCAACATAGAAATAAAGTGACTTTTGTATTATTATTGTATCTGGCGCAACTTCACCTACTGCCAAGGTGCATGGAGAAAGCAAAAAGCCCAAAGAGGTGAAAACTCCTGCAACACTTGCAGAATACAGAAGAACTATCTTATTAGACTGACACGTTTCAGGGTCATCACAAAATACATTAAAATCAACAGTTTAACTGTGACACACAAAAAATATAAAACAACCAATCAGATGCAAACACATAGACACACATCCAGTACATATCTGCCAATAGGGCTTCTACAGAGGTGGGTTGGGCAAATGGCCATGTGGCTTTAGGCCAGTTGTTGTCTCAGGCTAGTAGAAAGGTAAGAGGAAGGTCCAGTAGAGGACATTGGTCAAACCATATTTAGTTCATAACCTGGAGAAGGTCACCTAAGGGTTTTGGCACTGTTTGTACTAAACACCCACCCCAAATACACAAACTTTATAAAGTGCTATACATATTAAAGGTAACAAGATGCAACATAGAAAGTACATCATACAAAGGTCATCATAAAATGCATAAATAAACATCCATGGTTTAGATGTATTCATGTTTCTACCTGTACAACCATGCTCCAAGCTACGGAAGCCGAGAAAGGCCATACCCACAAATATTTTTTTAATATATTTTTTATTATTCTATTATCTTAAGATAGTGAAGATTTGTTATGTTGAGATCAATGAATAATTATCCCGTTATCTTGAGAAAACAAAGCTCCGCTGTCTGTTATCTTGAGATAACAGATAACGGAGCTTCATTATTCCGTTATCTTTATCCGGGATAAAAAAAATATTTGCAGGTATGGCCTTTCTGGGCTTCCATACTAAGCACTTCAGTGTACATTTAGAGTTTAGTTTAAACTGCTGCATTATGTCACGCACCATAACAACAGTATTTGCTTGGTCGCTTTGAATTTGATCAAAAACATTTTAAGGAGCACTTGAACAAGGGAACATTGTCCAACATATAAATTCTCCTCCACATAGTCTTTATAATAAAACTGTGTGAGCTGCATTTGATAGAACAGTAGTGGGACATACAGTGGAGGAAATAATTATTTGATCCCCTGCTGATTTTGTAAGTTTACACCCTTACAAAGACATGAACAGTCCATAATTTTTATGGTAGGTTTATTTTAACAGAGAGAGACAGAATATCAACAAAAATCCAGAAAAAACATTAAATAAAAGTTATAAATTAATTTGTATTTGATTGAATTAAATAAGTATTTGATCCTCAAGCAAAACGTGACTTAGTACTTGGTGGAGAAACCCTTGTTGGGAAGCACAGAGGTCAGACGTTTCTTGTAGTTGGTCACCAGGTTTATGCACATCTCAGGAGGGATTTTGGTCCACTCCTCTTTACAGATACTCTCCAAATCCTGAAGGTTTCGAGGCTGTCGCTTAGCAACTCGAAGTTTCAGCTCCCTCCACAGATTTTCTATGGGATTAAGGTCCAGAGACTGGCTAGGCCACTCCAGGATCTTAATGTGCTTCTTCTTGAGCCACTCCTTTGTTGCCTTGGCCGTATGTTTTGGGTCATTGTCATGCTGGAGGACCCATCCACGACCCATCTTCAGTGTTCTGGCTGAGGCCAGGAGGTTCTCATCCAAGATTCCACGGTACATGGCCCCGTTCATCGGCCCTTCAATGCGGTGAAGTCTTCCTGTACCCTTAGCAAAGAAACAGCCCCAAAGCAGAATGTTTCCACCTCCATGTTTGACAGTGGGGATGGTGTTCTTGGGGCCATATTCAGCATTTTTCTGCCTCCAAACATGGAGAGTCGATTTGATGCCAAAGAGCTCAATTTCGGTCTCATCTGACCACTTCACATTCTCCAGAGCCTTCTCTGAATCATTCAGGTGTTCATTGGCGAACTTCAGACGGGCCTGTACATGTGCCTTCTTGAGCAGGGGGACCTTGCAAACACTGCAGATCTCAATCCATCACGGCGAAGTGTGTTACCAATGGTTTTCTGGGTGACTGTGGTCCCAGCTCCCTTGAGCTCATTAACAAACTCCTCCCATGTAATTCTGGGCTGATCCCTCACCTTTCTCAGAATCATCCTTACCCCACGAGATCTTGTAGCCCATTCCAACCTTGTGCAGGTCTACAATCTTGACAGCTCTTTGGTCTTGCCCGTGGTGGTGGAGAGGTTTGAATGGAAGAGATTGATTCTGTGACAGGTGTCTTTTATACACATAACGAGTTGAGATTAGGAGTACTTTCCTAACGGGACAGGACTAATTTGACCGGTCTGTGGGGGTCAGAATTCTTGCTGGTTGGTAGGGGATCAAATAACTATTTCACTCAATCAAATACAAATGAATTTATAACCTTTATTTAATGGTTTTTTTTCTGTATTTTTTGTTGATACTCTGTCTCTCTGTTACAATAAACCTACCATAAAAATGATGGACTGTTCATGTCTTTGTAAGGGTGTAAACTTACAAAATCAGCAGGGGATCAAATAATTATTTTGTCCACTGTATGTCCAGGGCTGAGGGAGTCTACGTGAGGTGAATGTTAGCCAGGCGTTAGTTTGGTGAAGGTGAAGAGGAGTAACCTGTGCTGTGTTGGCAGGTTATGTGTCAGATAAGCGGTACCTGGGAGCTGTGGTGGGCCGCGTGGCCAACAGGATCGCACGGGGGCGCTTCGTCGTGGAGGGAAAAGAGTTCCAGCTAGATATCAACAACGGGCCTAACGCACTGCGTGGAGGGCTGCGGGGCTTCAACAAGGTAAGACTCAGAGAATGAGTTTGTGTCTCATCAGCTCCAATAGGTTTGTACAAATCTTCTATGTATCACTTCTCAGTCGCAGGTAAATGACTGAGGCATGACAGTCTGTCCTAACAGATGTACCTGTTTGTGTCTGTAAATGTTTTCATATTACAGTGAACACATTTAGGAATAAAGTGAAATGAGCATTATGAATGGTCAGACAACATCATCTCCAAAATACCCATAATCCCTTGCATTGTCAGGTTAGCGTACTCTCAGTATGCTATGACTTATTGCTGCTAGTCTTAAAATGGCGTTTTTCTTACCTGCCTGAAGCAAACACTGCCTGGAGTAAACTCACTCAGTCACAGCTTCTTATTGTGCTAAACCACAGCACACTGACATCATACACATTCTGCTGGGTCTCTGATCTACACCCTTTTAATAGATTTAGCCTCATAAACATCAAATCATTTATTTAAAGTTCCTCACCAGACATGTTTGAACTCTGCAAAAATCCTCTGCTGTGATTCATATTGTGTTAAACATGTTTGTCACACATAAAAAGTGAAAAAAACTCAAAAACTGGGTCTGAAGCTCATCTCCTCTTACTTCCTGATTGAGAAATGTGGATCAGGCCTTTAGCCCCGCCCACCACCTGCTGTCTCCAGGTGGACAGGTGAAAGAGCAGAGAGTATGAAGATGGTTAGAGGAGGAAACATCAGAGAGACTAAGTCACATGTTTGAGCCTCAGTCAGACCCAGACTCAGATGAGGAGTCTGAGACCAGAACCAGAGACTAGCAGACGGATCAGAACGGTTAGCGTAGTTAGCATCTTTTATTTGTTTATGTTGTTTATTAGCTTGTAGCTGACAGAGGTTAACACAGTGTTAGCGCTTGTCCTAATACTAACTTTCTCTCTCTGTACTGACAAGGTTTCAGGTGTATTTAGCCCCGCCCCCCATCCCCACAAGTTGACAGGATTGGTTCCTTAGGTTTGTGACGTATGAAACCCTGGCTGTCTGAATCTGTGTTTAAGAGACTGTCATTGGTTCACTGCAGTTCAAGGTGGAAACACTCAGTCATGGTGCTGATGATTATTTCACTCTTCATATGTCTTGTATTATATAAAACATCATATAGATGTTAACAAGGTTGAACACTGGATTTGGAAAAGAAAGAAGAGCAGAGCTTTGGAAGAAAACCTCTTGATTGCTTTAAGTCAGACTGATGAAGCCTCATATACGAGTTATAACTGTGTATCCAGTGAATATCTGCAGTTGTTCTTCTCACACTATTACTCCACAACATGTAGCTACATGTGTGCTTCCTGTAAATGTAGATTTTTATTTTACATTACCTCTGTACAGCATATACTGCATAATACTCTGTATGTGTTTCTCAGGCTGTCTGGCTTGCTACAGCAGTGGGAGGTGGTGTACAGCTGAGTCTTACCAGTCCGGATGGAGACCAGGGTTATCCTGGAGAGGTTCAGGTCTCTGTCACCTACACCCTACAGGTAAATACACCTGCTTCGGACATTTTTCAGTTCATCAGTTGAGGTTTGCTTCTAGCTGAGGAGTTTTGTCTCATGAAGGATTCAGTTTAATGTTTAATTAAGAGATCAAACAACTTTTGGTAAAACTTAACAACCTGGGACGAAAAAGGTATTTGAAAAACAGTATTTGTCACAGAAGGTGGAGAACGTAGAAACAAACATTTCCACAGTTTTACCAGACAAACATTTTATTGATTTTGAATATAAATAAATGGTTTGCAGATGTGAGTTCAGTAAGATCTGAGTTGTGTGTTCAGGGGGAAACACTTACTGCTGAATACCAAGCCAGGTCGACCAAAACCACCCCCATCAACCTGACCAACCACTCCTACTTCAACCTGGCTGGACAGGTAAGAGCACATGATCCGCTGTGAGATCATCCAACGTGTCAGAGCTGTAGATGTTGTAGAGGAGATGGAGGAAATACAGGGGGAGGAGAGAATAGAGGGAGAGATGACGTTGGTTTAGTTACTAAAGGTATACCAGTCAGTCAGTCAGTCAGTCAGTCAGTCAGTCAGTCAGTCAGTCAGTCAGTCAGTCAGTCAGTCAGTCAGTCAGTGAGTCAGTCAGTCAGTCAGTCAGTCAGTCAGTCAGTCAGTCAGTCAGTCAGTCAGTCAGTCAGTCAGTCAGTCAGTCTTAATTTATTCAGGACCTGAGCAGCAGGTGAGTGTGGAAGGTGACCAAGGTGACAGAGACCTCTGGTGGCCAGGTGGTGAATGACAGGAGATGCAAAGGTTGTGCGTGTGAAGTGGGGAGTGTTTAAAAGACAGTGGCAGACAGAGGAAACAGATTAGAAGGTGAGTTTGACCGACGTGTGTGTGTGTGTGTGTGTGTGTGTGTGTGCGCGCGTGTGTGTGTGTGCGCGTGTGTGTGTGCGCGCGCGCAGGGTGCAGCAGATATCTTTGACCATCATGTGTCCATCAGTGCTCAGTCCTACCTGCCTGTGGATGACACATCTATTCCTACAGGTACGACATTTACATCATGACACACAACACAGCAAAGGAAAGTGATTTATGTAAATGGAGTTTAAAGTGTGTGAAAGTCTGTGTATGTGAATGTATGTGGAAAGTGTGTTCTCCGTGGTGCTTACAGATCACATTGAATCAGGGAACACCTGTTTAGTTGTGGCCTCATGTTGTAGTTGATTCTGTTTAAATTCACCAACTACAGGTGAAAGTCACCACAGACACCAGATGTAAAGCTCCAGCACACTGTGAGCTACAGAGACATCAGTGTGTAAACTCGTTTGGCTTGAATGCAACAGACGTTGATTTATATGTAAACGTCCTCTGTAAGAGACCGACTGAGTTTCTGACAGCAAAGCAGAAAACCATAAAGTAAAGATACAGTCCAGGTCAAGTATTTGAATAGTTCCACAGTTTTTCTTCTTCAGACTCTGAGCTTCAGCACTTTACATTGGAAATACAAAAGTGTCAAGACAGACTGAAATAGATGTCATACAGACAGAACAGAGATACATAGTATATTTACAAGTAAGAACAAGCAAGATAACAACATTTTAGATTATTACAAACATATATGAAGAATATGATCTGGGAGGAGATTAACCGACTTCCAGGTGCCACCAACAGATAGGACAGGGTGAACAGGAACAGAGCCAGAACAGTTCTCTGTGGAGACCCAGTGCTGCTCACCACTGTACCGTGGTCGTCCTGTCGGGAGATCCACTATCCAAGACGTGAAGCAGGGATCCACCCCCATCCCCCCCAGCATGCCTTTTAAAAATGGCTGATCCAAGAAAAGCAAAAATTAAAGTTAAGTAAATTCATTTTGAAAACTCTCTGGCATTATTGAATTCAAACCAGGAGGAACTGGCATCTGTATGTGACTCAGAGGGAAGTGAGGTCAACATATCCAGCCTCCACGAGATGTGCCCATCAAAACGTGTTAACGTCAGCTCCTGAAAGCATGAGGTTCACTTCACCACATAATGTTTGGACTGACAAAAATCAGCTTCTGCCGGTACAACTGCTGGTTACCAGCTGTACAACAACAAGTTCAGTAGTGATATACACAGCCAGCAGCTGGTGAGCAGCTTCAGCTGAAACACTCTACTATACTAGTAGTACTAGACCGGGTTTTGATTTCTCTTTCTTTTTCAACTACACACTACAGTCATTTTGACATTATGGTTCCTCTCACTTTACAGTTTTCCTTTGACAGAAATCTTTTTTTCAGCTCCAGCAGCAGAATGATCTTCTCCACTAGCCTCTCTGTGTCTGTGTCCAGAGATCAGGTCCTGTCGTCTTTGTTGCAGTTTTATATAACTGTGAAGTCCTCATTTCCTTTGTGTGAATGACTCTGTGTGCTTGGTACAGTATAAACTTTAATTATGGTGTACGCTTGCTGTAATGCCTGTTCATACAGACATGTGGAAACATGAACACTTGTACTTTTGTGTGGGGGGTGTGTTTCTTCATGCTCTGTCAGACAAACATTCATTACTCTGCAATTAGCTTTGGTTTCCCCTGGAGACAGAGGAGCTAATGACTGTCTATTTATATCACAGAATCAGTGTTACAATGGAAATCCACCTCAAAGGCTGAATTAGAGCATGGCTTTAAAATATGGATTAAATTCTGTGTCATGCACAGTTAAAATTAGCGGTCTGTACTCAGCACTGGACTCCCACCCTGCACTTTCTGCCTGTTAAATCCCCAACAGGAGGAGATTTTGAGGGTGAGATGAAGTTATATTTACAGTAAATCTGTGTTTTTTCTTTCCATCTCAGCCCTCTGTCAAAAACAAGCTTCTCTAAAGCTTCTGGAAAACAGTGATGTAAGCGACCCAGTGACGGCTGTGAGGCAGTGACGTTAAAGACGGTTGTCTGTTGACCTTCATTGCCTGTAGCTGAACACACAGCACAGCTGCTGTCATTAACCTGGATTTATGTTGATTTTGTCAACACGACACCACAACGTTTGAAAATCATTTTATCACTGCATTGCAGCAGCTTGGGAATGATGGTGAGCATGTAGCATCACAGAGAGCAGGAGGCTGAACACAGGTGTGACAGGATGAAACCCTGCAGGGTTACATTGTTCTGTATCTGCTGAGTCAGGCTTGAATCTATGACAGCTAAGTTAAGAACACAACTCCTTGTTGTCTCTAACTGCTTGTGATCACTAAATGTTGATTGTAGCAATTGCAGGAAAAAAGTGACGGACAATTTCTTTCTTTTGCTGCACGACGTCAACATAAATACAAAAGTGGGGAGTCATTCACCCCGAAAAAGCTTCTTTCTTAAAGAGACAGTGTCGCCCTCTCCACAGACCTGACACTGAAAGACATGTAGAGAACATACAGCACAGCAAGCTACCAATTATGGTGAATTATGTCAGTAAACTACAGTACATCCTATGATACAGCACAGCTGTTCAGTATCTTGTATTTATGTTGATTGTTTCAGATAATGTAGTGACAATTAGACAATGATTTGTTCAGCAGGTGATTTTCACATGAAAGCAGTGTTTTTAAAAATGGATAGCATAATATAAACAAAATCTACTATGTATATCTACATAATATACTATGGACTGTATGTCTTACTGTCCTGGAAGACAACCAAGCAAAGTGAGGCGTTTTAGAGCTGAGGCTACTCCTGATCCCTGGCCTGGGTCTTATTGATCGAAGCATGAATAGAGAATCTGTTTAGTGTTATAATAAAATCCTATGGAGCTTGTGTCAGTGCTCGGTCATATGGAAGGAGAACACACTGATGTGGAAATCCATACAATTGATAAAACCAGGCACCCAGGTGAATGAGCTGTGAGGTGAAATAATAATTGGAGGAGGATGGTAAGATTAGACCTGTGACCTTCAGAATAAAAGCAGCGCTCAGTCATGTTATAGATTGCTGTTAGTGTTCAGTTAATGTCATTTCTTATTCATAACCACTGAACAAAAGCACAGAGCAATAACCCTACCAGAAACACTTGAATCCGTGTCCTCTCCTGTCTGCTGCAGCAGTCAGGTGTGAAGTCGACACTGTGCATGATTAATGCATGATTTCTGTGTGAGGGTAAAGTTAAGGCTGGAGGAGGTAGAACACGCTGTGACTTGTGTTTTTCAGTCTACATAGATAGTAGAGGATATTGCAGTGTTTTCATTAACATAAGTTACAGTTTGATCTTTCATTACCTGCACTGATAATTACATGCTGCATCACATTTCTTAAATCCTGTGTGTCTGAAAGAAATCTAAATATGTGCTTGGATTCCGAATGCCAGATATGTCATCCGGAACATTTCCCCTAAAGATCCCAACCAATAACTTGATGCATCCACAGGAGAGATCAGAGCAGTAGAGGGCACGCCCTTTGACCTCAGAAAGCCTGTTCTGATTGGCTCTCGGCTGAAGGAAGTTCCTGGCCCAGGGTTTGACCACAATTTCTGTCTGTCATCCCCTGGAGACGGCTGGACAGAGAGACACGCTGCCAGGTCTGCTGCATATTCTCTCTCTCTCTCTCGCTCTCTCTCTCTCTCTCTCTCTCACACACACACACACACACACACACACACACACACACACATACATAAACACACACACACAAACACGTTTATACACAACACACACACACAAACACACATTTATACACAACACACACACACACATACACACACATAGACTTATACACAACAAACACACATTACACACATGCGTTCGTCTTGAATAACGTCTGACAGGAAACTTTCTTAACCTCAGAGTGTGTCACCCAGCCAGTGGGCGTGTCCTGGAAGTTTCTACCAGCCAACCAGGAGTCCAGTTCTACACCGCCAACTTCCTGGATGGCTCCATCGCAGGAAAGGGCGGGGCTAGGTATGGGAAGCACAGCTCCTTCTGCCTGGAGACACAGAATTGGCCTGACGCTGTCAACCAGGTATGATGATGATGATGATGATGATGATGATGATGATGATGATGACGACTATGATGATGGAGAGGAAGTCATAGTTGTTGTCTGGGGAGACGTGCTGTTAAAATCAACTATTATTTGGTTTTCTAATATTATGAAAGGTTCCATAAACGATCGTCACGGCCACCAGATGTTGCACCACACCACCAGCATCTCAGACCAAAACTAGTGCTTCGTCTGCAGCAATGTCCAGCCTCCTTTTGGCCACACCCTCCCTCACTTCCATCCACGTTCTCAGTCAGCCATGTGTAACTGAGCACAGTGAAATCATCCAGTAAACACAACAAGAAGTAGCACAACTGAATAAAGTTTCCCTGTCAACACGAGAGCCAAAAAAAACAATCACAAACCATCAGCCCACGCTAGCATTGCTGCCATATGCTCCACAGCAGTGCTGACAGTTAGCCAGCTGAGGATAGCAACATTTAACTGCTTTAACCTCCTAAGACCCGAGCTCTATGCTGTGCTATATAGGCTGATTGGGACCTGAGAAAAATGATGACCACATATGAGGACATTAGTTTTAAATTTCGATTACTGAGTGGCAGTATAATATCCTCATATGTGGTCACCAGGCCCTTGTTGAGAAAAAGTTAGTATTGTGGGCTAGAGAACCCAAAATGTGAGGTCCACATATGTGGACGCCAGGTCCTAGGAGGTTAAAACTCACTCAACTAAAACTTTCCGGATGTTTTGACGGTCCCCGGGCCGGCGAGGATTTGAGCTGGTAGTCCTGTGTTCTGGTCTGATCTTATCTCTTTGTCTGGGGCCTTTCTGGATAAAAAAACGTGGTTTCACTTGTCAGTGTCACCTGAACGCCTCATACTGCACTATACCGGCTCACCTGTGGGCGGAGCCTGTGTGTTTATAAACATGGGGAGGGTTTAACGGTTTAACAGGAGGGACTCAGATTGTACTAACATGCACATGTACGTGCACTAACGCGCAGTGCGTGACCAGACCGGCAACCAAAACAACGAGCAGAGAAACTCAGACTACAACACACACAGAGGGGCGTGGCTTCGTTCTAAAATAATCGTTTGCTGTTGTATTAATGTTTAAAATCTCGTTTATAGAACATTTATGACAGAATGAAATTGCAGTTTTCTCTGTAAATGTATCTTAACTCAGAATTTAATTCATGAAGAGCAATAATGAAAGCATTACTTACAACTTTATTAGGGGTTTCACACAAAGTAAATTGGGTGGTGGTAAAATATACTTAACTCAAGGTTTACTTACACATGGTGAAAAAGCCTGTGGAATATGGTCGAAAGTTCCAGAACAAGCATGTGAGTGAATGAAGCTTTGTTTAGAATACTTTCCCATGGATATGCAGCCTGTCACATACACGCTCAATGAGTGTGACAATAAGTTCTACGGAAAAACAAGCAATTTATTATAATTAAAACATAAGACAAATAAGTAATGAAGTGTGGTATTCGCCAGTTAAGTCATGAAAGCAGTGCATGTATGAGTAGTGCATGTGCTGTGGTGGTGTTGTATGTGCAAAAGCAAAACAAGAGGATCTTACCAGCTCTGATCCCCCACCCAGCCACCTTGGATCCAGAGCAGCACCTTAAGGATGAGAAACAGATAGCAGAACAGGGCAAGTGATAAGTATCTCATGTAAGTCGTGGAATAATAATAATAAGTAGAGTTGATCCGATACCGATGCTGGTATCAGAAAGGCCTCAGATACCACGTAATTTATTAATAAACTTTATAGTTTCACAGCCAGATAAAACATCGGCTTTCCTGGAAATCAATTCTTCTATGGTGCTCTAAAACACTGCGCTGTGCAGTAACTGACAGCTACTGTTCTAGAGCAGCGAAGAAGAAATGATTGGTGGTAAATAGTGTAACATGAGCTATTACCAAAATGTCAGCAATTTGGCAACATGTCGCACTAGAAAAAAGACCCGCCAATAAAAAGATAGCGTGTACAGTATGCAAGGCTTTCATTTCAAGGGGTGCTACTGTCAGGACGGCTAGTGCAGGAAGCTTATTCATTCCTAAGTCTAATTATTTTCATGAGTGACAGTCAAATTAGATTCAAAGAAAGATTCCATAGCGTTCATGTTTGACCTGAGCCCTGATATACAACAGTTGATATCAATCATATCACATCCATACAGGGTTCGGAGTATACAGCTGTTGTCATTTCCTTTTAAAAGCACTGGTATCAGATCAGTTCTTGGTGTTGACAGATAAACAAGCTCAGGTATCAGAATCAGTATTGGGTGGAAAGAGGAAGGAAAAAAATGATCAGAACATCTCTGTATCAAAGTGTGTGTGTGTGTGTGTGTGTGTGTGTTTGTGTGTGTGTGTGTGTGTGTGTGTGTTTGTGTGTGTGTGTGTGTGTGTGTGTTGTCAGGTTTCATTTCCTGACTGTCTCCTGCGCCCCGGTGAGAACTACCAACATGTCACTCGCTTCACCTTCACCACGCTGTGATCTGACCTCGACCTGCAGGGCGACACACAAGAAGAAAACTGGGTGTCTTGAAATAGAAAGTGATGTTCAGTAATTCATTGTACTTTTTCAGGGCAATCTTACTTCCTGTCTGTGTAACTGTAATTCAATGCTGATTATTTTTGAATGTGAAGAACTTTCTCGGTGCTGTGACGGGTTTGTCAGGCAGAATAATGGCAGCCTGTGCAGGTTTGGTGTGGGGCAATGACATGATGCTCTCATGGGGATGATCTGTGATGTGATGATCCTCTGCCATATTTCTTACATTAAACCAAAAAGTCATAAAGAGCCTCCTCATTCAAGCTGGTTATTGCCATTTCGTCCCCTTCTACCTGAAATTTTTGTTGAGGTGTTTTATTTTGGACCTCTTAATGAGAAAACAAAAAGGTTTTTATCTCCAAAGTTGAAATCTTACTGGGTTTTATAAGGTTCTACTTCTGAGCAAATCAGCACTTAGAAATGCACACAAGACGACCTCTGTCAGGTCGCGTCGCTGCTCAGTGACGGCGGGGACAGGAGCAGACAAGACAGAGAAATAAGTGCAGATGAGAAAATGTCCTGTAACACGAGGTCTATAGGAACAAGAAGGACGGCAGTACAGAATAAAGTTCAGTCTCTTGTCAATTGTTTTAGATCTTGCTGAGGAGTTTATTTTCACTGTAAACATGTTGGCACGCAAGGCACCTAATGCCTTAAAGGTAATTGAATAGTCTACATTTTAATTGATAGCTTCTTAATTGCACAATAAACCCACATTTCATTCATTCATCCATCTGTTTTTCTTTCTTCCCCCACAATTAGACACAAGATATTTTGGTGCATCAGACTTTAACAAAACCTTCATCCTGAGCTGCTACACTTACCAGCTGTCTAACCTAAAGAAAACTTAAACTAGCGGTTGCTGTATCTAATTGGACTCTGCACTGGAAAAATATCTAGCACTGACCTTTATACTTAACCTGCAACGCTTTTTTGGAATAAGAAAAAAATGATTCATCACAAAACAAGAAATAAATCATTGCATCTTTTCAGGTTTTGCAAGACAGAACCTTATAATTCAAGGCAGAAAGTAAGTTCTCAAGATTACGAGGTTCTACATGGCCTGTCCCCAAAAAAACCCATTTAAATTTTTGATAGAATTTTGATATTGTATGTGTAGAATACATTTAACTGACCTGTTCCACATCAGTTTTGCAATTTGGAATACAAAAACTTTGAAGCTCAATATCTCCAAACCACTCAGAACACAGAGAGAACCTTAGAAAAAAATAAGCGGATTTGTCACGATGTGTCAGATTCATCCCTGTCCATTGAATGATTGTCCATCTGTCCTATTGGTGCAGTATTAAGAATAAGAGAGCAGTCAGGCTGAGGCTGTTCAAATTATTTATGTTATGTAACACTGCACTGTGTGTGAGACTTCACCTGTGTGTGCTTAACATCTTCACACAAGCTCAACTATCCCTAGAGCATTGAGTGGAGAGGCTGTTTTGGGTGAGAGGGCATCTTACTACTCTGCCAAGAGATGTGTTGTGTTGCTATGGCAACCTCTCATCCATCACTCAGAGATGGGATTTCTATAAAAACGCGGTAGAAGTTGTGAGGCTCGCTGGGCCAGAGCTGCAGAAAAGAAGAGAAGGCTGATCTCTATCAAACAGTGGCTGTGCAGACTGTAGGAGGCGAGTGTGAGACCGACTTCACACTGAATTTCATGCAGGAAGGAGTGAGAGCTCGGATTCACGGCGGTAACTGTTTCACAGACACAGAGGGAGGAACTGACATCACCACCCTCTCACTGTAGCTGCTTTATTTCCCCCTCACAAACGGGCTCTTCCTTTGGACTCTCTCGCTGTTTTATTAACAGATAAGGACGACTGATGTCACCACAGTCTTGGCAGTGTTCATTTCTAAATCCCTAAAATCGCTTCTACCACATTTGTCTTAAAGGACAGGTCCACAGTTGTTCAAGTCTGTCTGAAAACAATAGTCAGGTGCCTATATCAGCTGTTCTTACTGTCTATGTAAAGACCCCTTCCTAATGAAATTCCAGTGTAAATGATGGGGGACAAAATCCACTGCAAATATATTCCAAAGTTTACATGAAGCTGATACGAGGCTTCAGCAATCTGAATGAATCAAATCGGTGTGGAGAGGATATTTTTTCAATGTGTTTTTACTGTTAAATTCCCTGGCTGTGATCATGTCAGGGTTTTCCCACTGGGCTGCATTAAAGGGAGAGTAAGGGACATGTTGCCATATGGCATCACACACTTCTATGCAACTTATTGATATTTAAAAATGAATTTAAACACTGATTGGCCTTAACATGATATAGCTGCAGCATTAGAAAACTAGTGAAAGAATATTTAGCATGTTATGTCAATAGGAGGTGCTGAAGGTGCCGCAGCACCCCCTATTGACAAGGAATGGAAACACACTGTGTAAATAGTTTGTTATATTATCATATCTAAGAGGCTGAATCTGAACATTTGTGTTGGATTATGAACAGCATAGAGGTCTGAGAGGTGCCTGTCAGGAAATATATGAAAAAAAGATGTTAAAAATGTGCAAAGTTAATGAATTCACATCAGATCAAAGTGTCAGTCAGGGTCAGCTAAATGTTTCTAAAAGCCCAGAAGCAACCAGGACATTTTCACTGCTGCAGCAGTTCACGAGCAGGAGCACTGGCCTTCGTTAATGCAACTCAGTCTGCATCTAGATCACCCACTGCTGGATTTGAGAATCCATGTCAGCCAAACTCGAGCTTTCCAGAGAGGAGATTTGAGACAGACACTTTCAAACAATCATTGGAACCAGGCTGGTTTTCTAAGCGGCAGTGGCTGCACCATGTGTCAGAGAGAAACTGTGTTTGTTTACCGCGAGGCGAGAAGGAAAGGTTTCAGCCACATTGAAGGAAGGATCAGTCCCTTCACGAGTGGAGGATTTTGCAACTGGCCAGAAAATTGCTAGGACAATTTTGGGATCTGCCTTTTAGATCAATAAAGAGACACACACATGAGACTTCCATTGGATGGAGTTTTCTGGCAGCTTATGATGGAGCAGACGTGCGATTTATCCAGGGCAGGTGAGTGGCTTCAGCAAAGAGACATCTGGATGTCCGAAAGCATTCAAAATGAATCTTTGGTACATGCGGTCCGGAGAGAAATGATGTCAGAGGCGAGGGAGCGCACGTTCTTTGCACTAACAGCTGATGGAATCACAGATGTAGATGTGTCAGAGCAGTTTTTCTGTAGTTTACAGTTCAGGGACAAGAACTTCTAAGCTCCTTGGCAGAAACACGTTTTTCCTGCATCAGATACATCTTTATGCATCTGAAGTTCCTCATGGATCCCCTCCAAGCATTTTCTTTCAGTGGCGCAAACAGTCTGATTGTTTTGCAGATTTCAAGGCAAAACTGAAAGCAGTGCTTTATGTTCATTGCAGCGATCAAGGGCCTGGATTTGGTTTTTGCAAAAGGAAAGGAAAGACGACAAGACGCAGTTTCTGCCAGAAGATATTGTCTGTGACTTCCTGTCATTGTGCCCAACAAGATGGGCTGTGCACACAAAGGCAATCAAGCTTGCCTGTTCATCAAATGCCGTGCATTTGGAGACACAAGTGCTGCAGCAAGACGAAACTATGAGAGATGATAAGCTAACAGGTCTGTACAGGCAAGCTGGACCGCCACCTGAAAGCTGCCGCGCAGAGAGAGAAAACTACAACAGATGCTGAAAATGGCCAATCTCCCACTGAAACTTACTGGTCAGTTGAGTTTATATTTTCACATTTTCCTTGCTTTTTGAATCTTATTAACTTATTAAAGTACATTCTAATCAAATAATCCTTAAAATATAAATTCTAATATGGAGATAATGAAATACAACAACTTCCTCCAGCGAACTATATGGCTTCCTTGAATTTGTGTATTTATCTCATCTGACTGACAGGACGTGATGAGTTAACTAGCAGGATGTGATGTGCTTGAACTTATCGTTATATCGACATTTTATAGACAATCCAATCCAATACATTGCACAGACGCAGACATTGCAAAGCGGTAATGAACATTACAAAATTACAACTTCTGCCTTACAGTCAGTTCAAACACCAAAACAGTCACTTCTCCGTAGCCGCCTGCGGCTCCTCCCTCTCAGTGTGCTGATTGGTCCAGATCACTGAGGTTCGGCCTCAAGCGAACAGCTTGGAGCAGAGAGCCTGGAAAGATGTGTTGCCTTTTAATGTTTGTGTCCCTCAATCTTCCACGTAAAAAGTTGCCAGACATATTGTTGAAGAACGTCCTTAAACTTTATTGGATCATGTTGGAGATTGGTTTTCACGACACATGTTGTTCTTATGAATAGCAAACCAGTTAGTTGGTGTTACTTGTGCCATATGTCATGTCAGTGTTGTAGGACACAACATAGTTCTGGAACCCTGTGAACAGATCAGAGTTCAGAGGTCGGTCTCACGAAGACGCTCTGACTGTGGTTTAGCTAAAACAAACTGAGTCTAAACTAATCTGTTACACAATGCAGTTTAGTTCTTGACTAACTTTAACCGGACTGTGGTACAATGAATTCTGGGTAAATTAAGACTTTTTTCAAAAAAAAAAGAAAAAAAGCCAACCAAGGAACCACATCCAACTACTGACCTCTGTTTACTCTCGCACAAAATGTTTGTCTTTAGAAGAATTCAACAGTTACAAAGTGACAGGTTTTACTTTGGTAATTCAGTGAAGAGTGAAACAATAAAATGAAAAATCTGATTTGGTCTCTAAAAACTCTTTCCCTTCTGTTTGCTCTCTTTGAAACAATGTTATCAAACCACAAATTATGAGCCATGTTCTTTGTTGTTGGGTGCTACTAGTCAGCACAGGTGTCATGGATTGTTACCATGGTAACATTGGTTTTATGCCTGAGTTAGTCTGGGGGTAAGGTGTCTAATATTTTTCTTAAAAGGAGTCAGTCTTCTTTGTCGTACAGTCTGAGTGACATCAGACTGATCTGTGAGCAACATGAAGACTGGAGCAACACCACAGAGCAGTCTGACACATCTCTGTGAGACCAGCCCCTGAGTGTGTGTGTGTGTGTGTGTGTGTGTGTGTGTGTGTGTGTGTGTGTGTGTGTGTGTGTTGTTGTTGTTGTTGATTAAAGTGTTGTTATGCTGTAAGTGGCTCTAGAATGATACAAGCATCAGTGTGTGTAAATGTATCCAGCCTTCAAGAAGAAAAGTTGAAAAGAAGGATCGATGTGCGGGAAGCGAGAGACTGCAGCGGAGAACAGAGAACTGAGGAGGTGAAGAGTGGGAGGGAGAACCTGGACTCTATAACAGTAAGAGAGAGAGAGAGGGGCTGAGTGAATCATGTGAAACTGCTCCTGAAGCAAAATGCAGAAAGCAAGATTTTCTGCTTGTTTATTACAAGTAGACATGGTAGAAACCTATCATCTACAGTATGGAGATCACACTCCACTAAACAAGTTAATCTCACCATCTGACAGACGATTACATTCTTAATTACAGCTTTATTTCAAGGAGTTTGTCAACCAGTCTGTTGTTCAGTATCACCTAATTCTGCAGCTTTGATGAGTTTTCAGCTCAGTGTGTTGGTGTGTGAAGCTCCCACCCACATCACCAGCCTGTCCAGCAGCAGCTGTGGTGCCAAGCGGATGGTGAATGCAGAGGAGTTTCTGGCAGCTCTGGAGCTGAATATTGATTTCAGAGTAAATACATGAGGTAAACAGAAACATGACTCCAAATGGATTACAGGAGTAATTATGTGCTAACAGGTCAGCAAACATGTAGCTGTGTTCCTGTGGCCTGTTATTATGACCTCTATTGTTACTTTAAAGCAGTAGTTGTTGTGTGATGGGAAGGATTAGGAGCGTTAATCCAGGTGGAGAATGATTTATCCTTACTATTTAACCTAATACATGCACGGCCTGGCTGATGAGCAGATCAGACTGTGGTTGTACTGGGCAGCTTCATATGTCGAGCTGTTTTTTGTTTTGTTTTTTTTATTATTAATCATTGAATAGGACATACAAACCAAGCCACAAAAGAAGGAGCCTAACATAACAGTAACAAAGACAGCACCAGGGGTTACATACAAAGTTTGACACAATCAAATACAAACTGAAAGTGGTACAGTAAAATAACATAATAAAAATGATATTAATATTTTATATTTGGAGCACAAAGGGAAAGTTTTACAGCTTTTCTATTACATGAGGTAGATAATGTTCTAATGTTTCACTCTGCTTTCTTCTTAAAGG
>NW_019525348.1:563502-564366 GCF_002814215.2 Seriola lalandi dorsalis
TGTGATCATGGTGCTGCTCAGAGACTTCAGCTCATTTCATCAGTTTCAACCTTCATAAGAAAAAAGACTTTTCAACCTCAGCCCTCGTTTGTTATATACACGTTCGATACAGAACATGAAGTAGGAGGAGGTACTTGAGTGTCTTGAAGAAAAAGTTTCATTAATTTCCACAAAGATACTGAACACAGAGGACAGTGTGTCTGCAGCATGGGACAAAACTAAACTTGTTAAAGTAAACACATTAAATAAAAGACAAATGTACCAACACAAAGACTGTGATCTAACTTTTCTATGTGCCACCATCCACAGAGAGAATCAATGCAGAGGCTTGAAATGAATCAGGTTCTTACCGATTCATTCACAGTTTGGATAAAGAAGCTGCCCACTCATAACTCCATGCAATTTATTCCTTCATCAAAGTTTCACACAAGCAGAGCTGCTTCACAATGACCCTGACAACGTACTGATTCTTAGTTTGTGTGTGTGTGTGTGTGTGTGTGTGTGTGTGTGGGGTCCTTCCTGAATAAGACTATGAATAAGAATCTGCTGCTTTGTATGAGTATAGTAACTATGCACATGCATGTCACCTTCTGGCTCCCAGTGGTAATTAAAGGAGCTCCCAGTACTATGACACAACACACACACACACACACACACACACAGCAGAAGACCCATGCAGTGAATAAGCTACTGTTTAGATTTCAAATCTTCAATTAATGTCCTGTGGTGGTCTCAGAACTCTGTGTGTGTGTGTTTGTGTTCTGTGGTGGTCTTGGTGTGTGTGTGTGTGCATGTGAACAGACACTGGAATGAATAGATGTTTGCAAAAGGCTGAGGCGATGGATACAACTTAGAGAACACACA
>NW_019525348.1:564416-595435 GCF_002814215.2 Seriola lalandi dorsalis
ACCGTCTCTGGGTGCATGTTACAAAAAGTGCAGGTTACATCAATGTCCCTCTTGAATCTTCCTAAAAATGACTTGACAGGAGAACAACCATCTTAAAAGAAATCGCTTTAACTTTGTTAACATTAGGAATCTGTTAGGAAGAGTCCGTGTCTCGTCCCAGTCTGTGTCCTGAACAAGTCCATCCGAGTCACAGTTACATAAGGGACAGAGATACAGTTAGTTTGCAATAAGCTGCAGATATTCTATTGTTGTTACATTTACAGGAAGCAGGCATAGAACAGTTTTCCTGTAGGTGTGTGGACTGGATCAAGTGAAGGTGTCACATCAGAAGGTGGAGTGGCATCAGAAACAATGATGTGTGGACCTGTGTGAGTGTGATCGGGTATTCCTGTCATGATCACAGTTTGTCATCCGTCACTCATTGTTTGCCGAGCCTCAAGAAAGTGGGTCTTATCTAATATAAGCCTGTCACAGGGCAGACGCCAAGGGAAGCAAAGAGAGAGAGAGAGATGGGAGGAAGAAGAGAGCGGAGCGGCCTGTTCCTCAGAGTAAGGGACTCTGTTCAGAGGGTGACGCAGTATAACCTCTTTCCTGAAGTGTCAGTCTGCATCTATTGGGTAATCTGTATGAACTGAAACCACCACTAAGCTCAGCGTTCAGTCCAAGAAGATGGAGCAAGTCGATCCCAACCATGTGAAGCAATGAGTTGAACCCACTGACTAAATCTCCTGGTCGTATCAACAAGTTGTGTAAGTTATCAGTGTCAGTCCAGACCTCAAGCATGGGTGAAAATGTCGTATTTCAGATGACTCCCTTTCTTCTATTGCCTGAACTGCAGCACATATAACTTCAAGCTGTCAATACCAACAGGTTGTGGACTTTGTAGATATCGTGTCACCAAAAAAGAGACATCAGGGGCTTTTCGACCATCCAGGGCGTCAGTAACAGGTAGGAAACTAACTAACTAGTAGCCATAGTGGTTTAAAATGAAAACCTACTAGCTAGCTAACGTTACCTGCTTTACATTATTAATTTGTACTGATGCATCACTGGATTAGCAGCATTTCACTGTTGTAGCTGATCAAGCTGGAGCTGGTTTTAGATTGAAATCAAGGAGAAAAGGGGAACTGCAGCACTGGTACATCTACTGAGTATAAACATGTTGATGTAGGAAGCAAAGTATTGTTTGACTTTAAGTATTTTTAGTGTCTGATCTGTAACTGTGCATAGATTTTATTTAAATGTAAATACAGATCTTATATGTTCATAAACCATTTGGTTGACAGCATTAAAATAATTGTTGTGCCCCCACCAATGTCGAGACCAAACCTACACCCTTGACTTAAACCATGTGACATCTGCATCATCAGGCTGCGTGGGTGCACAAGGAGAAATCACTACACATTTTTGATGTTTTATCGCACGTCAGTGTAAAATGGCTTAAGTTATTGAGAGGAACCTACGGGTGCTTTACACTGGGTTTACTACAATTCTGCTTTAAATCAACCCTTCAGTTGTTGCATATTTTAGGATCTAATCAGTTTCAGAATCCATTTGAACTGGGCAGGAAAATGATTAGAATCAGGAAGTGTGTATAGTCAGGTCCAGAGCACTGAATAAACTGTCAGGGAGGATTCATTAAGAAGATCATGCACCAGTTTCATAAATTAGTGACGTGGTCATCTCCATGATGATGGGCTGTGCACAGTGCAGCAGCGCTTAAAGACAGTTGGCTCTGATGGGCTGCTACACAATCTGCCTGCAACAGAAGCAGAAACATGAATATGAAATTCCTGAGTCACTGCATCCCTGTGGGACACAGCCCGTCAACAAGGCTTCTCCTGAGCCGCCCTCTCCATCTGTCCCCAGGTGTGGCTGACCCTTGTGGCAGCTGCATCCATGTCTCTGTGCCATGTGATGGCGGTGGCAGCCCTGGTTGAGATGATGGTGGTCGGGTGGCAGGGTAGTTTACTGCCAAGCGTCATTATGAAAGTCCATCTTTTTCAGTGGTGAGATTTCTTGGATAACTCCCATTGACACATTTGTATCTATTAGGATAGAGCTAGCCACCCAACCCTCCTCTTTTCTCATCTGGGATTGTGTAACCAGTCGGTGTCTAGCATTGTGGGATTTGTTTTTAATGAAGAGGCTCTTGGCAGGATTTCTTTGGAGGCGGTGTCTCGTTTAATCATACATAAGATGCAAAACGCAAAATCCTCAGTCAGTCGACTGTGATCATGTAACGTGGCCCCTACACACATTAAATAACATAATATCTTAACACAGCGTACTGCACAAAGTGTTTCAGCTGGCAATTGAACTCTTGAACGTACTTTGACATGGATGATCATGATGCCGCTCACCTCTCCGATGGAGCACAACAATAAAAGGGGAGCGGTAAAGGCGAGAGACCCCCTCTGTAGCAGGGACCCCACTGAACTGAACGGAGGAACACAGAGGGCTAAAATGTCAAGATATAACTATTTAACTAACTAACACAGTTTTTGTGTGATAATAATACTGCATATTACTACTGTTACTGCTGACTCAGTTACACTTGGGACCAGCAATGTCAGAGTTATGAATATGAACTACCTGGACAGTATTGCCTGATGAACGGGCACATGAAGTTAGTCATTTATTAGTGATAGGCTCAGAAAATTGGTGTATACTTCATGACCATAGTTTGGATTATTTTCTTATTTAAAGGACTTAATTTTTATTAACACACACTTGTATTGATGATATTCATCATAATTGCATAACACTGCATCCACATAAGAGAACAGCCAAGATGAACAGGTGCTGGGCTCAGTTGTTCCTGCAGGACCTGGCAGTGATCTCACACCACCTGGTAGGACAGGCAGTGTGGCTTTACAATTTCCGGATGAGGAAAGACACTTTCCTGCGCTTGTGCAACATCCTGAACAAAACAAAGAGGGCATATCTGTGCAGGCTCACCACTAACAATGCCCACCGCTCTGCCGCCAACATCTGTGCTGTCAATTTGTGACGGCAACTGCCTTCACATATTCATATATACACTCACTGAGCACTTTATTAGGAACATCATACTAATACTGGGTACTGGCTGCCAATATTCTGTTCTACCACATCCCAAAGGTGTTCAGGTATGGAAGTTCACTGACATCACTGTCATGTTAAAGAAACCAGTGTGAGATATGGACCATTGTCCCGCTGGAAGGAGCCATTACAAGATGGTGAGCTGCGGCCATGGCAACACTCTGAGGGACTGTGACATTCACTTCACGATCGATTGGTATTAAGAAGACAAGAAACAACAAGAAAACATTCCCCACACCATCACACCACCACCACCACCACCAGTCGGGACTGTTGACATAAGGCAGGTTGGTCCATGGATTCAGACTCTGACTCTACCAGATCCATCAGACCGGGTCTTCAGCTGTCCAGTGTTGGCGAGTCTGTGTCCACTGCAGCCTCAGGGTTCTGTTCAAGGCCAAAGTCAAAGTCACTGAGTCAGTTTGTTTCCTCATTCTGATGTTTGATGTTTGATTAACTGAAACTCCTGACCTGTATCTGCAGGATTTTATGCACGAATAAGCCGGTCTACAGGTGTTCCCAATAAAGTGCTTGGTGAGTGGATTTAGAAAAACTCCAAAGTCAGCACCCTCAGTCATTCATGTGCTGCCAGAATCACAACTCCTTAACAGTAAGCTAATAATAAGTTCTCCGTTTTGTATGTACAGTATGCAAGTATCGTTCACAGTATGGTCTTCCATGCTGCATAGGCGGTTGCAAAACATCAGAACAACAAACAGTTCTGCCTGATAAAAACAACAAAGAATGTAATGGAAAATAACACAAACAATAAGGAGAGTAAAAGAAGAGAAGGAATAAACAGGCCAGCCATCGATATCCATAACACAGTCCTTTCCATGTGAAGTTAATTATTTCAAACAGTTGGTTACTCATATAAAACAGCAACATGTCTCTAAGAGTCCTTTAAATATAATTACAGAGGGCAATGCTTCTAAAGTAACT
Source organism: Seriola lalandi dorsalis (assembly GCF_002814215.2). Lineage (NCBI taxonomy): Eukaryota > Metazoa > Chordata > Actinopteri > Carangiformes > Carangidae > Seriola > Seriola lalandi. Next base: position 568,443 of record NW_019525348.1, read on the forward strand.
GTACGCTCCACTCAGGTAGATAATACTGCTGCAGAGAATGAGCATATCTCATGAACACATAAAGTTGTTTTATGGGCTATTAACCTCTATTATACTATATTGAAGTCTTTATTGAGTAACATTTATTATTAGATTATTCAATAAATAAATAATCGTTATGTGCAGACGAAAACTGTACCAAGCTCATACTGTATGTCCCTTCCAACGCCAAGATTGTAGGATCTGCTACTTCTGTGTGTGTGTGTGTGTGTGTGTGTGTGTGTGTGTGTGTGTATAACACAGTATTGAAAGTATTAAGTGGGAGGATCATTTGAACGGTCCCATCTTTCACCTGCAGTCTTGTCCAACAGGCCGTGCCGCCTGAAAGCTGATGTGATTCAGTGTGTGTGTGTGTGTGTGTGTGAAAACAGGTCATGTGGGGAAGAGCAGACAAAGAGGAAGATGAAGGGTGTGTACAGGGTTCGACAGAAAGTAACTGCTAACTGTTACAACACAACAGGCTTGTTCACACACTCTGACTTTGTGACACTGAGACCCCAGTCACACAAATGTGTGTATCATTTGAACCACTGATTAGCTTGTACAATGAAATGAATTGCACAATGAAATGTTGCATCACTGACACATTTTAAGCTTGCAAGATTTCTGCAAGGGTTGTGTCTCGGGATTTTCTTAAAGAGGCACATACCACAGCAGCAAGCTCAGCACCGTTCATCCTAACTCTTTAAAAACAACTCAGAAATATATTGTATTTAAAAAGGCTCAGTCATTTCCTGGAAAGGAAATAATGTAACCCTGTGTGATCATGGTAATGAAGGATCATTAGCTGAACCATTAGAACATCCCAGAAAACATTTAAGAGGATGCAGTAATTGCTGAACGCCACCAAACCTTTTTTTCTTTTAAAGGTGTAATGTGTAAGATCACATCACAGAGTTTTGTCAACAGTAGTTTTTTTCATTGATTTATTTTTTGAATACATGTATCTATTTATATTTATCTTTTTGACTTTTGCAGTATTTGACCTTTTTATTGCTATTTCCTGTTAATATGTTTATTGGATACTGCACCAAACACCAAGCCAAATATCTTGTAAGTAAAAACCTGATTCTGCATTTGTGATGATGTCATCATCCCTTCCTCATGCTGCTGTAGCCTGACACCCATGTGTCATGCAATATCCCTTTGCCTTCATATTTTTCATTCCAATGGCCACTGTGGTTATAGGACCAATGTGGTACACGGTTTACCTGGTGAGCTAGCAAGGCACGCCCACACCACCAAACTTTAACAGCCCCTTTTTTCCTGACTCTTCAACTACACATTATCCCATTCTCTAAAGGGATTACCTCTGGTAGTAGTATTCGTATTGGAGCAATATGAAACAATGTTATATATTGTGCTTATTTATAATACAGTTTCAGAATGACACAAAATCAATTGTACCATTTTTGCGGCTTCTATTCCACTACATTTCAAAGGGAAATATTGTACTGTTTAGCTCCATTACATTTATTTTACAAGATGTGGGGGGTAAAGGCAACAGTGGTGCCAGTGGTCATCAGAGCACTGGGGGCTGTGACCCACAAACTGAGGTCTCTGTCCAGAAGAGCACAATCCTAGGAACAGCTAAGATACTGCACAGAACTATATATATATATATATATATATATATATATGTATAATAATAATAATAATAATACATTTTATTTAAAGGCGCCTTTCTTGGCACTCAAGGACACCGTACACAGTTACACAAATTGAGATTAAAAACATATTAAGAATTAATTAACAACAATAAAAATGAAATATAAAAATAAAAACAATACAAAAGTGACAGTAGACAGTAGCAATGATGGTTGGAGTGGGACCAAACAGCTCGCAGACAGTGGATTCAAGCGAGCTGGAGACGGGCACAGACACCGGCGAGACTTTCCACTTGTCGCGGTAAATTATCGCGAGACCTCCTCCCCGACCGGAGCCACGGGGTTGACAGACGTAAACAAATCCACTAGGAGTGGATTCAACCAGCCGGGAGAAGTCGCTGGGCTGTTGCCATGTCTATCTATTGTATATATATATATATATATTGTATATCAGAACTATAACTATAGTTTTTGAAATATTGCTGCTTTTACTTAAGTCTATTATTCGAACATTTCCATCACTTTAATTATATCAAGTGTAAGGTTTAGCATGTTCAGCCTCATAGTTTTTACAGTCCATGCTAACGTAAATATCATTCTGTCCAAGAGGAGGACTCACCAACAAACATTTAATGTGCATATCCTTGATGCAAGGAGCATAAAACCTTCTGTGTTCTGATGAGTCTTTCTAATACAAGAAAAGTCCATTAAATAATTTATTGTACCTTATTTTGTTCCTGTGTTTATTGTCTCGCAACCCAACGTCTCGCTCGAATAACTTGAAAACGAAATGACCATTGAGTTGCTCAATCGGCTTTTTCTCACATTCTCTGCAGTGCACTGACACCACACACTCACACACTCACACACTGTGCAGTGTCACATCAGCCATGTTGTGATTCCAACACTCTTGCCTCACCTCAGCTGTGTATGACGGCTACTTCGCTGAACTGCTGCAAAAAGTGTGTCCACACAATCGCCTATCCTATCTTTCTACACTGGCTGATCAAAATCAGATATCTAACATTGGCTCATGTTGAAAAACTGGGCTGATGCTCTTTCACTTCTGGTTTTTAGCTTTGCCTGTGGAACTAAAACATCTCAGGCTACGAACTGGTTCATATTCAACTAAGAGGTAAAATATAAAACATTAGGCAAGGCCCTGAAGAGCTTTACAGTGAACAGTAAGATTTCAAAATCAAGGAAGAGGTTAAAACTGGTGTGATGAGGTCAACTTGTCTTGGACCTTGTTAAAAGTCTGGCATCTGAGATTTTTGGTTGAGATAGGTGAGTTGCAATAATGGAGTCATGAGAAGATGAAAGCATGTAAACTGATCTGTGGGTCTCTTAAAGATAAACATATAAAACCAAAACTATCTGCATGGGGATATATCACAAGAAGGAAGTGAGTACATCTGCTTTTTGTTGTTACTTAAGGGAAGTGACCCTTTAAATACACATTAAATTAGAGAGCATTATTACATGCAGTTTTTGTAGATGTAAGACGACAATTGAATTCACCATTAAAGTCTGTTTACAGCTGTGGGCGTTCAAAGGTGACGGCTCATCTGAGCCTGCAAATCCATCAAGTGTGTGTAGGGAGTATCTCAGTGCACGCTGGCACTGCACCAGCAGGTCAGACGAGGAGTCAGAGGCAGGTTGAAGTACCATGATAATGGCAGAGCTCACTGTCCCTCACAGGAAAGAATGGACATTTACCTAGTGAATAGTACTGGAGGCTGATTTCAGGACCGCAGTTTCAGGACAATATTTCTACGTAGTTTTAAAGGTTTATTCCATGCAAATACTACTTTCTGTCTTGTGGTTGCTCAGAGTTGCATGTTGGACAGTTTGTATAATGAGTATAATTATGTAATTATCAGATAAAAAAAAGATGGAATCATGTGCTATGGCCTTTGCAATCACTAGATCTCAACCAGATATTTGAAAGGTTGGAGAGAGGGAAGACACGAGGAGGGCTCTGGGGACACATTCAAGATTATATACTGTATATACTGTATATATATCTTTTTAAACAATAATAAACAATAACAATAACAAGGAAAGTTAAAGATCCTGCAAGTGTGTGCAACACCGACACGTGGAGGACACATGAAAGAACCTCAATGACTCCTGAGAGAGAGAGAGGGACACAAATTCCCTTAGAAGGCTGCACATTCAGGACCACGGCTGTATTATTAATAATAATATATAATTTTATTATCATACATATGGTATATGGTCGTTTTAGCTATTAGCTGTATTGAATTAAGTGACAGTTTTCCATGTGTCTTATATTACAGATGTCAGCAGGAGGAACCAAAGTGCACAGTGTCAAATTTTCTTTCGTTGTCGGGGCTGATAATGGTGAATTAATTAACTATTGTGAAATCCAGTGACCTCAGTCGACCTCTAGTCGCCAGGTGTGATTGAAGAGCTGATTATTTTTCATTTTTAACACTGACGTGCAGTTACACCTGTCTCTTTGTTTACTATGGTTTGATATTAATGAGGGATGGAAAACTGACGTTAGAACTATGTACAAGGAGCTTTCACCGAGGTTGGTGTCTGTAGTGAGACCCACTGAACATAAAGGCAGGCGTGATGGATGACAAAGAGAATTATCCCTTTAATAACGCAGCAGATTAACGCTCACACTGGCACCGTCTCTCCCTCTCGCTGTCTTTTTCCTACGCTCTGCAATTTTTAAGTGTGTTTCCCTCTCCTCTGTTTTTATCAAGCCCACCATTCCCTTCTCTGCGTACTCCTCTGCAGAGCGTGGAGAGCTGTCTGTTGACGCACCGACACCGGCCAATCACACGCCGTATCTCCAAGGTGCAGGGCGACACTGGCCAATGAGAGGGAAGCAAGGGGGCGGGATGTATCCAGTCCACTCACACCTCCACACAGAAAATCAGTGGTGTTGGAGAGCGACAGGGAGCGATGGTGCAGCAGTGAGACAGGAGGCAGGAGCAGATAAACAGCGAGACGCAGACAGAGACGCGGCGCTGCTTTTCACGAGGACACATTGCGACACAGCTGCTGACATGGACGCGTCAGTCTGACCCGGTCCACACACGGTCCCCGCTCTCCAACAGGTCCACCGAGCATGTCGACGGTAGAAGGAGCCGGCCAGCGTGAGGAAGGGGAGTACGGAAGGGCGGCAAAGCGGCTGAAAACAGAGGAGAGGGAGGAGGGGGAAGAGGAGCTGGAGGAGGGGGAGGATTCGGACTCCGGCTCCCTGCCCGGTAACGGAGAGTCAGCGGCGGACAACCGGGCCCGGTGGAGCTCCGGCCAGTACGGAGCAGGACGGAGGGTAAGGAGAGAAAAAATATTATCTAACAACACCCTGCAGCACAGCATCGTGTGTGTGTGTGTGTGTGTGTGTGTGTGTGTGTGTGTGTGTGTGTGTCAGTCAGTCAGTGAGTGAGCTACCTCCTACCTGTCACACACACACACACACACACACACACACACACACTGTAAAATCCTGACTACATTTCCGTTAACGCATTAAAGCTTTTATCTTATATGAAAAATATTATACAATGACAAATACACAAAATTGCCCTATGTGTTAGCTATGAAAATGTATTTTTTAATTATCAATGGCACATCTGTTTACTCTTGAGTTTGGGTTCAGTTATTTGGTCTTAAAGTAAGACTCCTTGATTTTGATTGGCTGCAGGTCCTAGTTACCAGTTGGAGGAACTGTGACCTAGTGGCTTGTCAGTGAAAGTGAGGATGAGCTGATTCCAGTCTCAGTTGCCAGCGTCACATTTCAAAAAATCATTGTTGCTTGCAAGTTGCAAAATGAGCGAAGGAGTTGCGGATGTGTTGAAACAGGCCCATGGTCGGTTTGGCTACAGCTGTGGCTACTGGTGGTAACAGCGAATCTGTTTTAATTATGGATGCCAAGCTGTGAATGATAAACCTGAGACAACACTGGTGTTACTGAGTAACACTAGACATTTTACAAGAAAAGAGGTGTCAACTCGATATCTATATCAGGGGTTTTCCTGCACAGAGAATTGTAAGGCGTGCTTCCTCCGCCTCCCGACAAAATTCTAGTACCTGTTTTGTCGGTACTCTGTGGATTTGACGTTTGTAACTGCAATTGCGGCTGTATGCCACTACAGCAATGTATAAGCTCTGTATCGATATCAATATGCAAACGTTCTCGATTTTCTGCTTGCGGAAGGAGGCGGCGACCTGATTTCTCGGCTCTTCAAACAGGTGAATATCCTGTATAATATGGGATTGTCCCATATTTGAAAATAAAATGATTCTAGTATTCTTGTTTCCTCGGTACTCGGTGGATTTGAATCAATACGGGACGCAATTTGTCCCATTTCTTTGTTCATGTTATGTCCTCAAAGTTCTGTGAATAATGTAATGTCAAGTAAAACCAAACCAGTTGCCACTTTCTTTCACATAAAAGGTGGCAACCCAACAGATGAATATTTATCTAAATTACATCCCCATACATTTTTTTTTTGCAGAAATGACTGACAAGATACAGTTAATTTGTCAGGACTGAAAGTAGGCCTAGCTCCCCCCTTAACTCTGCTCTGCTGCTGCACAGAGAAGACACTGTCAGACTATAATTGTAGCTCCCACTAAGTATTGATAACTAGTATTTTACAAATTAGAATTTTTTATTTGATGAACATGGGCACTACCACTGATTCGTGAAAATGAACTACAGATGAAACGGTATACAAATTTGATGTCACGATTATAGTGACCAAAGTTATCAGTATTATCGTGGTGTTGTGAAAATGTGCTGCAAATGTTCAAGAAGTTAAATCCTTTCACCAAGTTTTATTCTGGAAACCACAAATAACCCTGCAGCCCAGAAATAAGTTTCAAATACACTCAATAACAGATCGAAGAGTCTCACACAGAGGCTCAGACTCCGGGCACCAACCTGGCTATGAGACACCATGGATCTGTTTTATCAGTTTGCATGGCGGCCAGCAGCTTACTGTTTCTCTCTGTGTGTGTGTGTGTGTGTGTGTGTGTGTGTGTGTGCGCGTGTGTGTGTGTGCTCTGTAAGTGCACTGCGATGACATTGCTCTGAACAAAAAGGTTAAATGGAGTTAATGGCCTTTTTTAGCAGGTTTACCTGGGAGTACTTGAACATCGTGTGAGATGAGAGTGAGATGAGGAGATGGAGTTAGGAAGCAGCTGGAAACAGCTGGCAGGGAGAAATCATTTGGCAAACAACAGCTGGGAACAGCAACATGAAGTCTATTTACGAAATCTTTGTACTGTTCCTTTGATACTGATTGCTTCCCAATGCCAAATTTGATCTGATATGTATCTTTAATTATATGTTTATTTATAGATTTATTTGTAGCTGTATAGAGGACAGAGGCTGTTTCCAGCAGCAGTATTTTAGAGACGTGGCTTCAAAATGCACAACAACTGTTTTTTAAAAAAGTGACTGTGCTTTTGTTGCTTGCAGTTACTTGCTGACATATCGGTACTTGAAACTGCTGGCTGCTCTTCTTCTATTCTGTGCTAATGTGCACTCACTCACAAACACTGCGCATTAGGAGCCAGCTCCAGTATGGTACACGGTACAACAGGTGTTTATGATAGTTATTTACTGTTTTCCAAGCTAAGGATATAAAATGGTAAAACATGCCATTACCCTGTATACTGCATATGGTTCAGTGAGCACCAGGCTCAACACAGTACTCTAACGCCATCAAAGGCGCATCAGACTGCAGTTGCTGATTTTATTGTTATTATCACAGATTTAAACTTAAGATTGAAGTGAAGAGCAAAAATAGTAAATCACAGATCTGTGCTGCTCTCATACTGGAGGCAGGAAGACAGTCTTATGAATAATGTCTATTTACTTTGTTTATTTTATCATGAACAGTTCTCCCAGGTATTTTTCCTGTGTGCTCCTTCCACACTGTTGGTGCCACATACCCATTTGATACATGAACATCTCTGGCTCATGGAGGAGATCTGTTACATGTATATATGTATGTATGTTGGAGCATGTGTCAGACACACACACACACACACACACACACACACACACACACACACACACACACACACACACACAGAGCTCTATCTGCTATTCATGCTACTGCTGTTATGACTGCTAGCCCCAAGAGTACTACTGCTGTTACTACTGCTAACACATAAAACACAATAGTAGGTACAGTACATTTAATGGTACCCATACACTAGTCCTGCACAATATGATGAAAATATGCGATGACAGTGTTCAATATTGCGATGAACTGCGATTAATAAGCAAATATTGAAGTGTGCATATACAGTTTTGCTGACTGAAGCTGAGTGAAGTCACAGTCACTATTGGTCATCTTGGTTGGTAATGCTTTTGGGGGGGGGGGGGGTTGCTGTCTCAGGCTGTACTTATAACTTAACTAAAGTTTGTGACAAATGATTCTACACAGTTTTCCTTTTTGCTTGTTCACCATCAGCTTAACGTTTGCACGCTTCACCACACATGTTGATATCGCGATGACTAATTAATCGGTCAGCACTACCATACAGCATGTAAATTAAACATCACTGTGTGACGTATGAGTGACATTCAACTAATATGTTATTGTGTACCCTACTAACTCCCTAGCAACACTACCAATGATACTGTCGTTTTTGGCTGAGCCGCTACAGCGGGGCCAGCACTATAAGAGAAAATGTCGCTGTCTGACTGACTGACTGACTAATTGACTGACTGACTGACAGATGATATTTCCACTCCACACTCAGCCGAGTGCCAAGCCGCAGTCAACCGAACCACTCTGGTTTCCAAGCTGTTCGGGAACTGCAGGGAAGAGGAGGAGCACTTCCAATACACTGAGCTTTGCATCCATTACAGCAAATAAACTACTTTGATTCCATTTATCATTATTTCTAAAGGAGGCAGAGGAATAACTAAAAATAAGAAACAACAAAAATAAGGGCTGGGCGATATGGCCACAACTGTTCCCATATTAGTTGATATTGATATTTATCACGATAAATGCCACATCGTTATTTCTTTCAGGTTTAAAAGCTGATTTTTGCTCTTAAGTGAAAGTTGAAGAAACCAGATAGTCAAATGTGGTTTCAAACTCTTCTGTTTAGTCAAAACATGACAACCTTTTTACTCAACAAAGTGAATAGAAAATGAAGTTCTGCAGTGTGATACAGCACACATGTAAATTAAATTAAAAAAATAGACAAAGAAGATCTGCACTGGGTGCTGGCCTGGCGCTCGTTGAGGGTCCACTAACTCTCGTTTGGGCCTGTAATTTCTTACTTTCTGTGTGATCTAACGGGTGATATTGTTTCAAATGAGGAAATAGGTTTGTGGTGTTGCCTTTCTTTGATGGAGCGTGTCTCCAGCACATTGTGCAGTGTTTTTTGACAGACTGTAAATAGCCAAAATATTTCCAAACTACTACTATTTTTCATGTCCCTATCGAGAAAAATAATTTTCAATAATTATTGCTATAGTTTTATCACCCAGCCCTAGAGGGAGAGAGAGAAATCATCAATAACGAGGCTTCATACTAACCGCTATGAACGACTCTACATATCAAACAGAGGGAGGTCGACTTGAAGACCTGCCGCTAATAAAAGTCTGTTACATTCTGGAGTTGAAGTAAATAAAGACTAAACTACAGGGCTGCCACTAACAACTATTTTTCTAACCATTAATCGATCAACTATTTTATCGATTAGTTGGTTAACCCAAACGATCAATTTTCCTCCAGAAAATCTGAATAACACTCTGGCATGAACAATAAGCCCAGATTCTGCGTTAGACATTTTCTCAAACACTTATTCAGAGTAAATTCTCAGGCAGCAGCAACGATTTTATGACTTTATGAGAGTATTTATCAGCTACAAGGACAAAAGATATTAAAAAGCTCCGTCTACTAATGAACAGACACAGACACTGCGCCATGAAAAATAATAATCACAAAATAACACTGGTTAAACGAGACTTAGAGTGAAGGGATTTGAACTGTGATGTTCTCATCCTCCCAAAATCCGACATTAACCAGCTGATCTTATCTGTATCTTATCCATACACTTATTGATCCATCTCACACTGTTACTGGCTCTTTTTTAAAAAGAATAAATTCAGAACAGGATGTGAATGGATTGTTGTGGTTTGTTTCAGACAGCCGCTCAGTTTGCAACAATCTGCCACATTTTAAGATTCATGGTGAAGACAATGAGTTACAGACAGCTTTCATAGTAGCCTTTCCTAACAGTCCATCATTAGCTTAACCAGCACCATGTTGTTGTGTAAAAGACACTGGGAGTCGGCAAAGGAAACATGAAAATATCCTTTTTCTGTTTGTTGTTTGTTGAACAGGAGATTGGATAAAGTTCCTTTTGGCCTTTTACGTTTTTAAAGTTCAGTGATAGTTGTCGTCAACTCCTGTAATCTTCAGTCATCTTTACTTCACCTGCTTCTGTGTCCGGCGCAGCCTCTGCCGTGATGTTTGCTCCTTGACCTGGCGGCCCAGGTTTGAATCCGACCCGTGGCCCTTTGCTGTGTGTCATCCTCTTTCTCACTATGACTGAAATAAAGGCAAAAGACTTCAAAGTAACATTAAAAAAGAAAGGCAGTCTGTCTCCTCTAACCTTTTCTGTGAGTGACCATGTTACAGTAAATCCAGCTGTAATCACTGCTCACTCTTTGTCTTTCATTTGCTGATTTGTCAGATGATGTCAAAGTCTTAAAATCAGGATTTGACCAGAGGTCCAGACACACACTAGGTTCTGACTTAGTCTTGTTTCTGTATGATAAGTTTAGTGTTAGAAGAGTAACTGTGTACCTGGCAACACAGTATTCTTTTAATTCAATTTCCATATGCCGCAGGCTGTTAGTGGGTTAAGTTTTAATTAGACGCCATCTGTCTTACCTGTTGTGTTCATTTAATGCATGATGAAGATGCGCTCTGGCTGCCACTCAGTAGTTTTCATTTTCATTTTTATGCCTCTGCGCCAGTGACAACCACAGCTGGAGGAAATGTGTTCTCAGGTTGTCCGAATGTACGTCAGTCATCCATCCGTCCAGCCGTCCATCATCCCACCAAATATCGTATTTACAAATGAGTTATTTCAGGAACACTGCGAGTATGAGAATTTCTTCATATTTGACACATTCGCTTGGACTCGAGGAGGCACTGATTAGAAATCAGTGGTCAAAGGTCAAAGGTCGCCGTGACCTCTTAAAACACATTGTTGGCTAATTATGACACAATTGAACAAAATGTCTAGTAGGATAAAATAATGAAGAGGTGACGTTTTGTATCAACTTCACTGTGACATCATAATGTTCTGCAGAAACACTTTTCTGGTCATTTTCCCTGTAACTTTGGTTCAACACTGCTGGTGGAGGTGGTGAATCCAATTCATTTTCCAGCACTGACTTTCCATCGGACAGTATGAAGAGTCTGCTAAGATTATACATGTTGCAGTTAGCTATGCTGCATGAGGTGTGATCATGACCTGTACTTGTGTAACAGGCTCAGTACATTGAGTGTGAAGACAAAGCAGGTGAAGCAGGTCAGCTGGCAACAGTAACACACAGTAAGTCTCACTTTTGCAAGTAGGAAATGATTGGCAATGTTACAACTTCAGCAGTAATATAATATTTTCCTTTATATACAGTAATATACACATTCCTTATTGTTGCATATTTTTAAAAATTGACAGTAAAAACATTTAGTGCCTGTCTGCCATTAACAATACAGTAGTGGAAGTAGGGAAAAGTCCAAATGTATCAGGCTGATTTTTCTGTTGCTGGATTGGGCTGCAGGACATAGACAGGCCGTACACTCACTGAGCACATTATTAGGAACCCCTCTACACCTGCTTGTTCCTGCGGGTATCTAATCAGCCAATCATGTGGCAGCAGTGCACTGCATAAAATGCTGCAGACACAGGTCAGGAGCTTCAGTCCATGTTCACATCAAACATCAGAATGAGGAAGAACTGTGATCTGTGATTGAGACATGGTTTTTGGTGAAACTGATGAGCTCCTCAGATTTTCACACACGCTTTACTAAGAATGGTGTGAGCAGCTCTGTGGGGGAAACGCCCTGTTTGATGAGAGAGGTCAGACTGGTGAGCTGACAGAAAGGATGCTGTCACTCAGATAACACTGGACAGTTGAAGACCTGGTCTGATGGATCTGGATTTGTGCTGAGGCACAGTTTGTCACTCTAAAGTACACAAAAAGCTGGTGCAGTACTCAAATCTACATCAACGAGCGTCTAGCCTGTTGAAAAGCAAAAGAGGAAGAAGAAAAAGAGGTCAGCAAATCATATCACTGGTTTTGTTTCCCTTGCCAACACTTACCTACGAAAAGAATAGTCTCAAGTGGGGATGACTGACAAATGTGTAATGTCATTTCAAGTATGTGTATGATGTCACGATCACTTCTTTTTGCCACCATTACAATAAATCTAGAAGCATTAATTCCCATCTACCGGTCTCATATTTTTAATTAAAATTGTCCGAAAATGATCAGTGGCCGATCAGTCAGGGGGCATCCCTAATTTCAGGAGACAGTAGCTGGGATCCACAAATTGTCAGCAGCGCTTTTGACCTTGGTTTTGTGTCTCTCGCTCCCCCTCCTCACTCCGGTTGGCTGGTTCCTCAAGTCAGGACAGAACTCCTTTGCAAAGGTAAATGGAGCAGGGAGGATGTGGAAATTTGAGATTGTGAGTCATTTAAGGTGGCGGAGTAAATTATGTGTTCCAGATGGTTAAACATGACTTTTTCTAGTATTCATTACATTAATTATTGGAGCCAAACCGGTAATGGTAATGAGTGGAGCAGATCATGGCACCAGCGGAAAAAAAAGTTCATGAGCCACAATGATGAGATGGCCATGACTTCCCCACCATGCATTCTGCACAGTCATCATCATCAGTCATCAAGGATCAGCAGGTAATTAACTGAACATTGAATGATTGGCATTGTCAGAGCAATGTTTATGTATTGGCAATACTGTCAGTTAAAGGGGGTAAAATTACAACAAAAGTGGAAATACGAGCTACATGTAAGAATGAAAAGTGCTCATGTTGGCGTAACATGTTCTGACAGTAGCAATATGACATTAAATAAAACATTTACATATATTATAATTTATGTATTAATAAACATTGGCTTAAATACACTCCTAAAGAATCCTCTCCTCCACCGGCACCTTCCACTTGTGGCTGAGAACTAGGTCTGCTGTCAGTCCTAACAAATGAACCATGTCTCGTCAGTAACATCAACTAACTTTTTTTTCCCATTTTAAAAGAACTAATGATTTTACTTGACATTACATTATTCACAGAACTTTGAGGACATAACATGAACGACAATACAGGACAAATTGCGTCCGGTATTGATTCAAATCCACTGAGTACCGAGAAAACAAGTACTAGAATCATTTTATTTTCAAATCCGGGACGATCCCGTATTATAGAGGACGGGTGGCGACCCTATTCACCTGTTTGAACAGCCGCCAAATCAGGTCGCCTCCTCCTTCCGCAGGCAGAAAATCCAGCGCGTTCGCATTCTTCTTCTTTGGCAGTTTCGGACGGCTCTCCCTGATGCATGGATTACAATACAGCGCCAATACATTGCTGTAGTGGCGTACAGCTGCAGTTGTAGTTACAAACGTCAAATCCACCGAGTACCGAGAAAATAAGTACTAGAATTTTGTCGGGAGGTGGAGGCAGCACGCCTCACAATTCTCTGTGCAGGAAAAACCCTGCCAATCAATCATGGTCTGAATGTCTCTGTCTGAGTATTGTTGCTGACCATGTTCATCCTTCATGGCCATCTTCTAATGGCTCCTTCCAGCAGGACAATTCTCCATGTCACAAACTGGTTTCATTAACATTTCAGTGAACTTAAGTGCCCCCCCTCCCCAAGTTTCAACATCTGGTGGATCCATAACATAAGGAGCTAAGGCTGTCCGAGAGCAGAAGAGGAACCACCCAGAGTTATTGTGGTGTTGAAAGGCTACATTTCTGAAAAGGTACATTGGAATGAGTTTTCAGTTTCATTTCAGCTTTAACAGTTTATTGAAAGAGCAGTGGTCGGCAACTGGCAGCCCACAGGCCAGAGCTGGCCCACCACTAATAATATCTGGCCTGCCATTTTAATAATCAGATTTTCTTCTTCATTTTTTTATTCTGCAATATTGGACTGACAGTCCCACGTTTAGTTATAATGTGCACATAGAGAATCTACCCTCATCTGAAGGCAGAATCAGGCCGTGGTCGGACAGCACCTGGTGCTAAAATACATATGTCATGGCAACAGTTACCTACAGAATGACTTCCTCTTTAGCTATAAAAGCGTGAGAAAGTTTTTTTTTTTGCAGCAATGCTTAATTCGAACTATTGAGAGCTTTTATTCTGAAAAGTTCTGACCATAGTTCAAAAAGAATTAACCATGACACGATGTGTGGTCTGAAAAAAATAACATCAGTTCAGTTAATCAGTCAAATTTATATGTGACTTCCCCACAAACAACAACAAAGCAAATTCCAGTTGCATTTTTTTATCATTCAATTTCATAAATTAGCTTTTGATTATGTTCTGGCTGCCGTCCAATGGATCAGAAAAGAATTGACCCGAGGTCAAACTTACTTGCTGAACCCTGGTCTAGAGAGTGTCGGTGTGTGTAGACATGCACTGTAAAAAAAAAATGTGTCGACTCGGCATCTTGTCAGCATACATTATAGAAGACTATACACTCTCTCAGTTTGTTCTGCAGAAACAATTCTTTATGTTCGTTGTAAAAATTGAGAAAGTTTATGTGTTAACAAAGTGCATTATGGGGAAATATGAGTTGATGTTTTTGTGTTTGACTCTGGGAAGGCTCTCACCACTTTTTATCAGTATATATCTCTCATTGTAAAATCCGGTGACTCTTGCCAAATTTGGAAGTGACAGAGAAGTGAAACTGATGAAATCGTTTGTAAACTTGGATGATTAATAATTTTTTTTTCAAGTGAGCTGGTAAACTCAAAGCTGATTGGCGAGATGTGAGGTTTGATTTGTCACGTGGCTTTTTGTTTTTGTCACTTCTGTGTTTCGTTTAATGATGTAATTTTATACGTGTGTTAAAAATACTCGGCTGCATCCGAATATGTCAGCTGACTTGAATCAGTCTTGTAGTAGTCTTGTAGTTCAACTTGACTGTTGTCATTGGAGTCCTTTCTGTCACCCTTCTTTTGGTCTCACCTTCCGCGATCACTTCAATAAACATGAGCGTTTACACCATTTACTGTAGTGTTGAGACAGTGCAGATGCAATAATGGGTAGAGTTAACAGTCTGTACAGATGCACCAACACTTCATTAGACAGATGCAAAACAATTGATGCTCTGTTGAACATGAAGTTTGTGTCTGCTGATCGATGCGTATGATCCAAAAGAAACCAGAGCTTCCTGTTTCTCTTCCAGAAATAAGAAAAACTCAAAATCACAAAGGTAAATAACTGAATTCAGGCCTATAACATAGGTTTACTCGACAGTGTGTGGTGCAGCTGTGTGTCTACATGTCTCTGCATGAGAGAGCAACACAGATAAATAACCAGCAGAGGAAACAAAGAAGTGTGGCTCCAGTAGAAGGATGTAACATATACGTGTGGCTATCGCTGTCAACCACACTGTTAGCTGACTGCGTTTCCCTTCGCTTTGTCTCAGCGTTACAAGATACAGGGAAACTGGAGTGGCACATTGTCCCTCTCTCTCTCTCTCTCACACACACACAGACGCACAGACATACAGAGTCCTGAGTGAAGGTGGTATCACCTTGCTATGTAATCAGCATTACACACACACACACGCACACACGCACACACGTCATCTGATCATTAGAGGGTGATTAAGAAGATGGATGAGCTACTTAGGGATATTCATTCCTTCAACCATTATTTACAGTCGGAAAGATGCATCGAGCCGTGGCAGTGTTGAGTTTACAATTTAAAACAGGGAGGAAAACACATGAAGAAGAAACAACAGAAGAAATTTCAATGATTTAAAACACAAGGGTAGCACCAAAAAATCCATCAAAGATCTAATGATTTCTTCCTTGGCTGTTGATTCCTCCCCCTCACACCTTTATCAAAGAGCCCCGCAACAGAGGTTCTTGTTAGCTCCAATGAAAATCCAGTGTTTACACATTGTTAACAGCCATATGATGTTTTTATATAATACAAGACATGAAGAGTGAAATAATCATCAACACCATGACTGAGTGTTGTGTTATTACTTTGATAAAATACAGTATAATTATTGATATAATTGGTAGAATGAATTGATAATGAAATAAAGAAAGGGGGGGGGCAATACAATTATATACATATACACATATAGATACATACATTAATACATATGCTAATATACACATACACACACAGAAGTAAAAGCAGTCTCAAAAGCAGATTCAGACAGCCAGGGTTTCATACGTCACAAACCTCAGGAACCAATCCTGTCAACTTGTGGGGATGGGGGGCGGGGCTAAATACACCTGAAACCTTGTCAGTACAGAGAGAGAGAGAGTTAGCTATAAACTAAATATGAGTCATAGCAGAGGATTTTTACACAGTTTAAAACATGTCTGGAGAGGAAGTTTAAATTTGGTCTCACTGGTTCAACAGTAATTTGATTCACATTCAGACCTGATTAGAGAGATTCTGATTAGAGAAACCTAATTTCCACAGTTAGACAAAGCTGATTTCTTGCTCACTGAGGTTTCTACGCAGGAGGCGTCTAACCTGCATGTGACAGCTTTGGCGGGAGCCTGTAGCGTTCAAACGGTTAAAAAATATACGTTTTATCATTTTTTCATGTCTGTGACATATTCAGGTAGAGCTTAGACATTGAAACTATAGTGAAAGGTGTCTGATGTCAATATGACGAGCAACAGATGTTGTCTCTGTTTTTTGGCTGGGAACTCGTCACACGTGAAAAACAGGCCAGACACAGAATCTCTAGATGAAGTGCCACAGCTGTGAGAGGAAAATGTACCTAGGCCTATTTGTTCCATTATTTATTTCTCTTTATATTTCCACATGGATTTTCTTTTTTTTTTCCAGATTTATTCTTTTTTTTTTTACATCTGACTCGGCCGCACATTGTGTTTGGTACTAATTAGCATGTGTTGTCATGCTAACACAGCTAAACTAAAAACAGATTTCTAACATGGTGAACTTATGAGTGCCATGTTAGCATTTGCATTGCACAGAGCAGCTAGAATGGCTGTAGACTCATGTGAGCAGATGCAACGCAGGGCCTCGTTCTTCATACGTGGATAACCAAGTTATCCAGATTAGATTATCCAGATGTTTATAATTTGCTACAAATTTGGATTTTTTGGTTCTTCAAAGCCGGGGCTCCGGAGGTTATCTGGCTTCACTGAGCCTAACATCAGCTGTCCTGGATAACCTGTATCAAGAAGCTGGTTATCGACTGGTTCTGTTCACGCTGGGTTTACTGATCCAGCTACGAGTTCACGTGAAAGAGAAGGAGTCGTTAACTACAGGCCACATCATCAGAACCATGAATGAAGTGATTAATATGCTATGAGATGAACAGTGATACCTGCAGGTAAATTCAGTTACACCAGCCGAAGGAAGTGATATTCAATGATGTGAAATGTAAACAACACGATCACGTAACCAGAACAGAAGCTGCAAAGAAGAAATAGAATTCCATATATTAAAGTGGGGCTGAGGAGATGCTGTAAATAAGTGCAGGGATCAAGGGGTATTGTTCTGTTCTGAATATCTGATGCACAGAAGAAAGTAAAAATGAAGTGTTTCTGCTGCTGAGGCAGAAGTAGTTCCTTTCTGTCTGACAGAGTTGTTGCATATTCAACAGTGTGTGGATTATTTTTCTAATAAAAGACAACGGGAGGTTCAGTTTTTATTTCCAGTTATCACAAAGTCTCCTCATGTTATTCTGAGCGGCAGTGATGGAATTAAAGAGTAACAATATCATGTTTGTGCGGTTAAAATGCAGCTTTAATCATCATTATGTATTTAATTAGTGATTAACTCTCTGTGTTAGATGCTCTGTTTTAAAACCAGAGCCTGGAACAACAAAACTATTCTACTGATCTATAAAAGTGTCTTACATATCTGGTGGTGGAGAACTCCACCAGTCACACACCAGCATCACTCACAGTCTAACCACAGTCCCTGGTCAGATCTACAGTATCTGATGTTTAACAGTGATGAAAGTGTGGACATGGTGTGGAGCACAATGTAGAACAAATGACTCCAGTAACAACACAGGATCATACATAAAGTGAAACTTATGTCATTTAACCTTTGTTTCAAGATGAGAGCACACAGTTACTCAAAATAACTTCTTCCAGAAATCAATAATCAATACTCAAACTGTGTTTAAAGAATAAACAGGATTATTTCATCCTAACAACAGCAGGTTAGCCTAAAGTCATTTTACTACTACTGCTGGGCTTGATTGGACAGATCACAGCGTATATTTAGATATTTAATTTTAAATAATAATAATGGTAATAATAATAAACTTTATTTATAGAGCACTTTTCACACAAGAGATGTAGCTGAAAGTGCTTTACAATAAAAAATTAAGTAGGATAATAAAATTAGAAAATAGATAATAGACACAGAAACCAAGTAGGAATAGTAAAATATGAGGGAATTAATTACAAGCCAAATTAGATAAATAAGTTTTCAGCTGTCCTTTACAAAAGTTCACTGAGCTGTATCTCTCACAGCTCTCTGCAGGGTATTCCATCTCTAAAAGCTAAATCGCTGCTAACCCTAACCCTAGAACTAGAGCTGCACCTAACGATTATTTGTTTATCGCTTGATCTTTGGATTATGTTTTTCAAATGATCGATTCATCTATGGATTCTTTTTTTAATTAATATAACCATAATTTTGTATTACTCAATTAATATAACAACAAATTTACCCAAAATAAATTAAAAAAAACTCAATATTTTCATTCTTTAATACCTTTGTGTTTTTCCTGATAAAATAGTCATTTTTAACAGTTTCACCAAGTGCTGCACATATTCAGAATCAGCATAACCTCAGCTAATAAGAAATGTCACTCAATAAAGACTTCACTTTAGTATAATAGAGGTGAATAGTCCATTAAAAAAAACTAACCTTGAATTGTTCCTTATTTTATAGATAAAATAACTGTAAATCATGATAAAGAAGAAAAAATTCAACTCAGAAAATTGTATTTATTTGTTTGAGTCGTTCTAGAGGTGATCTGAAGTTTCTATCTTTATGTGTTCATGAGATAAGCTCATTCTCTGGAGTATTTATAGGTGTTTTGCTCCTTGAAAAACCAGCTCCAAAGCCTCCGCTGCACTAAATATGTGACTGTCACATCATCCTGTCTTTGTTCCCTCTCTTCAATAAACTCTAAACAACTTCTACTCACTTTGATATCAGAGTAAAACAGCACTGCTCCAATTCAGTCTTGGTATAAAGCCAAGGCGGGCCAAGACACTCTGATTGGCTGTGACCTCACCCGCTGGAGCCAATAGGGAATGTCTGATTAAGTCACGCGATGCTAAACGTCATCGGAATTGATCGATAAACACACAGACAGGAAGCAGGAATGTGCCAGAAAAACGGTAAAACTGCTCCAAATATTTAGTAACTTTCAATGTTAGTGTCTCAATCTAAGTCAGTGATGACACACGGACGATCGGGGGCTTGGTTGAAAGCGCCGATCGTCCTGTTTAAGGAGAATAAAACGGCACGTGTCTTGTGCAAACGGTCGCAGAGCAATGACCTTCTACAGACAACCTGAGATTTGGAAGCGTATACGCTCCCACGGGGTTAACAGGGTTCAAACAGACAAGGTTAGCAAGGACTGATCTTTCAAACTAAAGTCCTTACATATACAACCTCATCCGTAAATCACATATTGGTTGGTAATACTGGTGACACAACTTGTAAGCAGAAGTCGGGATTGTAGGTGAAGGGTGGTGGTGAGCTGACAAACATCTGAAAGAAGCGTCAGAGCAGAAAGAGGATGCAGAAATGTGTCAGTTTGGCCTTGAGGTGACCATAACCTCAACTGATCATGTGATCACATGATTTCAACTGAATCTGTGGGGAGATCATGGATCCTGATTCGACCCCGAAAAGATTGTCATGTGATCTTTTGGCCAGATGGCCCACCCCTAAAATATACCACCTTTGAAGAGCGGGCTGTAAGACTCCTCAGACAGCTTTCAATTCATTTTAAAGCTTTGAAGACCTGAAAAATTTTTCAGTTAAATCATTATCAATCACATCAACCTCAGTGGGATATCCACACATGAAGAACAGGGGCCAGTTGCAGAAAACACCTTAAGTTAAGATTTTCCATAAAGTCTGACAAAAACAGTTTTTGTGCCATCTTACTCAGTAAAGCGGCCTTGGGTAACTTGAAAGGCACTATAAAAATCTAAGTTATTGTTATTATTATTATTATTATTAGTTGCACAAAACACCCTTAAGTTTTTCTTCTTAAGGTTTCCTTAAAATGTTCACTTAAGTATTTAAGGTTTTCTCCTTATCTTAGTCTTAAACTTCAGCAATCACTTATAGTCAGTTAAATTTCTGCACAAATACCTTAGTAACCATGGTGAAGTTCCTGTCAAAACAACAGGAGGATGAGATAAGAGGTATCGCAAGTGCTAATGGCAGGAAATCAACGGTCTCCATGGAAACAGTCAAATATTACTGCTATGGTACTGTTTTGCTTTACTAAGTAAACCTTTTAAGAGATTTCTTTGCAACACCCTTAAGTAAATCCCTCAGCTGAGGAGAATTTAAACCTTAATTATCTTACTTAAATAGGAAACTTTGTGCAGTCGGCCCCAGAACCCGACCGTGTTCTAAATGAAACTCGTAGCAGCTACAGATTCAACTCTCAGTTACTATTCAGTATACTGTATGTGTGCAGCTGAGGAGGAGCACAGCACTTGTGACACTGCATAAACAGTATGGTGATTGTACGTGTATAATGGGAATCTGTCAGTTTGTTTTGGCCGTCATTGAAATTGTAAGGATTCCAGGACACAGTGGTAATACACGCGTCATTTATCTAATTTGTGTGTGTGACAAACAGAGGAATTCAATTCAATTCCTCATATGCCATGCACTCCAAACACACCAACAGTGTCACTGCCTCATGACCACTTAAGAATATATTGAATTTCCTCATAAACCTTCATGGAGAAGTGAGTTTGACCTTTAATACAAATAAGTGGAATTTCAATCCTAACTATTGAACCGGAGCCCTGATGTTCAGCTGAAAGTGATGTGTTAGGAACAAGGCTTTCCCATGCCCTCCTTGTCTGTACTCTATAGCTATGTATAATGCATAAGTAGATCTACTTAGTGCCTCTATAATTTAGATAATGTTCATATAACATTTAGGTTTATTAATAACTGAGCACGGTTGGCCTCTTCATTTCTAGTGCACATTTTCTGAAACCAGGGCTGGGTGTCATCCAAAATCATTTATTTCACAGTCCAACTAAAGTTTCAATCACAGCTCAAGCCAGTCTTAACTGACTGCAAATATAATGGTGCAAATGAGACCCTGCAGTTTATCATGGACCCTGCAGTATATCATGGACTCTACAACTTTGTGTAAATTCTATAAAAGATTTTTATTCCTCTACGCCGAAACCAGCCAGAGCAGGAGGCATATACTACTAGTAATGTATATATATATATATATATACATTACTCAAGACTTCACACTGCATTATGACAAAATTTCACACAAATGGTTCATATTTTATATGATTATGTAATATGAAACTAGTCTGAGTGGTGGAGGCAGACAGCCTGTGGTATGGATGCTGTAGAATTTGTCATATTTAGTTTTTCTGCAACTTGATATCAATGTCTAAATAATGTCTTTATCTGGTGCTTTGTTTTTGTCTTTTTCCCAAAATGGTTTAGGCGACAAGTTAGCTAGAGTCCCTTTCACATCCTGTCACACACACTCAGACCTCGGGAAAAACACAGCACAGAACGGCATCACACTACACATCACAGCAGCATTTCTTACACTCCAGCCTGGCACAAAGCATGATGGGACATCTGTTTGGTTTTAACCTTGGTGGTCTGTGGTAGGGGTCAGCCAACAGTCTGATCTGATATTCATCATTTTTACTTCCAGTTAATTGGGATTTTGTCTGAGCTGATTGCAAATTAAATAAATCAATAGGCTCCTTTTGCTCTGATGCAACCGCCTCTCTCCCTCTGAACGGTTACTGCTTGTATCAGACTGGTTATTTGTCACGGGTAAATAGCCAGTCGACATTACACTCTGTATTTGTGGGAAAGGGGAATGCAGAGAGAGAGTTGGCTGGCTGAGACGAGAGGCTGCAGAAGTTGCTGAAGTTACAATAAACATCAAAATCATAATCATCTATTTCTGTGACCCCAGATTCAGTTTTTTGCGGGCTAATATTACTCCACTGAAAACGCCTTTATTTTTTGGTTTAGCATACCAGCAGAAAGAAATCTCTCCCCAACATAATGCACTTTTTTTGCAGTGAAAAATAGCTAACACTATTATTCATTGAGTTTATTTATTCTGTGATGTTTTCGTGTAAATGTTCTAATGCAACTAGAGACAGCTGACATGTTACAGGTGCACAGGTGTTGTGTAGTCACTCTAGTGCATGTTTCTTCTTTTTTGTATTGTATTGCCCAAAAAACATTGTTCAATATAATATAATCCAATACAACATAATGAGCAATGTTGATGTAACTAATGTTGATGTAACTAATCCAAGTGAAGATGAAGTGAGCCAGCTGACATGATCCTGTCAATGCTCATCAAACTGGTTTGTGTCTTTGAACACAGACGTATGATTGTTAATCTTGGATGTAAGGACAACATGAATCTAAACCATGATGTGCATTAATTTGACTGGAATACTGATAATATGATCGTTCCGATTGGTCGGCACTATAGCTACAGACGAGATGGTTTTGCTGCAGCTGGACGGTATTAGATCAATTTATTTTTCAGCACACTGACCTCTCTAATAAGTCTTACTTATATAACTGACCCGTAATTGATGAAACAGACTTGAATTGAACTAAGAAAATTGAAAAGAAATGTAATAAATAATTGTCTGTCTGTTTTTCTCGTATCTTGAAAATGAGCTCATGTGTGGAGATAAACTGGAAATCCTGGTCACAGTCTAGCTCAGTACGGGCCTGCTGCACGTCGGCAGGTCCAGCCCTCAGGATTTATAGTGACAAACTGAGTCAGAAGAGGAGGGATACAGCGGGACTGGCAGATTCCACCACAGTTAATGGATGTTTTTAGGAATCAAGATTAAGCCCTTTGTGGTCACCTTTCTCAAACATAATTGTGACTTAATTAGCACTGTGTGGTGTTATGTTGTGTTAGTTTCTCGCCCTAGCAACACCAAATATTTCACAACCTCTCAGCCTCTGTGTTTATTATTCATGAAAGGCAGACTCTCTGCTCCTCGGAGCCATGTAAACTCTGTCCTAAAACCTAAACCAGAAGCACTTTTATTTGGGGAATTAAAATGTTAGCAGTTTGGGAGCTGATGACTAACAGCATGACTTCATGTCAGATGGAGAGCAGTGAGAAGATGGCGGCTGTGGGTGTTCTGCAGGCTGCAGCACAGAGGGAGAGGTGATATTTTCAGACTGCGCTGCCGCTTTGAACATGAAGGAAAAGATGCAATAATAGGAATGTCAGATAAAAACACCAGTGTTGAAAACGCAGCGATATCAGAGTCCCTGAAATAAAACAACATGAAATGACTCAGAGCTGAAAATAACAATAAACCGTCAGTGATGACTGAATTTTCTTTTGAACACTTAGAAAGGTTTAGAGGGAAATAAACCCTCAGAACAAATCATTCCTACCTGCTCAGTATTCAATAGCAAAGAGCGTATTAGACTGTATTGCACAACAGAGGCGTAGCTAATCCACCATCCTAAATCTATGCAACAAGCATGTTGCAGTTTTACTTGAATGCTGGTGAAGTAAACCAGCTACCCTCAGAAAGTATCTTGACACAGGGGAATTTTGCTATGTGCCTAACCAACAGTACTGAATATGAAGAACTAACAACTTTATTTATATAGCACTTTTCTTATAAACCTGGCCCTCAGATGAACCTCCTGTATGAAGCAATGAGCATGTCTCTCTTTTCTTTGTAAAGTCTCACTGTCTGCCGGTTTGAACTCTGTTATTTGGAGTGAAAATTTACAGGTTGTTGGTTCTCCTTCGCACAATTTGCCGAAACTGAGAAAGAGATGTTAATGTGTCGTGTGATGCTAATGTGCATTTACCATGTAAGACTATTGATACACATGGGTTTGGTAGCCTTTTTTTTTCCAGACACAGATCCAACTGAGATCAAAATGTCATCATGGAACAGGGAGTCTGGTCCCATACGCAAATCTTATATATGTACATATATTGAATTTCAGTAATATGAAATGGGAAAAAATTATATATGAAACCTATTGTAATTTTTATATATTGACATTTACTGTATGTCTAGCCCATACAAATGTATGTATATGTATGTATGCTTATATAGTACACATATGTTACATAAATATATATCCATCACAAAGCCTGTCAATATACAGTATGTTGATATTATATACAGTGGGTTCCAAAAGTCTGAGATTTTTATATGTATGTTGTTGTAATAAACTTGCATTTATAAATCAAATATATGACGTTAACATATATGGTTGCAACATACTACACCATATACAAATTCATCCTAGATATTTTTTATATATGTACAACATACAATTTTTACTATGGGTATTTCATATATGTTACTTATATTTAAACTTCTATCTTCATATATCCAGAGGCTGTATTTACAGTATGTGATAATAATAAAGGTGTCATATCTGGCAACATCACTCCTGATGTAGGGATGTATATGTCATATGTTACATTTCTGTATGGGGATGTCATGATACATCCAGGGCCCACATTCCCTGGACATGCCTGGTGTATTGGTTAACGGATAGGCCACAGCTTAGATCAGTTGGGTTTGGATGTAAGGAATCAGGATGGAGAAAGGGGGGTCATATATAGATATTCAACGACAGTAGAAATGTATCAATAAAAAATCATCATAGATATGATAACCCCTGACATTACAATTGTTTATATTGTCCTATTTACTATATCAGGGCTACATAAATCTGTATCCAGGAAATGTCAATCAACCCTGCATCAAAGTACCCAGCCATGGACAGAACTCACTGATTTATAAATGAATGTGTCTGAAGCAGACAAGCTAGCAGCTTGGTCAGCAGAGAGAAAAGTTAGTCTCATGCCCTGTTTTTCCTCTACGAACACTCAGAAGAGCCATCTGCCTCTATAAATAGACTAAAAGGAATGTCAATGTGAAAGAGAAGGACAAAAAGAGGGAAGATGGGGGAAGGGATAGATCATAGACAGAGAAAGAGATAAGGAGAAGAAGGGAAGAGATTAAAGTTTAAGAGAGACAGAGTATGTGAGGGGATAAACAAGATGAGAAGACAAGATTAGAGAGAAGTGTGAGGATTTGACTGGAACTCTCACACATCTACTCTCTCTCTTAAGAATACTCCATATTCATGACTGGCTGTCAAAAAGAGGCTGATTGTGTCGGAACATGGGCTTTTGCCAGCGCTGCCGCTCTTTGGTAACCACAGATTTCCTGCTTGTCATCAGTCTTATATTCACGATGAAACACTGGGAGATGTGGAACTACTTCAAACTTGCACTGATTTATTTTCCTACTGAAAGAAGTCAATTGTTCTGCTCGGCAAGCTGACGAGCTGGACGTGCAGCAGCTGCCTGGTCAAATAAGTTACATCACTTTCAAACTGGTCATGGAGACATTTCACTGGTAGAACCCGGCCCGAGCCTGAAGGTCCACTGACACACTGGCTGTTGGGGTTTCCAGCCGCTGCCAACCGCTTCCCAGGATTGTTCTCTTTTTTTAATCGACTGTCCCTGAACATGAATAGCCTATTCTTTCCCGGTTTTTGCGAAGATGCACTTGTAATTTAGAATATCCTAGTTTCTAATGAAACCTCATTTGTGTCCTTCTACTGCTTTTCTACAGTAATTTCTTCCTGGTTATGTCCAATCCTGTGCCCGTAAATGTAGGTACAGTGACGATGCCTATGCTTTTATTTGATTGGTAGCAGAAATACAAAAGTTTACCTTATTACCTAGCAACTGCCGCTCGCATCCGCATCCACGACCCCACCGTGATTTCAGGCAGAGAGGATTGAGGCAGGTGCCAACAGGACTGTCAGTAAACTATCAAAATTCCTCGATGGTTGAGCGGTTAGGGCGCACGCCATGTGAGCATACTGAGCTTTTTGGCAGCTGGACCCGGGTACGACTCCCTTCATCGCATGTCTCGAAATAAAACTGCAGTTTATTTTGATTGAGTGTTGAAATGGGGGAGAGACGGATGAGGAGGACGTAGCAACAAAATCAGGCGAAAAAACATTTTGCAAGGTCACCTCCCCGAGTGTTCTGCTTTTACACATCAAAGGTAGAAAAGTTCACTGAACCCACTGTCGTGTTGCTGAAACCGGTGTGTAACATGGAGCATGATCCTGCTGGAAGGAGCCATTAGAAAGATGATGAACTGTGGACATGAAGGGATGCACATGGTCAGCAACACTCTGAGAGAGTGTGACATTCAGGCCATGATATTAAGGAAGTATTATCGATCCATGGATTGATGTTGTTGACACTGAACTCGGACTCTACCATCTGCTGTCTCAGCTAAAAATCCAGATCTATCAGAGCAGACCCGGTTTTTCCAGTCTGCGTCCACTGCAGACTCACATTCAGTGACAGTGGACCCTGCTGCTGTAATGTGTCATCATGCACTGAGAGATGCTCTTCAGCAGAGCGCTGTTATATTCCCTGGTTATTTGAGTTACTGTGGCCTTCCTGTCAGCTTGATTCAGTCTCCTGTGACCTCCCTCATTAACAAGACACTTTCACCACAGAACTGACTTATTCTGGTGTTTGGTCTGAACAAAATGAGCTGATGGACAGGTGTTCCTAATAAAATGACTACTAAATTTAGGAGTAAGTACTGTTCTGAAAATACTGGCACTTATTGCCAGGCAGAGCACGCACACACACACACACACACACAATAGTGATGCTTGACATTTAATTATCTTTATCAGTGGATGAAAGTGTGGAACGTCAGTCATGTGATGACAGGTTGACACTGACTTTAGCCCCATCTCAATATGGAGTGGTGGGGGGGCGGGG
>NW_019525348.1:595485-595845 GCF_002814215.2 Seriola lalandi dorsalis
GGAAAAATTCTTTTTCTAGCTCTGTTGTGTAATTTGTGAAGCCAAACAATACGTCCTTTAAACAAAGTCCAAACGCATCATAGATAAAGTCCGAAATGAAGCGACAGCTGCCTTCAAATGTGATCACAAGTCCAAAACAGATGGAAGACCGTCTCTGGGTGCATGTTACAAAAAGTGCAGGTTACATCAATGTCCCTCTTGAATCTTCCTAAAAATGACTTGACAGGAGAACAACCATCTTAAAAGAAATCGCTTTAACTTTGTTAACATTAGGAATCTGTTAGGAAGAGTCCGTGTCTCGTCCCAGTCTGTGTCCTGAACAAGTCCATCCGAGTCACAGTTACATAAGGGACAGAGATA
>NW_019525348.1:595895-637773 GCF_002814215.2 Seriola lalandi dorsalis
GACAGAAGCTCAACATTGACTTTTATCTAGTTTTAAGCCACATACACTTTTTACACCTTGGTGGTTTTCAACTAGGAGTCCATGGTGATGGTAATAAAGACAACAACTCCCATGATCCCATGTTATTTCGTGATGTCAGACCCTCTAGAGGCAGAGGTTACAGACGTCAGGGGACTGTATTGGGTCCGGGTTAGAAGATCAAATATGAAAAAGACAGTCCAGTGTCAGTAACAGATGACTGTGTTTGAGCTTGATCAGCTGCTGACTCTGTGCAGCAGTGTATAATACAGTGAAACAGCAGTTTTCAACTCCAGTGAGTTTATCATTGTGACATTCATTTTACATCCCATTAACAGTTACAACAGTACAAACAGTGAAATAATGATGTTCATGTTCCAGTGATGTACCATGGATGTTCACATGTGGACTCGTGTGTGCTTGACTGGCAGTGGAGTGTCTTTCTGAACTGCGTCATATTTCATTGTGGCTAAAGTTGTGCAACGTTTCTGCCACGTGACCCTGCATCTTTAGACCAGAGAGGCCTGTGGACTCTGGAGAGTAAAATGCAGCAGATCAGCCTGATGTGAACTGTGTGTAACTGTGTGTGATGCAGGATAATGGCGAGGACTCCCATCGTATCTCTCCCAGTCCTGTGGTCCATGTCAGGGGCCTGTGTGAGGCTGTGGTGGAAGCAGACCTGATAGATGCCCTGGAGAAGTTTGGACCCATATGGTGAGACAACAACCACATGCATGGTGTGTGTGTGTGTGTGTGTGTGTGTGTGTGTGTGTGTGTGTGTGTGTGTGTGTGTGAGAGAGAGTTTGAGTGGGAGAAACAGAGGAGCTGAGTCTTGTATCTGTCCATCTAATCTCTAAACAGCTCATCCTGTCTCTGAGTTGTGGGGGTCTGGAACTTAAAGCAGGGATTTGATTTAAAGTGTTGTTCACTATGTGGTGACAGACACATCTGGACAACAAAGGGAGAATATTTTCAGGGTTGTCAGGTCCCCCTTACCTGGGTTATAGCTGAGCCACTGCTCAGTAATCACCTAGAGTCGTGTCAGAGCAAAGACAGAGCCACGCCTCCCTCGTTCATTCAGCACGCCCCCCTGATCCAGCCTACTGATACAGAGGTAAGATCACAGACAGAGTCTCTGTGAACTTTCCACAGAAAGATTCCAGCAGGGCTCTGAGCATTTCACTTCCATATGAAAGTGAAAAAATATTCATGTGTGTGTAAGTGAATTGTGATTCTTAGATTGGCAGAAAATACCTGACAAATTAGTTAATCTTTTAACTTTAATTAAAGTTATTTTGGGGGCATTTTTGTTTTTACTTGAGAGCGACAGTGTAAACCATCTGCTCAGGGCTTGAGTTATCAAGTCTTTTATCTCCCTTCCCTCCTGTCCAGGGCTCACCCCAGCCTCACCCAAGGTCAGCCGGGATTGGCTCCAGCCCCCTTATCGATCACTCAAATCGTTGCTGATCAACATTAATTTAATCACTAATTTGACTTGATGTCTCTGTAAGCCATTGTCTGTACTCAAAGATTGTTTTTGAGGAAAAACATGGTAGCATTATCTTTTTCCTCACTTGGTATGATCAGGAGAGTTTTTGTTGCAGCATTTTTACTCAGGAGAAATAATCAGGGCCCGTATTCACAAAGCATCTAAAGGCATCTATTCACCAATCAATAAACGTCTGTGTAGACCCACACCATAGAACAGTTTCACACCATTTCCTTTAGATTCTCAACAGCTACAGAGGAATAAAGCAGCTTCGTGGTCGGTATACCTGGTGAGATGATGTGATCGTGCCGGAGATGGAACGCATGTAAAAATGATTGCATCATCACAAGACGAGGAGGTGTTTGTAAACAGGAAAACAAAATGTGTCGGTCCTGCTGCCTGTACAGCTGTAGACATTGTTGCACAGTGTTGCGCAGATCTACACAAGAGTCGTGCATCTTAATGTGGAGTGACCTGATCAGCTGTTTGAAAGGATCATGTTCCAGCTGGATGTCACCTGCTGGGGGACAGGGGAAATCTTCTCACACCTCAACCCACAGCCGGGACCACAGCTACATTACAACAGGTGCAGCTACAACAGACTGTGGCTAATAGGCTGCTAGTTAGCTGAACTGAATATTGAAGTTGAAGTTGAAGTTTTTATAGCAAAATGAATTCTCTCGGGTCGACACAAACTTGATCATACAGATGCATTTTGGAGAACGCACTACTTTAGTAACAGCATCTAATCCGTTATTTCATTTATATTTGTTTATTTCTCTGTGTTTTTTTATTATTAATGCGGGATGTTGCGCTTGTGTTTTCACTGGCACAGACGGTCTCTCATCAACCAATCACTGTGGTTCCTGCAAGAGAACTCGTCCATGAAAATTGACATAGCATACGCCATAGCAAGCCGTAGAAGCGGAGTCGCACTCTTAGCTCAGGAGTTTTCACTTTACCTTAGTAAAAGTTGGTCTCAGCAGCTTTGTGAAGAAATTTTTAGTTAGAAACTTTTATCATGACTCATGAGAACTCTTAGTGGTAATGTAAAATGCTATGTGAATACGGGCCCAGGTGAGTAGGTGACCTCATACTACCTGCAAATAATACACAATAAATACCTCATCAATAAAATCAGTTAGAATCAAACATCAAAGGCTGCACAATAAAAAAAATCACAATTTATAACTTGGATGAAAGTTTCCCATGAGCACCCTACTCGCCACTCATTCACCACCCTCATCAATACGTTTCATGCCTCCACTTCAGCAACAGTTTTGGGTTGTCCGTCCGTCCCATTCTCGTGGACACGATATCTCAGTAACACCTTGACACAAATTCTTTAAATTTGGCACAAACATTCACTTGGACTCAAGAATGAACTGACGTTGGTGGCTAAAGGTCAAAGGTTAAGGTCACAGTGACCTCATAAAACATGATTTTGTCCTTGTGAACACAATCAGAATCAGAATCAGAATACTTTATTGATCAGGGGGAAATTAGGTATCTACAGAACTCAAGGGAATACCTTCAAATTTTGTTCACTTAACAAACTGATTAGACTTTGGTGGTGAAAGGTCAAAGGTCAAGGTCAGTGTGACCTCAGAAAACACTTTTTAGCCATTAATCAAGACTTCATAGCATTATGAAAAAATTTCACACAAATGGTTCATATTTTCTCTGACTCTGGATGAACAGGGATGTGACCTGAAACTAGTCTGAGTGGAGGAGGCAGAGAACCACCAGGAGAGGATTCTAGTCTATTTGTGTTTGTTTTGTTTTGTTTCTCAATATTCTGTTTATACTAACTTTTTTAAACATCTAATAACATGAACATCTGAACAGGAGTGAACATTTACAGGAACACCTCAGGTAAAAAGTCACCTCCATGTAATGAACTACAGAGAGCTTCAGTAGCTTTAGTGTAAAGATAGTTACAGATGTTGAATAATTGAAGGAAACATTTTGTGATGCTGCAGTTTCCACTCTAAATGACTCCTGCTCCATTATTAACACACCCTGCATGATGCAGTATTCATTAAACCTCTCATTCACCTGGACGGAGCAGAAAGGAAAAGCACACTGTGAAACACACAAACACACACACATACACACACACACAAAAAGAGTGGAGGAGCTGCTGGCAGAGAAGCTGATTCGTCTAGAGAAAAGCCGTTGACTTAGCAGCATGTGTGTGTGTACTGTCTTAATGCGCGTATGTGTGTGTGTGTGTTCTCAGTTATGTGATGATGATGCCATTCAAGCGTCAGGCCCTGGTGGAGTTCTCTGCAGTGGAGAGCGCTGACCGCTGTGTGTCCTGTGGAGCCAAGGAGCCTGTTTACATCGCAGGTTTGATTCTCAGACTTTTCATGCTGAAGACTTCCTGTTGAGCCTGATTAGCTACACATGCTTGTATGTAGCATAGTGTGTGTGTTCATATGTGTTTCATCCGTGTGTTCATCAGGCCAGCAGGCGTACTTTAATTACTCCACCTCCAAGAGAATTACTAGGCCGACCAACGCTGACAACCCCAACAGTGGCAACAAGGTCCTGCTGCTGTCCATACAGAACCCCCTGTACCCTATAACCACGGTAACCATGCACACATTTGCATTTATGTGAACTTATTTCTATCATATTGTTAGTGGATATATAATATTAGGTCATATATGTCAAAGTTTTGGTGATACAGCTGATTATCAGCACAATCTCAATATCAAAATTGCCTTTTCATCTGTTACTCCAACCAAGATCGCAGTAAAACCTGGGTGTCATGACCAGCTCTCCTTCTCTGACCATGTTGCATCCGTCTCCCCGTCGTGTCTCTTTGCTATATACAACATCAGAAACATCAGGTCTTACCTGACTCAGTACTCCACCCAGCTCTTAGTCCAGGCCATGGTTGTCTCGGCTACTATACTGCTCTTCTTACGGGCCTCCTGTCACACCCAGTGAAACCCTTACAGATGGTCCAAAATGCAGCAGCCTGTCTGTTCTTTAATCATCATAAAAGCTAAACCCATGACCGCCTGAATCACATTCAGTCTCTAATGCTGCCTTCAGAGAGACTTCTGGGTCTGCTCCATCTACTTGAACTTAATCAATCAGCCTTGTGCTCCTTCTCAGCCACTGTGTTCCTCTAAGGAATGTGGTCTCTCATCACCATCTTGCACACAATACAGTCTCAGTAAAGACTGTTCTGGTCTGTTCTGGTCTGGTTTGGTCTACCACAATCTATCAGAGCAGGAGATTCCCTATCTATCTTCAATAATCTGTTGAAGACTCATCTCTTCAGAGAGCATGTGTCTAACGAGCTCTTACTGTGAACTTTCAGTTCACTTCTTTACTTGGTCTCCTTCACTTATTAAATAAATGCAGCGCTTCTTACACCAAGGTCTCCTGCTGCATGGAAGCTTTACTGATGTCCCTCACTTGTAATCACTTGTAAGTTGCTTAAGTCGCTATACACTTATAAATATACACTCACCGGTCATTTTATTATGTACACCTGTTCGACTGCTCGTTAATGCAAATATGTAATAGGCCAATCACATGGCAGCAGCTCATTGCATTTAGGCATGTAGACATGGTAATGACGATCTGCTGAAGTTCAATGGGGAAGAAATGTGATTTAAGTGACTTTGAACGTGGCATGGTTGTTGGTATCAGATGGGCTGGTCTGAGGATTTCACAAACTGCTGATCTACTGGGATTTTCACACACAACCATCTCTAGGGTTTTACAGAGAATAGTCTGAAATAGAGGAAATATCCAGTGAGCAGCAGTTCTCTGGGTGAAACTGCCTTGTTGATGCCAGAGGTCAGAGGTGAATGGCCAGACTGGTTGGAGCTGATAGAAAGGCAACAGTAACTCAAATAACCACTCGTTACAACCGAGGTATGCAGAAGAGCATCTCTGAACGCACAACATGTGGAACCTTGAAGCTGATAGGCGACAGCAGCAGAAGACCACACCGGGTGCCACTCCTGTCAGCTGAGAACAGGAAAACTGAGGCTACAATTCGCACGGGCTCAGACAGAAGATTGGCAAACTGTTGCCTGGTCTGATGAGTCTCGATTTCTGCTGCAACATTCAGATGGCAGGGTCAGAATCTAGCGAAAATAACATGACAGCACGGATCCATCCTGCCTTGTATCAATGGTTCAGGCTGCTGGTGGTGGTTTAATGGTGCAGGGGATATTTTCTTGGCACACTTTGGGCCCCTTAGTACCAACTGAGCATCGTTTAAACACCACAGCCTACCTGAGTATTGTTGCTGACCATGTCCATCCCTTTATGACCACAGTGCACCGATCTTCTGATGGCTACTTCCAGCAGGATAACGCGCCATGTCACAAAGCTCAAATCATCTCAAACTGGTTTCTTGAACACGACAATGAGTTCACTGGACTCAAATGGCCTCCACAGTCACCAGATCTCAATCCGATAGAGGACCTTTGGGATGTGGTAGGACGGGATATTTGCATCATGGATGTGCAGCCGACAAATCTGCAGCAGCTGTGTGATGCTATCATGTCAATATTGACCAAAACCTCAGGAATGTTTCCAGCTCCTTGTTGAATCTATGCCACGAAGAATTAAGGCAGTTCCGAAGGCAAAAGGGGCTAGCTAGCAAGGTGTACCTAATAAAGTGGCCGGTGAGTGTATATATAAATAATTTTCATTGTAATGGATTGATCTTGAACTAACTTCAAGTCCCTCTCAGTTGATTTTCAATGGCTGCCCAGAATGTGTGAAAACGCATTGAAAAGTGTAAAAAACTGAAATGTGCTTTATGATCCTTTCAGGCAGTTTCTGATCCTACCTACAAACATTTCATTTTCAGTGTGTAGTATGTAACATTAAATGCATCTGCCTGCCTGACAGCCTCTCTCTCTAAACTGGATTTATTAAGCTTCTACATCTGTGTCCAGATCACTGCAGAGGAAATGTTGCAAATGTGAAATATCAATTATATCATCAATGTGGCCTCAGTGAATGTTTATATCCAACTTAGTGGTTTTGTGAGGACATTGGACCAATGCAGTAGACTCAGCTGACAAATTCTCACATTTTCTTTTAGAAAAGTAAACCCAGCAGCCAATCATGAATATATTAAACAGGTACACAGACAATAATAATTTGAATAAGATGGAAACTTGAACGGCTGATTTCTCACCATGATTTTCAACCATCAACCTGACATAAATCACAGTGTTTGTCCATGATTCTGCAATCCACGTTTTCAAGCAAATAGTTTAATAGCATCTACATTTGGTCTGTTGTGCCAGCCTTATGGGTTCACTTTAATTAACTTTCATTAGCAAGCAACACTACAGTAACCTTTTGATTAGATGAGCAAAGATTCATTGATGTCATCTTTAGGTTCACAAATTTTAATTCATCTTTTGATAACAAGAATTAAGGCAAATTCAAGCACTCACTGCTTTATAAAGTTGATTTTTCACTATGAGCTTCATGAGTTTTTAACTTATAACAATAGGCATCAGGAACACTTGCTGTCAAATTTGAGGGGGACTGGACTGTACAAAAATGTTCAACCTTTGTTGAGGTATGGCTGATATGAGTGTTGAGTCGAATGTCTGAGGAACCTTTTGGCAGGACCTTAGCAGTGGGGCCAACCCTATGATCTGGAATGTCCCTGACTGACTGACTGACTGACTGACTGACTGATCATATTTCCACCACTGGTCAGCAAAGTGCCTCACTGAGTTGGAGTTTCTGGTGCAAACAGGTTCTATTAAGGGGGTGTTTACATCTGCAGTGTTGACAACTCAGCTCATTGTCTCTGGGATAAAACCTGGTTCAGGTCTGGACTGTGTATGGATGCAGAGGCTTAGAGCTACACCTCTTGTTAAAGGCAGTCTTCTGAGCTGCCCTGGTTTCCCGGCTGTTCGGGAACTGCAGGGAAGAGGAGGAGCACTTCTAATACACTGAGCCTTGCTTCCATTACAGAAAATAAACTAGTTTCATAACATGTTTCATTATTACTAAAGAAACTAGCAGATGTGAATAGCATGATAAAAACAGAAACACCAGCAACTGGAAATGAGAAAATACTCTTACGGCAATAATAAATACACATTTCAGTCTTCTGTGTGTGTCTGTCTGTGTTTGATGAGTTTGTTAGACGACATCACAGTTACATACATCAGGATTTTAGCAGCAGAGCAGCAGCTTGGGAGTTAACATGTAGTCTTAATGGGCTGCGATTCTTGAAACTCTCTTGAGTTCTGTTTGCATTGTTTGTGACAGACTGAATCATTAATTTATTGAATGCCAAACAAACAGCTGTCACCAAAAAGAGTTTTGAGTCTTGGAAAAGAATTCACCAAATCCCCCAAAAAGTCCTGAAAAAAAAGTCCTTTATAGTATTCATGAGATGTTCAGTGGCCTGCGGCCTGTGTGTCATGCATATTAAACACACTGCAGAATTAGAAACTTTCAGACTGTCAGTGTTGAATGTTGAATCTGTCTTCTTTTTCCATGTTGGTCCAGGATGTTCTGTACACGGTGTGTAACCCCATCGGTAGCGTGCTCAGGATCGTCATCTTTAAACGAAATGGAATCCAGGCCATGGTGGAGTATCCTTACTGAGTGTGTGTCTTAAGTTCTGTGTGGATCTATGTGTTGGAGTGTGTAGGTGACCTCTCCTTAACACCACTCCTCCAGATTTGAGTCGGTTCAGTGTGCCCAGAAGGCCAAAGCTGCACTGAACGGAGCTGACATCTATGCCGGTTGCTGTACACTCAAGATTGAATATGCTAGGGTAAGACATGAAGAAGACATCAGCTGTCACAAGCCTGGTGTCAGTCTGTGATGTTGATATTAGCACTGATGTGCTGTGCTTAAAAGGTTTTCTCCAGAAAGTCACATAAATAAATTAAAATCTAGGTTCTTACTGCTGTTGTCATAGGAACGCCAGTTATCCCACAAGAAAGTTGGTGTTACTTTGACAATGCAGGTGAGGGGTGTGTCCAATAAGGGGTGACACCATATATGGGCACAGGAGATGTGCATCTAAAGGGCAGTACTGAAGCACTCATTATTGGACACATCCCTCACCTCTCTGCCACTCTCAGAATGACCTGAAGTCACATGACCATATATCCAACCCAACCTCATTGGCTGATATGTGCGTGTATGTATATGACTGGTTATCTTATTTAAATAATCCTTGGCCCTGATGAAGGCCACAAGCCGAAACTGAGAAACTGAAGGTGAGATATAGTACATCTGTTTTA
This sequence comes from Seriola lalandi dorsalis, assembly GCF_002814215.2. Taxonomy (NCBI): domain Eukaryota; kingdom Metazoa; phylum Chordata; class Actinopteri; order Carangiformes; family Carangidae; genus Seriola; species Seriola lalandi. The sequence goes on from NW_019525348.1 coordinate 604,671, forward strand.
CATTTGACTGGATCCTGAACAATTCTTTCATCTTTGCGTCAACAGCCAACACGTCTGAACGTGATTAAGAACGATAACGAGAGCTGGGACTACACTAAACCATACTTAGTCAGACGAGGTAAGACACACAGTCTCGATCTTTCTCTCTTTCTCTTTTATCTCTACTTCATACTTCCACTGAAGTCATACTATGAGCAATGGACCGTGTGGGGTGATCCTCCTTTTTTACAATGCAGGAGACCCTGTGATGTGGAAGGTAGGACTGTTTTCAGTCTGAATTCTCTTTAGCAGCACATTTCCCTCCACTGCAGCCTTCCTCGATTCACATTACACCAGTAGTCTCCGACTGTGGATTAAGAGAGTAGTCATAAACAGTTTGGACCGTAGACCTCCATCACACCAAGACTCCTCTGCCTCCCGTCTCGCCATCTCCAATCTAAACACTCTCACACCAGCCAATCACCGGCCTCTCACAAGCCTGCACCTCCGCTTACCACGGGGAGAGAGAGAGAAAAACATTGAGGGAGAGAGAGAGAACAGAGAAAGAGGGATGGACGTCAGGCTGACCATGCACAGCAGCTTTCTTCCATCTTCACCTTCTGCAACCCAGCAAAAAGAGAGAGAAAGAGAGGGAGAAACAAAGATGGATCTCACTCCTGCTGACCGCCATGCAGCTGCTGCTTCAACATGCCCAGGAGGCCTCAGCCCCACCTCTGTCTGCAGGACTCCTTCTATCTATCTACTCCACCCCTCCTCTGTCTGGAGAAGTAGTGTTGCATGGTCTGATGTCTGGTCCACACAGTGTGATAAGCTCCTCAAGACCTCGAGATTCCAGATTTTACTCTCAGTGCTTCTTTATTGACCACCATGCAGGTCTTCCAGCAAACAGATGAAGACTTACTGTAGGAGCGAAACCATATTTTCACAGCAAAATCTGATTTACACAACTTCCTGGTTAACAGCAGTCAACAGTGTGGACCAGACATATATGTTGGTAATCAGAAGTGTACAGTATAGAAGTCTGGCCTAATCTCTGCTCTCTGTCACTTTACTCCATCTAAATTAGGGCTGTCACGATATCAACGTTTCATCATCACAATAATGTTAACATCTCCATAGAATGAATAAATACCATAATAATGTTAAGAATTATTATTAAAACATTATTGAAGATTAAAAATTAACAGTAACAATCATTTTATAATTTCTGTCCAAATTCAAATGGACGTTGTGTTGAAAAACTATTTATACTATAAAGATACAGATACAGATACAGATGTGTGTGTGTGTGTGTGTGTGTGTGTGTGTGTGTGTGCATGTGTGTGTGTGTGTGTGTGTGTGTGGTCGGGGCGGGGGGCAAGATGCTCAAACCTGCACTCGTGATTATTTATCAAAAATCTCATGTGTGGGGCGCCCCAGTGGTTTATGCTCAGTCCTCACCACAGTGGCTGGGGTTCAGATCCGACTTAGACCCTTTGCTGCATGTCATAATCTCTCCTCCCTAACTTTCCTCTCTCTCTCACTGTCCCTGTCATAGTGGTGCCAAAAATGGTAAAAAAAATAGATAAATAAATATCTGTATGAGCAGTTTCTCCTTCAGTTCATTAAATCCCTGCTGCATCTGAACAAACGCACGGCTGTTCACTGTGTCAACTTTCATTAGTTCGCCTGAAAACGACACCAGGTTGTGATATAACCACACATAAGATTAGATAATTATAACTGGATATTCTGCTTTTTTTAAGATCCTATGCTGAGCCCTGGTAACCAGCTGTCTCCTTAAAAACACACCAGACTCCAACTGACAAAAACAGAAATTTTATCTTGCAGAAAAAGGAATTCCTGGTCTACTGCCTCCTTCACTCGTTACAGTCTTTCTAGACCAGAATTAGTGCTTATAAATGGGTTTTTGAAAATGCCACTGAAAACAGGCGTGTGACTCCTTTCACACTGCCGGATGAGTTTGCCTTTCTGTTCAGGCAGAGAGGACACCGACCACTGCAGGGAACAATGTCATCATTTGCAGTTACACAGCAGAGACACAGGGGACTGATAAAGCTGATGTGTTGTGTCTCGTCCCCCCGGGTGGTGCTGCTGTAAGTGTTGCAGCCTCTGTGTGAGACGCCTCAGAGAGTGATTGTACGTTTTTCAAACTTATCTCAGGGCTCTGCTCATTCTCGCGGCCTTGAGGGCAGCCCGCTCTCAGGGGGAAGGTGTAGCCGTGGTGTTTCTGCTTGAACAGCATCGTGCTGGGCAGGTGACAGGTCTGTCTACGGTGTTAGTGCTCTGAAAGACGTTACAGCAAGACGAAGATTAACGTGTTCGCCTGGGTGTTGTGTGTACATCACTGCCATTTGGAGCTGGAGCCGACAAATACCTGTTGTTCATTTGACCCGGGACAGAATGCTGATTGCACACTTTCACATTAGTGACAGGAACGTTTTTTGTCCCATGTAAAAGGGGCTTAAGTTTAGTTTGTGAGGTGGAATTACTGTTTTTGTCTTTCAACGGGATCTTACTCTCTAACGAAAAGGTCTAATTCTGTATGAATTATTGTATCAATCTGCTTTGACATGACTCGACTGACAAGTGTCTGACAACATTATGGAAGGATTCCTACAGGGGCTGACCTTTTTGTTAAAGAGTAAGGTCTTTTTCGTTTAACCGGGTCGAAGCCACCTCGATCGGTGTATTTGTGTTATTGTGTCGTACTTTTACTCATGTGAAGGATCTGAATACTCCACCGCCACTGAAAGTCACACGATAACAGAAACAAACGAACCCATCGAGGCAACAGTAGGTCAGCAACTCTCACTGTTCTGTGAGATAAAACGACCATGTTTGATGTTTTCGTCAATGGAGTCTGGTTCTTTTTTTGAGAGAGAGAGTTTCAGTCAGCAGGGCTCACCATAGGCTCTTAATGAAGTGGAATATCTTGTTACAACTGATTAATCCTATGTGTGTAGAGGTCTGTGTGGTTATATCACAGTCTGGTGTCATTTTCACCTGATCTAATGAAAGTAAACACAGTGAACAGCCGTGTGTTCGGTCGAATGCCGCGCAGAGAAACGGTTCATATATTATAAAGCAGCTGTGAACAGCAGATACTGTAAGAGTCGCCAGACTCACTCACTTTCCTGCTTTAACCACATTTTACCTTTATACTCTGAAGGCTGATCGTCAAGACTCACACGTGCAGTGTTAGGATGCACATACATGCACACACATGCACAACTGTGTAACAATCACACATACACGTGCATGGCTGAGTTGTATTAATCACACACGCACTGATTGAATTAGTTAACTCTGTCCTTTTCATAGAATCCAAACTAATCCAACAACATTGAAACCTTTGCCCGTTTCACGATGTTATTTATGTGACCGACATGTTGTTGGCAATGACTAACTTGTTGTCCTAAGTAATGAAAGCCCGGGGCGCCCCATTGGCTGGTAGAGCACATACCATTTAGGCTCAGTCCTTACCACAGCGACCTGGGTTCAACTCCAACCCAGGACCCTGTCTGCATGCTAACTTTAGCTGAAAAATGGCCAAAATAATAATAATTTAAAAAAAGAAGTAGTGATACCCAGAATGCTCAGGGCCACTGTGTGTGTGACTGAGTAAGGGCTGATTTTTGAGAATAATAAAACACAAATGCAAGCAAGTTGGAAAAGCCAGGTCTATTTGCTGCACTGTTTGACTTCATACTTTTAGAAATACTGTGTTAATGGTGAAATCCAGTATATGGTGACAGCCCTGATCTAGTCCCCAGACTACAGTAGCTGTATCTTCAGACTCGTGCATGGATGTGTCGTTCACACACTGTAGCTCATAGAAAATGCTGATTGGTATATTTCTGAGAGGATTGGAATGAGTCAGTGACTTGTTAAAAACAAGGCCAAACAAAGGTCCTTCTGTAACATGAGCAGTGACAGTCCATGTTATCTATGCACGGCCCTGTGTACAGTGAACGACCACAGATGCTGCATTCTCTGTACTGTATGTGGTGTGTAGCTGAGGATTCTCCCTGGAAATTCTTAAACTGTGCCGAGATCAATCCTGGGGTCAGTTCACTCTCCATTCAATCAATTCAGGAAATGAGATTAACAACAGACAACATGAACAAAAAGATCTGTGACATCTAACGCTTCTTTAAAAACTGCTGTTTAATCATAAATGCGCCACTTTTTTGAACCACTAACGCTGAGGCCGAGGATGAAGATGATGACGATGCTCAGTCTCTTTTAAGCTAGCACTGTTCCAGAGGAAGATATCTACCACCTTCACACCCAATGTTTCCACCGTTCACAATTAATGTCAGTAATTAATGAGCAATCTCATTTATTTAATAGTTTAAACCTTTTTAAAGTCTCGTCCCCTCAGAACAAACTTGCCATATTCGGCTGGAGTGAGGTTGTGGGGCGCGTGATGAACAGTGGAGTCGCTGCTGCAGCCTCAGACTGGTTTGATTCAAAACGATTCATGAAATGATTGAGTAACGTTGTGAACTGATCCCACCTCTGTTATTGATGAAATATCCATTAAATAAATGCATATCTACAATGTTATATGTTTTCACTGGAGGCACATTGCAAGGACACAGACAGGGACAAGTCATGGTCTTCAAAACCATTACCGTAAGCTCCTCCCGGTTTGGATTCCTTCAGTGTCAGTGGTTCAGGAGCTTTTTTACCATCAGTTTGATCGTTTCTCTGATAACTTATGAAGCAGACGTTCAGCAGGTTTTTAGCAGCAGCTGAATTCTCCACAGAGGTGTCCTCCTCTCTATAGCAAACACACCAGGGGATTCAAACCAGTACAAACACCCAGAAAGCAGTTTACCTTTAAAACTCAGAGATTCACCGACTCTGTCTGGCGGACACAGGACGTCAGGGAAGAGCTGGGAGCTGAGCTGTCTAACGTTTGCTTGGCTTCTTTTCCTTTTATCATATCATATATCAACCCTTCATATCTGCGCAGGGAGTGGGTCCTCTGTGTTGCAATGCCAGGTTGCTACAGTAGCTCTGAAGGGACAAACCAAACACTGTCTCAAACCAAACGCTGCAGCCTTGTTGCTACATGCCACCATATCCTGCGCACTAGTCCTTTAAGTTGAACTTTGTATATGCAGGTGCTTATGGGATGTGAAGTTTCTTCCTCATGTGAAGATTCTAGCTCCTTGAATGGTGTTTGACAGTATGGACTTCTAATTCAGATTCTTCTATAAAGTGTCTGAAAGTAAATAGGGAGCCATGTTGGACACATATTTACATATTTAAATATTTACAGTGTAATGTAAACAACAAAAATACTCCCTTTCTATTTCCTGTTTTTAAGACTTTCCAAGAGGATTATATCAGGGAGTTCAGAGACGTCCATGCTGCGATACTCACAGTGTGAACTCCGAGCTCTGCTCTTTTCATACTCATCTCTTTCCCTGTCACTCTTCTTCTCTTCACCCTCCTCTTCTTCTTTCAGCTCATCCACCTCCACATCTCTGTTTACCCTGTCACGCTGTTGCTGCCTCTCTGTTCTCACCCTCTTCATTTTCCACACTCTCATCATCTTGTTCCTGCCAATCCTCCTTTCCACCCCTCTCTTCCTCCTGTCGTCTTCTTCTTGTCTTTTCTTCAGCATAGTTCTCCTCCCACTTCTCCCTCCTACTCCTCGGCAGTACTTTTATTCTCTTTCCTACCATCCAAATCTTGTCTCCTATTCACTTCTTCAGTTTTTCCCTCACCTTTTCTCTCTTTTATCCTTTTGCTTTTCAGCCATCATCCATTTTTTCTGCACCCTTTGCCTTCCACAGCTTCCTTCCTTCATTTTGTCTAAGCCTACATTATCCACAGTGTGTGTGTGTGTGTGTGTGTGTGTGTGTTGAGGCGTGTGTGTGTGTTGGCTCGTATTGCTTCAGATCAGCTGGCACAAGGTCACAGTCAGGGACGTGGATGAGGCCAACCATCCTGACACGGTCATGTAAACACTGTGCTGCTGTGTGTTTGTGCTGCAGTCAGAGAAGAGTCTACAGGTAGAGTTGAACGTCCGGGTTGACTGGAGTTACTAAGTCACTGTAGGCTGCTGTAGACCTTCATTTGGTTCTTGTGTACTGTGCGTGTGTTCTTGAGCAGCTAGTAATGAATCAAACCTCCAGGGTTTGTGGTCTGAGGAGGATTTGCTTTGTTTTTGAAGATAGAAGAAGAAGAAGTGGATTGATGTATGTAATGTTACTATCAATGCCAACAGGAGACCGTACATAGTAACAGGAAATGGTACCTTACGTGCGTCAACACTGAATACTGGTGCCAGTTTTAGTGAAAACATCACAAATAGTGATAGATTATACTTCACTTGTGATTTTATTGCTGCATCACTGACCAGACTCCTGTCGCTTTCAACTGCTACCACCTCTTTATGTTTATGGCCTCATGCCAGCAACAGTCAGGGCTGGAGGGATTATATTTCTGGGTCGCCCGTCCATCTCATTCTTGTGAATGTGAACTTCTTCAAATTTGGCATAAACATTCACCTGGACTCCTGGACCGATTAGATTTTGGTGGTCAAAGGTCATAACTCAAGAATTCATACACCCATTATGACACAATTTAGCACAAATGTCTAATAGGATGAAATGATGAAGTGATGACATTTTATATCCAAAAGGTCAAAGGTCAACTTCACTGTGACATCATAATGTTCTGCAAAAACAATTGTGGTCATTATTCAACACTACCTGTATACCAATTCAGGGGCTGCATCCTTCAGAGGCTGCATTCAAAGACTGATTGCATCACAGACAAGGCTCCTTCAAATCTGTCCTTCTTTTCCTGGGCAGGATCCACTCGTAGGATCCTTTGTTGCCCGACCGATTAATTACTGAAAGCAAACAACACAGACAGAGAGCCTGAGGATTACACTGTTAAATGAAAGTATTGGGTTTCAGCTCAATTCAACAGCTAACGATGCAACTGTTAAAACCATGGACCTTAAAACCTCAAGTTTTATATTAAAAAAACTTATGTTGATGGCTGCGAGGTGCGAGGAGCCACACTTTGCAACGCAACAGTAAGGGCGGGCACAGGTGGTGACGCAAGGCGAAAATCCTCTGTAGACCACAGCGTCTCATTTCGGTTCAGCCTTCGTGGTCTATGACGGCAATGAAGGACCACGTCTTCACAGACCATGTCCTCTAAAGGATTCAGCCCCTGAATAGGGACACAGGTTGTAACTGAGGAAGGGGAGATTGTGACCATATTTCAGGTTGGCGGAGGCATACAACTGCGAGGAAGTAGTTCTAGTCCACCTCTGTTGTAACGGCATTTTTTCAATGTGAACTCAAAACATGGTTAGAATGAGTAGAAAGTTTGCACCTGGGACAAAACTAAAGACGACATTGACAGAACCAGCACTTGTGAGTGATGCTGATATAACGATGATGAGATCGACCCTCTGGGTAAAGATGGTCATCGACCTCCCTATCACTTCTCAGAATGATATAGTTGCTTAAATAAACCAGCAGACCAAGACGGCAACATTTATTACAAAGCAAGTAAAGTAAAGTAAATATCTGGTTTGTCTTGCTGGAGTTGAACCTGATTAGCACAGATTGATTATTTCAGTTCTGGCCTTTGAAATGAGACCCCGGTGCTGCTGGAGCCCAGGTGGCATCCGGGGGCAAATCTCAGTTGGAGCTCAAGGCTCATACTGAGGACGACAGCTGTACTCCAAATGACCTCATTGCATGAATGTGGAATCATGGAACAGCTCAGCAGTGTGAAGTAAAGAAGGTCAATCACCGTTAGATCCTTGATAATATATTTTATTTTAAGATAAATAATTACTTAAGATACCCACGCTCCGTCAGCTGTGTGTTAATTAGATGAAATGCAAATGCTGCTGCTGGATACAAGTACTAATCAACGGAAAATAGAGGACTTGTTTTTGTCTCAGCTGGTTCATTGCAGTGAAGATCAAATGGTAACGTCACAATAACTGGGCTCAGCTGCCTCTGTGACTAAGCAGATTCTGCGATGGTGCTGACTATGTGCTGCTAATCTGTGGTGTGAAGGTCAGTGCAGAAGGCCGTCCTGCCATGTGGATTATCTCCAGGCCGTCTCACTTTTCATTGCTCTAGTATATTTCCTCTGTGTGTGTGTGTGTGTGTGTGTGTGTGTGTGTGTGTGTCTGTCTGTCTTCAGGATACAACACAGCAATGCATCAGCACTCTGCCACTTAATGTTGCCCAGTGTGTGCGTGGTGGTGGGGAGGGACTAACTCCGGCTCTTAGAAAGAAAAAAAAAAAAGTCATTTCAATGTGCCTCCAATGTAGTTTATGGCTTGTGGGTAGTATATACACTGCAGTATGTAATGCATTCACTGCTGTGGATGAGAATGTGTGTAAATGTGTTTGATAGGCATGGTGACCATGGTGATGTTTTTGTCATTATGATGATAATGTAACACAGGTTGATGTTCTTTCGTGCTGAGGGAGAAAAAAGAGAAAAGCTTGATGCCTCACAGGTACTGTCTCTTTCATATCTCTGTTCACATGACCTCTGTATCATTATACCTGCCTCTCTGAATAAAACCGCATTAAAGCTGTTTATTTCTTATTTACTCACCTGCATCATTGTTGTAAAATGTATTGAAGTTTTATTTTTCTGTAGACGCATTACCCATGATTTCTGAATGTACTTTGTACGACGGAGTAATAGGGCCACACTGAGGGGAAAAAATCGGAACTTTTGAGAATAAAGTTTTAATTTTACAAGAAAAAAGTCATAATATAATGAGAATGAAGTGGTAATTTTACTTATTATTATTAATGTTAGGTTCCATGTTGTTTTAGAGGGGAAATATCAGAAGCTTTGAAATGAGGAATGTAGAGCATCTTCAGCAACCACATTGTTTGGTTCATCAGCATCATCATCAGGACACTGAAGAGATTGTGAAGAATTATGTTTTTTTTTCTCTTGAAATTTTTAATTTTTAATTCTCATTAAATAATGACTTTATTCTCATATTATGACTTTATTCTCAAAATTTCTGATTTCTTTTTTTTTCTCAGTGTGGCCCCAATACTCCGTCGTAACTCTGAAATCTACTCACACACTTTCAAATCACAAAAATGATGAAACAATGCATAGTGTTTGTGAACACAGCAGCTGCTCTTCTATCTGACCTTCTTACCTCACACTCCTGGAGCATTTGTTTTTGTAATTCTAATCTCTGAATGACAGGAGACAACACTGAGGCAGAAATGACATGCTGTTCAAGTCCCATGATGTGTTATGTATTATATGAGTGAGTAAAGAAGGCCATCTCTGTCGAGGTAGTATTTCAGGGTCAACCTCATGTATTTTGTGTGTTTTTTTTTTTTTTTTTACCAAAATATTCTTAAGTATGTCAAACAAAATGCAGAACTAAATGGGTCCTTCAATAACTAAGAATAGAATACATGCGGTGGTCAGCTAGCTTCATTGCTGTTGTAATGGATTCTATTGTGATAAGTTTTCAAATGATGAAAACATCCACAAAAAATGTTCAAACCACTCCTGCCGCATCCTCCTCTGCCGTCCGTCCCTGCTCCTCTACACTTCATGTTTGAAATGCGTGAGATTTCATGCACTCAGAGGCTTCCGTTTATGGGATGCTGTATGGCAGAGATTGGTGCCACAACAGTGGCAAGTTATTGTGTCTCAGATCTCAGCTATTAGTTAGGTGAGAACAACATTGCCAGAGGCCACTGGGCTCTGCCAGGATTGTGCCCTGTTCTGTTTCATGGACAGAGTCTGGAGATCGTCCTGTGGCCTCCTGTTGGTTTTATCGACCTGTCATCTCCATGTACTGGGGCAGCTTGCAGGCGAGCGTGAAGGGGCAGGGCCGCCGAGACCTCCATACTGGTGGTACTCTGCAGGGCAAATACGTCAGGGCTCTTGCTCGGGAGTGATAGTACGATCAGACGGCTTCAGCAGTAATGTGGGTGTTGCGACCGCTTTGGTGAAGACAGACCTGAGCCTGAAGGCAAAGCTCCAACCCTCACCTGTAGTCATGAGCTTTGGGTAGTGACCAAATGAATGACATCGTGGACAGAAGCACAGGAAATCAGTTTCCTTTGTGGGGTGGCTGTGCTCTCCACCAGGAGCTGAGACTTGTGCAAACAACTCAGAGTAGAGTCACTGCTCCTTCGCTTCAAAAGGGGCCAGTTGAAGGGATTTGGGCATGTGATTGGGATGCCTCCTGGAAGCCTCTCTCTTGAGGTTTTCCATGTTTTCGTGTCCAGATGTGCGATTACCCCAGGGCGGACCCAGAACCTGCTATAGGTAGTACATCTTCTATTGGACTAGAGAATGTCCTGGGATGCTCAGCGTTTGTAGCTTGGATGGAAGGATGTATAGACTACCTTGCTTAGCCTGTTGCCAAGGTGATGGCTGAAAATGGGTGATGGTGGATGGACAGAAATAAAATAAGATGTTGTGTTATGTGTAATACGAATTTCCCTTTAAAGTTCTGTATTTTTTCATGTTGCTCCAGGACTACGTCTACGACTCAAACCCCTGGAAGCGTTGTTCTACGATAATCTGATTACAGTTGATAAGATGGATCCATGGTTTGTTGATAGGAATGGCACATTGGTAGTCCTGATAGCTTCTGCTCCACATTATGCTCATAGTTTCTGTTCAAGATTCCACCTCAGACATGACGTGGTGTTGTACTACTCTGTGGCTGTCTGTTAAAGGATATACTGAAGGATATTCTTACAGCTTGAGTCTTATTGTTGTTGTTTATGTGTAAATGTAACCTCGTAATCACCAAGTTAATTGCTGAGATCTGAGATCACATCAACAGAACAGATTATAAACAAACCCCCCGAGTGAGTGAGTCAGAACAAAGAGAAAACAAAGGTGACCAGTAGCATGATTACACACACCGTCTGTGGTTAGCCCAGTCCACGACGAGCAGCCGTCCCAAAGCAGCTTCATACAGTCACACTGGGTTCAGTTCACCTTCTCCACTTCTACTGTGGAGTCGTCTGAAGTAGTGACTGTGAAGTCTACAGCTGTTACTGAAGCCCGCTTTATTAAATTACTGTGTGTGTGTGTGTGTGTGTGTGTGTGTGTGTATGTGTGTGTGTGTGTTTGTGTGTGTGTGTGTGTGTGTGTGTGTGTGTGTGTTTCAGACCGTGGAAAGGGCAGGCAGAGACAGGCCATTTTAGGAGAACACCCTTCATCCTACAGTGAGAACGGCTATGGTAAGACTAAGACACACACACACACACACACACACACACAAACATAGAATTAAAGCGGTAACTGAATCAGCTGCCTTACACAATGCTGCTACTTCATCTACAGTTCCCATACCTCAGAGGTGAAACCTGACACTCTCCCACACACACACACACACACACACACACACACTACATCAGGTGATACAAGTACCGCATGCGTGTATTATTGCATTATTGTATGAAATGCCTCTACCACATCACACACACGTGTTTGTCCACCTCTATACATGCTTGTGATTCTTCAAACATACAAACAACATACACAGAATATGTAAATGATACGTTAGGATTGTCTCAATGCAATAGTTTCACACCATCTGTACGGTGACAGACTAATGGGTGGTTGTGGTTGTTCCTCATAAAGGAATGTGGAAGGGAACTCTTCATAGAGTGTTCGGCTGAAGTTAAATTGAGGGTCAACGAGCCAAATTCAGTGGGGAATTCCCTTTTTGTGTTTCTATTCTCTGCTGCAGGTCAGCAAGGAATCACAGTCTGGAGACAATTTGCCTCAAAGTCATGCTCATATTTTCCTCTTCTCCTGTGTTTTATTTAAAGTGTTGATCCATAAGAAGATATATTTATGGTTTTAAGAACCAAAAACTATCTCAGTGTAGTTTTACATCTCCTCTCTCAGGCTTCTCTCTGGAGCTCTAGTAACAACAGATCGGAGAGCCAATCAGAAGAGAGGAGGCTCTGATAGTCTTTAAACAAAATGGAAATTACAACAGGTCTCATTTATTGGTGTGTACAGGGATGGATGGTCACTAGGGGGCAATGTTGGACAATGTTGGCCAGAGAAAGGAATTTAACATAGTGCAGTTAATCTATGATATGTGAGGTAGTAACAGAGAAACAAAGTAAAGAATCCACATCCTGACTCTTTCTTTGAATCAATCACTTCTGTCTGCTCTACTGGAGTTTTAACTGAGTGAATCTATAAAATGAGAGTCATCACAACACAGTTACATCTAACAACTACAACAACAACAGATAAAAGCATTACGGTTCTCATGACATTCATTTCACTAAACCTTATTGAACTGTCCTGAGAGTCTCAGCTCCTGCTGTCTCCGCCTCCTCAGGTCCACCCTGCCCCCTGCTGCCTCTGCCCAGCAACAGCAGGTACAAGCTCACCTCAGTGGACGTTCCGGACATGGTGTCCTACCCTCTGCCCCAGTCGTCCTCTTCATACTCTGGCCACGCTCCTAGCTCTGTTGCCATGGTGAGTGGCCTCCATCCATCCAAGATGAACTGCACCCGCATCTTCAACCTCTTCTGTCTGTACGGCAACATTGAGAAGGTAGGCTTGTGTGTGTGTGTGTGTGTGTGTGTGTGTGTGTGTGTGTGCATATGTGTGTGTGTTTTCATGTCTATTATAGAAATAAATCTTATAATATCTTATAATAAAGTGTTTAAATAAAAATGAAACGGGCCTAAAAGATGAAGCTTTGGTTTCCCTATACTCTTCTTTTTAGTTTACTCCATTTTACATCTTAACAGTTTCAACCATTTTTATAATAAACAACCTCACCACATCTTTACAGTTTAACATCTTTAGCACCTCCTTTTCTCTTTCTGTCCCTCGTATATCCCACTTTCCCCACTTATCATCAGCATCAGCATCAGGACATTGAGAAGCTTGTAAAGAATCTGTTCTATTGTTAGACAGACAAACAGCTCAGACTGACACTGACTGTCCTTTCACCTGTTTGATTGATTGTTGTAATATTCCTAAAAAGTATGTTTTTTTTCTCTCAAAAATTTTACATTTTTAAATCTTGTAATTTTACGATTTTTTTCTTGTAATTTCAAACTCCTTTTTTCCCTCATTGTGGCCTTAACGCTCCATTGTAGATTAAAGTCCAGGTCTGGAAAGGACGGTATCTGTGTTTGGTGACCAGTGACCTCTGATCTATGGTGTGAAAACCTCACATTTCCACACAGTCAGAGAAATAAAAAGTGTGTCCTGGTCATAGTTCAGTTATAAAATCCTAGAGCACCACGGAGCGTCTCTCCTGTCAGACTGCTGACTGCCATTAGCCGAATATTCAGGTAGCGGAGCTTGTACCAACATCTGGTTCAAAGCACTTTAGGTGACTGTACTGACAGTCACCACTGGAGTTTAGAGCATCAGAGCAGCCAACAAACACAAGTCACACTGTCCACCTATTCCACCACCAGTCTCTGCTTCCATCAGCTAGTTCTGTGGTTTGAACATTTTGAGACAAAACACCAGGGGCCATATGCATCAATGATGCGTACACACAAAAACCATGCATACACAACGCCATTTACCACACGTGAATTGATATTTACAAACACAGAATGGGTCAACTCACACACTCCTTTGACCATGTGTTTCCTAAGTGATCCAAGTTACAGTGAGGGGAAAATACAAGATAAACTGAGACATGTATAAAACAAAATAACCCACCTCAGATTGCATTCATTATCATTATTATAAGTTTTTCCCATTTATACAGCAATAAGAATTTTACAATTCATAAACAGAAATAATTGTTATTGCATCATTTAATATCCTGATTATTCATTGTGAGTCATTCTTTAACTGTTTGATACTATTTGAATATTTACTGATCACAGTGTTAGAGCCTGTGGAACCTCGTTAAGACTCTCCTTTCTTCTCTGTTTCTGATCACTTGTGGCACAGACTGTGTTTTTATACAAACTGATTGATTAAGGGAGAGTCTTCATCCATTTATGGCTAATTGTGGGAGTGGAAATGAGGCTCGTGCACGTGTGCCCTATTTCTCAATGAGTGAGATTTATAAAGCAAAACCATATGAACGCACGGTTTTATAATTCTGATGAGAAGAATGGGTATGAATATTTCTGGCTTTGTGCGTGACATAGTTTTATTCATTAATCCATACAGAGTTTTATGCATCTGGCATCTTTTAGACTGACATGACTGACCCCCACCCTGATGATAATAGTCTAGACCTCCGTACACATCAGCATATCAGCAGCAGCATTAATACACCTGCACTGAAAGAGCTGAGCAGTCAGATCCACAGAGGAACTTTCTGTAACTTTGGTTAGAAATGCTGCAATGCACCATAGAACAGGGCCACAGATCTGATCACAGTTAAACATACATTCTGTCATACAGACTTTGGATTTCATCCAGGCTACTTACAATGGAAGCACACTGGGTTCTTTTAATGGCCAGTATAAGGAAATAATTATAGCAGATAAATGTTTCAGTCTTGACTTGTAAACGTTTCTTTAAGGAATCATTCCAGATATGTTTATGAGTGTTACATCTGAACATCATAATGAGTGCTGCTTTTTTATCTTAATTTGTGTGTGTGTGTGTGTGTGTGTGTGTGTGTGTGTGTGTGTGTGTGTGTGTAGGTAAAGTTCATGAAGAGTGTTCCTGGTACAGCGCTGGTGGAGATGGGAGATGAGTATGCTGTGGACAGAGCCATCACACACCTCAACAGCATCAAGGTGTTTGGCAAGAGACTCAACGTCTGGTGAGAAGTCGATCGCCACACACACACACATGCACACGTTTTTTATTTCATGTCTTTCACAGTAAAAACTGATGAAAGACTTGACTTTGACCCGGTGTTCACGACTTGAGACTTGACGTAGACAGATGACGCAAATGGACTTTAAGTATTTGCATTTTTCTAGATATTGAGAAGTTACTTTTGGTTTTTGAAACCTGATTGTGTCATTTCTACTTGTCTTGTCTTGCTTGATTCTCACCACAGTAACTTGAGACTTGCTTGTGACTTGTACATGTGTGACTTACTCACACCTCTGCTATGAACTATATAAAAGATCTAATCAATCAAATCATGGCTGTACAGTGAGGCCGACTCCTACTGCAGATTTCTGTAGGTTAATCAACTGTATTTATTAGTAATACTTTCATGCCCTCATCATCATGTTAGACCTGTATGAATTTGTAACAGGGCGTTTGTTGGAAAGCTCTAGTAAATGAACACTGCTTTGGATGTGGAGTGATGACATCACTGCATATAAACCTGATTTGTGACGTGTTGGCGATATGTTAATGGTATTTGTGTTGTCATGAGGTGATCAGGAACCTTTTGGTCACATTGGTGTTTTGTCATGTGTACAGTGTGTCTAAGCAGCATGCAGTGATCCCCAGTCAGGTGTTTGAGTTGGAGGATGGCAGCAGCAGCTATAAGGACTTCGCCATGACCAGGAACAATCGCTTCAGCAGCGCTGGACAGGCCTCCAAAAACATCATCCAGCCTCCATCTGCAGTGCTGCACTATTACAACGTCCCTCCATGCATATCACAGGACCACTTACTCAGGGTACGGTACTTCTGTCTGATTGATGTCCTGTTTGTTTCTATCACATTTGAGTTTAAAATACAGTGAAAGTCCCTCCCTCCGAGAGGCCGGTCCTGTTCTTCTGTCTCTTTAGTGAACTGACATCAGCTTTCGCTACATGACAACTGTCTTCAGCAAAACCATTTGTGATATTATATGAACAGCAAATATTGGATTAAAGTATATGTGTTTATATGTAAACAAACAATGTTCAACAGCTGTTCATTTTTAGTATCATCCCAGATTTATCATCAAAACAAACAGTTTTAAGCTGATATCAGAAATAACATGATGCTGGGAGGAGCAGTGTCTAAATGTCTTTCAGTAAGTGGAAACATATGGAGATGTGTCTGTGTTGAAACCCACCTCCGGATCAGGCCATATGGTGATTGTAGTTTTACATTAAGCCTTGTCTAATGCAGCTTTACACTAACTGCTGTGTGTGTGTTTTGGCAGCTGTGTACGGAGCATGACGTGCCCGGCTTTGTCAAATTCAAGATGTTTGATGCCAAACGTGAGTAGAATGTTTAATGTGTAACTTTTTATTGTTTTTTTTTTTTTTTTTTTTAATTAAGCTGATTTTTCCTTTTGTAGTCAGTCTGTGAAAAGATGTCTATCTTCCCTTTCTCTGCTGCTGTTTTCACTCATCTTCTCCTCTCTTTCTCCCAGCCTCCTCCAAGACCATCTCTGGCTTGTTGGAGTTTGACAACAAGACGGAGGCTGTGGAGGTTCTTACTGTTCTCAATCATTACCAGATCAGGATACCCAGTAAGTCCACTCTGTCAAGATTTCATCCAGATCAACTATATTTACACCTGGAAATAAAATCTATGTATTTATACCCAATATACACTTTTCTCTTTCTATGATGCTGACTGGCACATCTTTGTTTTCACATGTAAAACATCAGGGAAGACAAACTGCACAAAAATCCAACTAAATGGATATTGTGAAAGGGATATGTGTTGTATGTTGTGCACTTAGCTAACCAGTGTTTAGCTTAAAGGTCCCATACAGTCTAAAGGTAGATGTCCATGTGTTGTGTGATTATAAAGCAGGTCCAGGTTCTATATTAATACTGTGAAAGTATCAAAGCCTCAGTCCACAGAGAAATGCACACAGCCTGTATTCAGAAACTGAGCCTTAAAACCAGCCGTCAGGACTTCTTTGTGATGTCACAACAAAGCAGTCACCGCTCTCAGCCCTGCCCCAAGCCCCCAAGCTAATTGAATTAGTATTAATAATTACTATTGAAAAAAACATCAGAACTATAATAAGCTATATATTGGCATCATTGAATAAAGTAGAGAAGACTGCATCAGGAGGGAGAAATGAATATGTGACATAAACGTGTTAATACCCTGTCATTGATACAATTTTATGAATTCATTGATACTTGATTGATACTTGGTTTAGCTGTTCTTATTTAGCATTTCTCATTTCTTATCAGTCAATATGTACTCTGATTACATCTCTGTGTGTGTGTGTGTGTGTGTGTGTGTGTGTGTGTGTGTGTGCGCGTGCGTGCGTGCGTGCGTGTGCGTGGTTTCAGATGGATCCAACCCTTACACCCTGAAACTGTGTTTCTCCACCTCCTCTCATCTATAAAAAGCTGCAAAGCACAAGGAGAGGCTGCTGAGCCTGGTGACGGTGGTGATGGCTGAACTCTGACCTCTGACCTGAGAGAGGGACGGGGATCATGAGGGAGTGGAGGAGAGATAAACTGTGAAACAAGAAGAAAGTGAGAGAGATGGCCTTTAAAGGAGATAAAGAAGATGGAAAGAAGAGTTAACACTCCGAACACCAAACATCCGCCCATCATCCAACCGTCCAATCAAAAGCTGACAGACTAGTGACTGTCTGAAATCATGTCTTTATATTGTCATGAGGGATGTCTGTAGGACACTGCTCATGTGTTTGTCCCAGAAGTCTTCACTGCATGGTGTCTTCAAGACAGACAGAGACTGACTCTGAGAAATCTACTGTACAAACCTGAGTCCACTCCAGCTTCAGTCAGTCATCTCTAAATCATGAGCTTCACACGTAGAAGATTTAGACTGAAATCATATTTTAATGTTTAAAAACTGATGAGTACAGTGTGTTGCTTTGAATTGTCATTGAACGTATGTAGTAAATATGGATATGATTTTCTAAGTTCTCATTTAGGGTTTATTAGAACTACATGAACTTCTCTGCCTCAGCAGCAGCAGCAGCAGCGGTGAGGCCTAAGGACACAAGTGTCACTCACACTTTGGCCCAGAGTCATCTCAACCACTGATATGTTGTTAAGTTTGCTGGCTATTCATGGTCCTCAGAGGGAGATGTGGTGTTTTGGTGACCCTCTGACCTGACTTTTCTCATACGGTCAGAATCTTCAGCCAGCTCCTGGTATGTAAAATATAAAAAACTTCTGTTATTTCTTTTAGCTCCATCATCAGCTTTACCACCATCACCAAGCCCATACATAAGAAATATAATGGGCTCGGATTTTCTGAGCACATTCATTCTGCTCAGATAATAACCTCTTTGCATTTTGGAAGTTCCATGATCTTCCCATTAGTGCCACCTTCAGGCAAAAACATCAACTTTGCATACAACATGTCTAATAATGCAACTGGCAGATTGATGAAACACTCATGTTTCCATGGAGATGAACCCTCTTGATTGCAAAGCTTCAATCACATTTTCTCTAGAACCACCCCCAGGACAAAAGGTACATTTTAAACCGCAATGGTGAGACTCAAGAATAACTAAGTTATTATCATGCACTTTGTTCTGTCTTTCAGATTGTGAGGTGTAATGAAATTACAGCCTACAACTCTTTAATGTCGCTTTAATATTTTTAAAATAATCCCATGGTCTGAAAACTTGTTTGGTGTTGTATATATACAATCTTCTCTTTATTCTCACATGGTACCAGTGTAATATTACAGGGACTGCCCATGAATCTGTGCATTATGTTTATGGGTGTGTTTTTTGCATTTGTCAAAATTAAATTCAGTCAGCAGAACATTCCTAATGCACCCACACCAGGAAACACATCGGTACCATGTGGCATTTCCTGTGCTGTCTGAGTGAACACACAGAGCTGCAGCCGAGTGTGTCGGTTCAGAGTCTTGATTGTAATTTGGGAAGGTAAATGACTGGAGGAGAGCTGCAACAGTGTACTGAACGTGTTCATAGAAACAGTGTAGCCCTACTCTCTGTGTTGTACACTGATGGGTTTTCCCTAAACACAACAGATAAATGCTGGTTTATCTTAGTGGGTGTTGAGCCAAAAACAATATTAGACAAGTAGCAATTCTGCCTGCATGTGAACACAGAGCTTGTTCGATGCTTTGACTAAGAGATTGGACCTAATGCATTAACATCGTCTGACCTTTAAAAAACAGTCCTGCTTTTTATCCTTTTGTCCTTAATGTGATGTTTTTCCTCTGTAAACAGGATTTTGTTGTTTGTTGTGACTGAGGAGTTAATCAGTGTAAACCAATGGGACATAATTGATCAGATTTGCAGGAAGGCAGGGTTGTGGAAAAAACTGTGTAGGTTGGACTCAATGCATCCACTACAGCAGCAGCATGGCCCCAGCTTCCAAAGTGGCACTTGCCTAAGAAGTTTAAGGGCCCATCTTTGAGTTCAGTTTAACCTTTTAAAACAGGGGTGAATACACCTGAAATATGTATTACACATATGCACTGCTTTTTAAAATGCGATGAGTGCACAACTACAGTAAGACCAGTGTGTCAAAGTGGAACTGTGATAAATAGAATGATTTTACATCAAAACTCTGGAATTACATATATTGAAGGACATTTTTTGCTTTGTCATGTTAAACAGCATTTCATTATTTCTTGTAGTATTTTCATTTTTATAATCTAATGCTAAAATAAGATTTTATGTGGATTTTGCATGAAATGTGTGAATTAACAGGCTACCTAAAATCTGTAAAATGCACAGGCATAGATGGATTACTGAGGAGGAGGGGAGCCTTTTGCCTATCTGTGATCACAGGGCCATTTTCTCATAATCCGTCCATGTCCAGGCCCAAAGTAATCGGATACACTGGGCTTCTGAGGCAAGTGTAGTTACAGAAAGCATATTGTCTCTGTTCCATCCTGCATCTCATACAGGACACGCAGATTTCACTGCTCCAAGCCTTTTTTTTTTAGTACACCACGATCCATCACACTTGAATTAAGGCATGCTTTTTTATATGACAATAAGGAAATGGTGTGAAAAGTCTCCACAGACGAATCCTTTTTAGTCTGCAGTTAAATTATTGCTCCTTTAGATGCTGTGAAACAGTTTCATTAAACAGACACCGAGAGGTTTGTATGCGTCTTACAGCACTTAAATCTTACTGTATTTATAAGGAGGTTTTATGTATTCTAAGCTTTTGAAGCCTTGAAGGCGGTTTGAAAAGTGGGGACTGTTGTCACTCTGACAGATTCACAGGTTTCATGATTTTAGGCTGTAAAGGTTTAATGTTGTTAATAGTCTGTAATCACTGACAAAACATTTAGAAAAATACATAGAACTATATTGTGCCATTCATTTAAGAATCCCTGTGGTTGTAACTTACATGTACATGTTCAAGCTGAATAAAGTCAAGTCTGGGGCTGTAAGGTCTATACACACAGCTCAAGTCAGCCATCTCCCATGTGTTTTCATTCACAGCTTAACAGTGTATTCGCATGAAAAGGATTTTTAACACATTCAAGGTCACTGGGATTTTTGACACTCAGCAGCAGAGACAAATAGATATTCCTTTATTAGTCCCACTCTGGGGAAATGCAGTGTTACAGCAGCAAAGTGACAGAACAAAGGGAAAAGAATGTCAGTACCAAGTACTTAAAAAAAGATAAATAATATAATATGTATAATTAGACCTTAAATTGAACAAAACACAACACAATAGCAGCTGATAAGTAATGATACTTGAACTTCTTTAGGCAGGTTACATTTAAAGCAAATGACAGACATTTAGCAGTGCTGTTTTCTACACTCACCACATTATACACTCGCCAAGCGTTTCATTAGCACCCCGTACAAATACTGGATAGTTCCTCTCTTTGTTCTTGAAACAGCATCAGTTCTTGGTGGCATGGATTCAACAACATGTTGGAAACTTTCCTTTTGAGATTTTTCTGCTCCGGTGTTGGTGAGTCTGTGCCCACCACAGCCTCAGGTTTCTGTTCTTGGTAGAACCAGACATGGTCTTCTGCTGTTATAGTCCATCCACCTCAAGGTTGGATGTGTTGCTCATTGTGATGCTTTTCTGCTCACCAGCTGTAAGGAGTGGTTATCTGAGTAGCTGTAGCCTTAAAATAGAATGAACCGGGTTCAAAGACAACACGTGGAAATAGCTGAACAGATAGACAGTCTATGGTAGTACCACTATGACACAGAACAATCTGGCAAAGAGTGGGGTTTATATACTGCAGGCTTCAGGTGCAGTTGATGAGTGTATTGGCAGCAGGTGGAAACACACACACACACAGAGAGACAAACTGGGGACGAACGGGACAGGAAACAGGAACGGGAAAACATGTATATGACATGTATAATGAAGGTCATACAACAAATGTTTGTCCCTGTGGCAGGTAAAAATCAGCCATGATACCAACCATTCATATATGATACGAATTTACTTATTCCACAACACTCACTGAAATACTGTATGTGAAAACATACACCCCATCATATTAAACACAGAGCTGTGTGAATCTTATGCCCAGCTTTCAATTAGGAAATGTAACACTTGTCCAGCTCCTCCAGCTGAGCTCTTCAAGACACATCTAACTCTCCATTCAGTATTATATAGGGTATATTCTGTCCGACAAGCCTTACTGTGTATTTTCTGTTTCTTCCATTAACCTGAAACATGCTGCTTTGCTTCTCTGTGCATATTCTGAAATGACTGGCTAATACTGCACTGGTGAGTAAAAGCAGCACTACATCAAGACAAAACAACTATTATTTTGTTGTAGCCATAAACAAAAACTTAGGTTACAAGTCTCTGCCATAGCCTCCTAGTGGCTGTAGTTCCCCCAAAATAATAAAGTTTTGATTTTACCTAAATCAATGAGGTGTCTCAGTTTTCTAGTAAAGTAGATATATGTGTATTTGGATATGAGGAAAGAAAAAACACTGTTATGGTGACAGAAGTTCAACCTCTGGGACAAGCCTAGGCATAGGCTAACCCTGGGTAAGGGCATCATTTTAATAAAGATAAATACACAACTGTAGATGTATACATACATCTGTGTCATGCCTGACATAATTATTTCTACAGTTACAACTATACTGACAGAATTAACGCACATAAAACGCACAATAGATTGGAGAGAGGAAGGTGGCCCCTGCCTGAAAGACGAAACTCTGGGCAGAAATGTAATCAATTTACGTCGGCGCGTTCTCTCCCGCTCAACTCATGTGACCGCGTCCTCTTCCCTGATTGGCGGTTTTGAAATACACAGCTCGAGCTCATTGGGTAGTTTTGAACCGCTGCAGAACTGTGGTGAATTCAAAAGAGTGTGTGAACATTCCAGCGGCAGTCTGTACAGAGAGAGTACACACCGCAGCGAGCCAGGCAGTCAGGTAATTATTATTATATTTTACACTGGTCAAAACAGGAGCTGAACAATCTATCAGGATAGTTGAAGACGTGGACAGAAATTATGTGGACAGAAGTTGGTCACAACTTCGGCTAGAAAGTAAATGGAAGATAGGCTGGGCGATTTAGCATTAGCTAAGCTAACGTTGGTGACCTTATCTTGTTCAGCTAGCTTGAAGAAAACGGTAAACGTTAACCGTAACTTATTTATATCATGGCCGTCGCATCAGTAACATTACTTAACAAATAGCGAATACAAAAAAAAAAAACACCGAAAAAATATTATTCAGACAACATAACTCCAACGTTAATGTGCTAACAGTTTGAATAACTGACCGAGTCTTTGTATGGTAAAAAGTCTATGATTCTCTCCTGTAAATTGTTGGAATAACAGTTAACACAATGATGTGCCGGTTTCACGCTGTTGATAATGTTTCTGCAAATTACGTCAGCCTCTCTCAGCCTTGTTTCACGCAAAAGCTCATTTTACACTGCAAGTAAAACAGTCACCATAACCCAGTGTCAGTAAAATTCGAGTATGTTATGAGATGGTAAGTGTTGGCTGAACCTACTGGGAACTAATGATAGTTGCTGAAGTATGACAACAAGTTGTTTTTTCTTTCAGGCAATAATGGAGGACTACTTGAAAATAGAGAAAATTGGAGAAGGTTGGTCTAAATGTTTTCTTTTTTATTTGTCCAAATTATTCAAAGTGCTATAAATGTTGTGCTGCTGAAATTTACATTGACAAATGTTTTCAGCATTCTTCCATTACCCTTTTACATATTTTAATCAACAATGTCATGATTGTAAAGTTTATTCAGTGTCAGTTTTGCTCTGCTGCATTTGATCAGAATTACATTGGTAACTTGTTCTTGCAGGCACCTATGGCGTGGTGTATAAGGGCAGACACAAGGTCACAGGACAGGTTGTGGCCATGAAGAAGATCCGTCTGGAGAGTGAGGAGGAGGGTGTTCCCAGCACTGCTGTCAGGGAAGTCTGTCTGCTTCAAGAGCTGAAGCATCCCAACGTTGTACGGTATGCTCACTTTGTGTGGAGTAGATGGTGTATCTGCAAATTCTGTCAGGTTAAAAGAATTTAAAGATCAAATAAATTTTCCATTCTATGAAATGCCAGTGGTATCTGAAGACACTTGTAGAAAACAGCTGTGGCTGATTGTCTGCCACTGTTGTTGTTGTAACCTATGTTGGTTGTGAGTGGTATGTCACTGACAGTTGTTGGTATGCCGCTGCTGTTTTACTGTCTTATGTGCTAATAAATAGTATGTCACTCATGTTCCACTGTCAAATACCACTTCACACAGACCAGTGCAACTGCCACTAGAACAACAGTGGCAATCCCTCAACCCCATTTGGATCTGTGTTTCTCAAAATAATGCCACCATGTTGTTTACAAATCACAAAAACACCTCACCATGAGAAGCATCATGTATTGTCATCTGGTAAAATGTTACTATGTCAGCAAGGTGTTGACTCAACTCTTAGTATAAGTGGAGTTTAGGGCTGCCCCCTAAAAGTTGAAATGAGTGAAAGTTGACTCTCATTTCCAGTTCACTCATGGCACTATTTTTATTTTTATTTTTTTATTTTTTAGCTCCCTCACAGTACACAGCAATGCAGGATCAATAGTGTGGCAGGCTGTAAACTAAACAAACCAAGTCTCAATGACTTGACCACAAAACTAATTATGATAGAAGTAGAGACGGGTGATGAAAATGTAGAGTAGTACAATGCCTGACAGCGTGAGCCAGAGGAGCGGAATCATCTCTGTTGACTCCTCAGGTACTTTCAGCTGCAGCTAATAATTTAAAAATAAAAAAATTCAGTGAAAATGCACAAATGACGATTCCAACTGAAATTGCAATATCTGCCAAAATAACCCTTTATAATGATTTTTTAATATAATATTTTTATTTTTTCAATTTTTTGGCCTGTCGTGTAGCTCTAATAATAATTTTTGAGTGAGTTTAAAAATGAAAAATATAAATAAGAAAAAGAATGGAGCAACAAGCCGCAAGACCCTGACCAATTAATACTAGTGCATCCTCTGTCTTGGCTGTGAAAATATAGAATATAGAATTATGCTATTCACGTGACAAAATAATTCACCCAGATTTTGTTGTTGGATATGTTTGATCACCCAGCACAGTGTGTTGCCAGATGATGATGTCATTCATGGCAGCTGCCTACAGTACATCCAGTCAAACCATTCACATACAGTATGTGAGCAAACACGAATAAGAGTCACAATTTATGGGAAAAAATTTTAATACAGTGAACTAAGCCAGAATATGTGTGTTTGTGTATATCCCAGACTCCTTGATGTCCTGATGCAGGAGTCTCGTCTCTACCTCATCTTTGAGTTCCTGTCCATGGACCTGAAGAAGTACCTGGACTCTATCCCCTCTGGCCAGTACATGGAACCTATGCTGGTCAAGGTAATTGTGTGTTTGTGATGAATAAACTGTCAGTGCAGTTCACCTGAGGGATCTTCAGACTATTTATGTGCAGCAGTAGTGTGACAGTTTTGTTATTGCAACATGGTGACCTAAAATGCTAACATCAGTCACGTGCTTTAAATTTCTGACCTCATTAATTGCTTTGTAACAGTTTTTCTCATTGCTGTCTAACTGGTTATATAGCCAAGCTGACTATAGTCAGTCATTTTAAAACCCATAGGGGCTTTACATTCAAGTTACAGGGGGGAAGTTCTCTGTTTTGCTAATAACGCTTGTCCAGATTTTCTTTTCATCTGGACGGAGGGAACAAACCATTAGCATCACAGTTAGAGAACGTTAAAGTGATAGTTCAGGTTATTTTACATGGTGTTGTGTGAAGTACTTGTCCATAGTAAGTGTATTACCTGCAGATGATTTGGGTTTGGAGAATCAAGAAAGAGCACCGGGAACAGAAGCTGAGTGATATGCTGCTGTGGACAGGGGGAACGGAAAATGTGTTTTAATCATTGGGGAACACTGCTCAGGGTTCAAACAGTTTGGGAACCACTGGTCTTCAAACAGATTAATGTATGATCTGTCCATTCAGTTTCATGGCTGTAAATATATGTCCATCTCCATGTTCTCTCTCCTCCCCTCACCCTCATCACCTTTTAGAGCTACCTTTACCAGATCTTGGAGGGCATTTATTTCTGTCACTGTCGTCGAGTCCTCCACCGGGACCTGAAACCCCAGAACCTCCTGATCGACAACAAGGGAGTTATCAAACTGGCAGACTTTGGCCTTGCTCGGGCCTTTGGTGTCCCTGTCAGGGTCTATACCCATGAGGTAATTATCCATTCACACACCGCTGCATAAGGGGATATTTGGTTAACAACATCAACAAACAGAAAGCCTCTAAAATGACACACACAACCCATGTGTGTGTTCTCAGGTTGTAACTCTTTGGTACCGGGCTCCAGAGGTCCTTCTGGGTTCACCCAGATATTCAACCCCTGTTGACGTGTGGAGCACTGGAACTATCTTTGCTGAACTTGCCACCAAGAAGCCTCTGTTCCATGGAGACTCTGAGATAGACCAGCTCTTCAGGATCTTCAGGTAGACCCACCAGACCACATCTATGTCTGTTTAGTAAAACCCTTATCAGCTGTTCAACACAGATGTGAATTCAAACATGTAATGTAGTTGCTGAAGTCAGCAGTAAGTCATTCATAGTATTATACTGTTTCTACATCTGCCACAATATTTACAGCCACTACATTTTCTTCTATTTGAGTGAAGCTGCTGCTGCCAGAGTTGAGTTTTTTATTTATGCATTTAAAGCAACATTATATGTTGTTACATGGATGTTCAGGTTGGGTAAACGTGGCTTACACAAGACACACACCTTTAGATTCACTATGTTAACAAACTAGGGCTCCCATGGGTCCTTGATATCCTTGAAAGTTTTTGAAAATTGACATAAATAGATGGTTCTATTCATGTCATTTAAGTTTTTTCTTTTTACCTAATGTTAGTAAATAGGATTAGTGTTGCCGTCTACATGTGTGCAAGAGACCACACAGTCTGCCATCACTGTAACATAAAAAGTGTTCACATTCAAGTGAGCTTCTGTAAACTGCTCGTTCTCATCATAAAAATTCTTAGGCCGGGAACATACTGAATGCGTGGAGGCTGCGGAATGTCTTGATTTTGATCTCGGCGTGCATGTTAACCGACATGCGTCTCACAACCTGTCAACCTCATATTGACATCATAACAGCAACATTACATAAAACTTACTCCGTCCACTATAGTTGTCTATGTCTAGACAGAAGCTGAATATGATCACACATGAAAAAGTATGAATATATTTTCTTTAACCATTTCAGCAGCTTCATGTGGAGAGAGACATTTTACTGATGTTTTCTGTCAAAAATAAATCAGAAATTAATGTACAGTGAAAAGAATTCCAACAACCTGCAAACTCCTATGTCGAGAGTTAGAGCTGCAGCAGCAGAGACGCAGCCGGTGTGAACACAAACACGTGATTCTCCACAGCAGCTCAGCGACATCAGCTGCAATGCAGGCAGTGGTGTTCCCAGTGTTAGTTTTGTAACAAGAATTAAACTTGATCTGTCTATTAGCAGATAAATCTATGTTGTTCATTTTTTTGTTCTGTCACCTCGCTATCTCTCTATCTATATATCTATTCCTCACTCTTCTTTTCAACAAGTTGGGAAGCCGACAGCAGAGCCTAACTTTGTTTTTGAACTTCAATAAACATCAAGAAATGTCTGGCCATCATCCTAATATTAATAATAATGATATTATTTGAATGAAATGGTACATAAGTTGTATTTGCTGCAGCATTTGACTTATCATTAACATTAAGCCCTGCAAGCCCCTCCCTAAAAGTTCCTGAAGTATAATAAAGTACTGTCGCTGGAGCAGGTACAGGTGGGTTTAGTACCTGGTTCCCCCAGTTAAACTTAGGTTTACTTCCTGAGGTTCTTGTAGCTGTCCTTCTCTATTTGAATACTTCTGTCTGTTTGTTCTTTCCAGGACTCTGGGAACCCCAAACAATGATGTGTGGCCTGAGGTAGAGAGTCTACCTGACTACAAGAACACTTTCCCCAAATGGAAGTCTGGGAACCTGTCATCAATGGTGAAAAACCTGGATAAGAATGGCCTGGACCTCCTGGCAGTAAGGACTACTTTGTGATGTCTTAAACGTCAGGCCTTTATTGTTTGTCTGCGCAGTAACAAACATGTAGTTACCTTGTGAGCTTAACACTGGTCCTCCAGGGTTTCTCCTCTTTCAACCAGCCCCATAGTCTCAAACCCCAAAACTTTAAGTGCAATCACCACATCGTTTGATACTGTGCAGCACACCACTACAGTTGTGTGGCTAGTCCATCACTCAGTCAAAACATTGAGTAAATAAGTAAGTAAATTAATTAATCAAAGAGTTCACCACTGACATCAAAATGAAATGTCTCTTTATCATTTCTTGATCAAATGTCTGCCACAGTTTTTCTCAGCATGCCCTGAGAGACTGTGGCACACTTTTAGATATCCAGTTTACTAAGAATGAAACAAATAAAATCATTAAATCAATAAATTTGAGACGCTGAAACCATAAAATATTTTTGGTAATTTTACTTGCAAAAACAACTAAAACATTCATTGATAATCAGAATAGTCACTGATTAGTTTCCTGTTTATAGACTAATTGATGATCGGACTAATGGTTTAAGCCCTGAAACTGTGAAATACAGGAATGTTCATTTTGTTAATTAGTTTTTTAAAGCACTTTGTTAATCAATACCTAACAACTATTGTTGGTCAAGTGAACTAGCAGGGGAGGTTGCAATTAAACAGCCAACCTTTCCTATATAATCATGAGACAAACACGTCAGTTTTTTTCAACATGTAGAGGCTGAGATCTTATTGGCCGTCCTCGCTGTGAAGACATTAAACTGACTCCTCTTCTTCTCTGCTGTAGAAAATGTTGATCTACAATCCCCCGAAGAGGATCTCAGCGCGGGAAGCCATGACTCACCCGTACTTTGATGACTTGGACAAATCCACCTTGCCCGCTGCCAGCATCAACAAGATCTGAAACGCATACTGACTTTACATACAAACACACCCATTGTGAATTATCATTCTGTAAATACTTGTGTGTGAAAATTGTTGTAGACCTTTAGTAATGTTTTGTCTTTCAACAACGTCTTTTCAATAAAACTGCACTTTCTGTGATTCTCAAAACTTTAATCTTCTCGCTTCATCTAAAAACTTTTTCTCAACATTACCCTGAAGCAGGAACAAGGTTTAAATGTCTCAGTTACTAAAATGGTTTACAGCTTAAAGAGTACATGACATGTCGGAGCATTTGAGTTCTTTATGATCCAGGATCTCATAGTGGTAGATCAGTCCATGGTACAAATGTAGACTGGATCCATTCAGCGTAGGTCGGAGACTCGGAAAATACAAACTCCACAAACATTTTCAGCTACAGGTTTGAAAAACTAAACATTTTAATATAGTCCACATGGATTTCCCTCCACTTCGATTTCACAGCCTTGATGACTGACTATAGATGCTATAAGTTTGTGACCTAAAACCTAGATACTCTCTCAGAGAGAAACCTGAGTCTGTTAATGAGCACAGCATCATAATGTCATATTTTACCTCATGAATGAATGAATGGGTTGAAAGTGATTATTTAATGCAGTTATGCTCGTTCAAAGAAGAGGACTCACCTCGGCTTTGAAGCAATAATAGCTGAGTTCAGGACAGTTGACACGAGTACAGATGTCATCAATCTTCCACATTTTTTTTTATTCTACTTCTAAATATCACTTTAAATAGCATTTCCCATGAGCCTCAGCATTTTATCCTCGCATACCAAATACTCCACTCCTTATCTATTCATGTTGACTGGCTTGTAATGAATAAAGTTGATTCTTCCATGTGAACATGTTCATAGCTGAAAGAGTAAACTCAGAGTAAACTGATCAGCTGACCAGGATCAGTGACGCTGACGATCCCAGGGAGAGTCTGACTGAACTGAAGTGGCTTCATGTTAAACTACCAATACAGTGTTAAACTACTTTAGTGCAAGTTAAAGCTCTATTCAAAATCTTACTGACAATTTTATTTCTTTCTGTTTTATTGAGAACCATAGACTGAATAAAAAACAAGGGCCACCATGTTGTCAGGAGGTGAAAAGAAAAGAAATCTAAGGAATAAAAAAAAATGTTGTCATTAAACATGACAGATGTAATTTCATGTAAGTCTAATGTAAGCTTTTGTCTGGCCTGAATATGTTTTAGAACAACATATGTTTGGGTGAGTAAACCTGTTTTGTAAAACATAAAAACAACTGATCAACAAAAGGAGCCTTTGTTTTCGTATTTTTATTTAGTCAGTGAGTCTGGACGTGATAAACACAGCAAACATTTCAAACTAAATGAATCTTTCTTTTAAACCTTCAAACACAGACCTCAGATCAGACCTTGGTCTCTGCTGAAGAATCTTCTGCCTCATCTTTATCTAACATCTCCATGGTTAGGACACTGACAGGTTCACACATGACTGACAGTGGAGGAGTTGGCTGTGATTGGTTTTTCTCCTGTGGTGAACACAGTGTACAGTCTATCACATTTTCCAAAACAGAATAAAGTTCATTTAACTGACTAAAATGAGCACTATAGTTTTCCATAGTTTTCATTTCCAGCAGAAAGCTGTAAAACAGTTCAGATCAGAGTTTGTTACTGTAAAAGAAGTGATGTTCTTATTGGCCATATATGTCATTCTTTAGTTTTCTTGTCTTTTCCTCTCCTGACAGCATGGTGGGCCTTCTTTTGTATTCTCAAGTCTATGGTTCTCAATAAAACAGAAAATGCAATCAGAAATAAAATTGTTTATAAGAGTTGCTCTTGTAGGTATTTCATGTGTGACTTTTCCCTCCACACACCTTAACCCATCACCCTCCATGTTTTCATAAAACATTTCTGAGATTTAATTTCATGTGTCAAAAGTCTAATGTAAACTTGTGTCTGGTCTGAACATTGTTTGGGGGAGTAAACAGTGTGAATAGAAGTAGCAAAATAGTCATGTTTGTCACATATAGTAACATATTCAGGGGAACTCTCATCATTTCTAAATTCGAGTTTAAATTACATTAAATTAAAGTTTGACACTCTGCCCCTGAAGTCACGGGCAGCTCATGTTGACCTCGAGCGTCTCCTCTATACAGAAGGTGACGCAATTTCATACCACTGGCACTGCCTGTTATTCGTCAGTGGTATGAAGCACAGACAGTTGAGTATGTATAAATAATGGTATATATGCAATTGTCTCTGGTTAAGTCGCGCTACGGGAAGAAGACTGTGTCCCACGTGACTGCAGTCCTTTAATACCCCCGCCCCTGAAGTCAGCGGTGTTGTGTAAAAAAGTGATTGTCAGCCAAAATGTGATTGCTGTCCGCGGAAGCGCGCACGGCCGCTTAAAGCTGTATCACACAGTTTGCATTTACAGTTTAAAGCTGCTTTTACCTCAATCAACAGTCGTGACGTTTAAATACACACAACTTTATGTATATGGCAATAGCAGACATGTCTTTGTGAATCTTTAATGTTTATTATTCATTAGTCGAAAGCAATTTTATTGCCTCTGTTGACAAATTAAAGTCACTTTTTCTCTTAGATGTAAAGACTTTGTCCATTTCATATGTCACTTTTTTTTTGTAGAAAGTGTTCAGAGTGTGATTAGATATGTTAGGCAAGAATGTGGCCATTTTATACTTGCCCCGATGAAGGCCTAATGGCGGTAACTTGTATGTTTTTATTGTTGTAATGAAGCCAGGAGAAAATAAAGGCTTTTTAAATCATGAAAAGTGTTCGCTTCCTCAAAATAATGGAGGTAAAAGCTGCTGCAGATGGATGTAAACTGTGCGATACAGCTTTAAGCGGCCGCGCGCTACCGCGCGCGCTACCGCGGACAGCATTCACATTTGGCAGTCACTTTCCAGGAACCCTGTAGCTAAGTCAGGCAAACGAGCTGCAGCAGGAAAACGACTGGAGAGGCAAGTGTTTGTTTCAGTGCAGTTGTCTTGTTAAATACAAAGAGCCACTATTTTTGAATCACTTTAAAGTAGAAATGTTTCTCTTTTCACTCAGTCGGCGTTGTCACATCCTGGACTGCAGTTGTTCTTGTATGACGCAGTAGCTACTGACCAACTTCCTCAAAGAAAGGGTCACTTCTCATGTTGAAAGATTTCTACTGACCTGTAGAATAAACAGCTGGTAGAATATCATAAGTCTGCAACTCCAACAAAAGGAGACGTTGTCATTTTTTTAAGGCAGTGATGGAGTTTGGTCGTGGTGAAAAATGAAAGGAATTTTTCTTTATTTCTAAAATTTCAAACCTGGACTTAAGATAAAGCTGTGGTGCTCGGGTGAATCCTCTGGCTCATCTTTATCTGACGTAGCTCTGTTTCAAGTAAACAGTACTTGTACTTGTACTTGTACTTGTACTTGAAATGTAGTGGAGTCAAAAGTACAATAATTGTCTTTCAGTGTAGTGGAACAAAAGTCATAGGTTTCCAAAAAAGTGTATATTCAAGTGAAATACATATTCTCAAGCAATATGATTAAGTACATGAACTCAAGTAAATGTACTTCATCACTGTCCACCCCTGAATGTAACATGTAGGGCAGGCATGTCCAAAGTCCGGCCCGGGGGCCCGCCAGCACTGTTGACCACAGTATAAAATACACGCGTACAAAAAAAGCTATTTTACATTTCACAAGAAGGTGGCAGTAGACCTGTGGCCGCACTCTCGCCGCCGTGACCCTTGTGTGACCCTTTGAGCCCATTTCTGACATGGCGACTGTAACTAATAAAAGAAAAGTTGACAGCGAGGGCCGCCAGCTCCCTGTTGTCAACTTCTACCTCCAGCTGGATGAAGGCAGGTTCCAAGAGATTCGAACATTTGCTAAGAAAATGCTGAGCTTGTTTGGCTCCACATATTTGTGCGAGGAGACATTCCCGGTTATGAACATTAAACAAGAGCCGCGTGAGGACGAGACTAAGTGACTCTCACCTGCGTGACGTCATGCGCATCAAAAACCACTGTTTTTGAGCCAGACCTGGACTAGGCCTACATACTGCAGTCCAGATCTCAGTATCACCCTTCACATTAGTGCAGGCAAGATATGTGTTTAGTCCTCTGAGGTGGATAAATTCTAAAATCTCTGTGATTTTTTTTGTGATGATCAAAACCACAGTTTTGAATATGCATGAGCCACTGTTTTAAATTTAGAAGTTTACAGTGAGCATTTAATAGTGAATAATATGTAATGTTTCAAATGAACCTAGATATGTTTCATCTTCCCAAAAGTTTTTTTTCCAGACAGACTTTTTCTTCACTTTATGTGGTCTTCAAATATGAAAGGCAGAGTGATTTTGGCAAAAACTTGAGAATGAATAAAAAAATGAAGTATGCCATTTGCAATAAAAATTTCATAAAATAATTCATTTGTATTTAATGTTAATGGTTCAAAGAATGTCAGGTTGAGTGGTCAGCCCCCACACATGTTCACCTGACCAAATCTGGCCCTCTTTGCAAAAGGTTTGGACACCCCTGATGTAGGCTAATTTGTCTGCAATGCCACATGTCTGTCTTTTTATCTCTTTTCATGGTTGTGAACAGTGAAAAGACAAGATGCAACCATTGCCAGGAAACAGGACGACCTTTCCCCATCCAAGGTCAGGCTGTAAAATGTTCTGACTGTCCTCAGCATTATACCTTTCTTGTTTCTGGATTTCATACTGTAGACTGCAGTTTCTGTTTCAAGTGATATGATGCCATATGCTCTGCAGGGAGAAATCT
>NW_019525348.1:638109-647966 GCF_002814215.2 Seriola lalandi dorsalis
CATTATTTGTATGTTATCATACTGTATGTTTATTTATTCTAGAAATGTGACATGTTCATTTGTTTGTTCACAAGCAGAACAATTGTAGTTAGTTGGTTACATTTCAGATCATTATTATTATGACAGCTATAATTTTCTTTCATTTAATTGTCCTAATCTGAGTTCAGTGTTAAAAGTCAAATTCATTTACCAGTAAATATACATTAAATTAAGGGACAGACCATTTGAGTTTTTTGAAGTTATCCAAAGAATCTGAATTTAAGAGAAAGCATGTGACCACAACAGCAGTAATCAGGTGACGGTTCCCTGTGTTAGTCAGTATCTGCTGCTGCTTAGATAAACTGTTGAAGCGCTGTGCTACTAGAAAGTCAGAGAACTGCCACAGACAAGAGACAAAGACATGGAAAACTCTTTCAAGGTCACTGGTTAAAAAATAAAATAACAATGAAATCAACTTCCTGACTTTAAGTATCATTTTCATAGATTTTTACTTAAGACTGTATCACCTGACATTCCCATATGTCCATTAGAGATGATGTTATTTAAGGGAGACCCTCACAAGTTACTTGACAGTTGTTGAGACAGGATGCAAACAGCTGAACAGCTGAGCCAAACTCCCACATCATGGATGTTCAATGAGAACTTTGTGATTTGCAGTGTCAAAGGCAATTTATAGACAATATTGTATTGTATGTAATTCAATGGGGCCGACTCTGTCTGGGGTATAAGATACTGTAGGTTTGTTCAAATAAGGTCATTACTATCATTTGCACTAAAGATATCACATATGTCAAAGTGGATAAAGATTTCTGTAGATAGAAGGTGGTTTCCAAACACCTTCAACACCTTCCATTATAAAAACTTTGAAATTGTATTTTGTAACTAAATTCCAATTTTTCTGTGTCATCTTTTTCTGTTTAGATCGAGAGGCAAAGACACGGTAAGAGTTTCCTCTGCAGCCAAGTGTTGCAGTAAGAAGCTTTATCTCAGAGCTCAGCTTTTCTTTTATCTAACGACTTCAATAAAACATACAGTATCTCACAAAAGTGAGTACACCCCCTCACATTTTTGCAAATATTTTATTATATCTTTTCATGGGACAATACTATAGAAATGAAACTTTGATATAACTTAAAGTAGTGAGTGTACAGCTTGTATAGCAGTATAGATTTACTGTCCTCTGAAAATAACTCAACACACAGCCATTAATGTCTAAACAGCTGGCAACACAAGTGAGTACACCTCACAGTGAACATGTCCAAACTGTGCCCAATTGTGTCGTTGTCCCTCCCTGGTGTCATGTGACTCGTTAGTGTTACAAAGTTACAGGTGTGAATGGGGAGCAGGGCTTTTAAATTTGGTGTTTTCTCTCTCATACTCTCATACTGGTCACTGGATATTCAACATGGCGCCTCATGGCAAAGAACTCTCTGAGGATCTGAAAAATGGAATTGTTGCTCTTCATAAAGATGGCCTAGGCTATAAGAAGATTCTTAACACCCTGAAACAGCTACAGCACGGTGGCCAAGATCATACAGCGGTTTTCCAGGACAGGTTCCACTCAGACCAGGCCTTGCTATGGTCGACCAAAGAAGTTGAGTCCACGTGTTTAGTGTCATATCCAGAGGTTGGCTTCAAAAAATAGACGAATGAGTGCTGCCTGCATTGCTGCAGAGGTTGTGGAAGTGGGGGGGTCAGCCTGTCAATGCTCAGACCATACGCCGCACACTGCATCAAATCGTTCTGCATGTCCGTCGTCCCAGAAGGAAGCCTCTTCTGAAGCTGATGCACAAGAAAGCCTGCAAAGAGTTTGCTGAAGACAAGCAGTCCAAGAGCATGGATTACTGGAACCATGTCCTGTGGTCTGACGAGACCAAGATAAACTTGTTTGGCTCAGATGGTGTCAAGCGTGTGTGTGGCGGCACCCTGGCGAGGAGTACAAAGACAACTGTGTCTTGCCTACAGTCAAGCATGGTGGTGATAGCGTCATGGTCTGGGGCTCCATGAGTGCTGCCGGCACTGGGGAGCTGCAGTTCATTGAGGGAAACATGAATTCAAACATGTACTGTGACATTCTGAAGCAGAGCATGATCCCCTCCCTTCGGAAAAAAAGGGCCGCAGGGCAGTTTTCCAACATGATAACGACCCCAAACACACCTCCAAGATGACAACTGCCTTGCCGAGGAAGCTGAAGGTAAAGGTGATGGACTGGCCAAGAATGTCTCCAGACCTAAACCCAATTGAGCACCTGTGGGGCATCCTCAGGCGGAAGGTGGAGGAGCGCAAGGTGTCTAACATCCACCAGCTCCGTGATGTCATCATGGAGGAGTGGAAGAAGATTCCAGTAGCAACCTGTGCAGCTCTGGTGAATTCCATGCCCAAGAGGGTTAAGGCAGTGCTAGATGATAATGGTGGTCACACAAAATATTGACAGTTTGGGCACAATTTGGACATGTTCACTGTGAGGTGTACTCACTTGTGTTGCCAGCTGTTTAGACATTAATGGCTGTGTGTTGAGTTATTTTCAGAGGACAGTAAATCTATTCTGCTATACAAGCTGTACACTCACTACTTTAAGTTATATCAAAGTTTCATCTTTTTAGTGTTGTCCCCTGAAAAGATATAATAAAATATTTGCAAAAATGTGAGGGGTGCACTCACTTTTGTGAGATACTGTACATTGTCTGCCACGGTCTAAAAATGTAATAGGATTGTTGAGAAATGCAAATCATGAAGTAAAACAGATTATATTTCTGTGGATTTGATGGTAAAGGAAGGTAAAAAGTGCTGTTTCTTTTCCTTTTGATATTTCAAATGATGGATTAGTTAGACTTAATATACACTGTTGGCCACTTCAGATACTTTGCATCAATCACAAATTATACTTGTCAGTTTGTGTTGATCATGACATTCATCTTCATGTGTCCTCTCAGACTCTGCTTTCTAAAATAGAAAGCATTGTTGCAGATCTAATGAAATGTGAGGCTTCGCCAGTTGTCGTTGCAGTTTCCCTCGTTGTGACAGCAGTAGTTCTCTGTTTCGTCGGCAGTCTTTTTACCCGAGGTACTGCATTTTTCTGATCATTTCTCTAACGTATTACTGATAAACATACTTAAATATTTGCTGATCAGGGAAATCATTTTATTTTTCAGAGAGGGGGGCGACTCCAGAGGTGAAAATTGTGCTGCCGAGCTATTCAGGAGAAGGGAAGATCACAGCAGAAACGGATAAGATGCTGAAGCAAGTTATTGAAGAACTAAAAAAGGAAGTGGAAACAAGGGTTCGATCAGAAATTCAAGCAAAGAAAGATACAAGCGAAGCTACAGAAAGTTCTGGATTCATCATGTCTATAATCAGGTTTTTTTTTCGATGGTTAATTGTTCTTTTTCTTTTTCTTTTTTTTTATATTTTGCAATTCTATATTTATTGGATAGTTGAGGACATTCCACCATTTACAGACATATAGCCCTGTTATTACAGAGAGAGTAAGAGAGAAATCAGCAGTAAATGATCAGTATGGCTAAGAGCCCTTCCTTTCTCAACATCCTTTTTCTTTTTTTTTTTTTAAACAACATGTATTCAGTAGAATTTCCTATAACTATTTTACAATTCTAAAAAGGGATGTATTTTAACCCATGTGTGCATTAATATGTTGGGAGACAATCCAGTAAGTTATCTACATTTCAAGACAAAAAAATGACAAGAAATGAATATATACTGTAGCGGATGTACCTGTCCTGGCATCAGTCACAAGCCATTAAAGAAGTTAATTGTAAGGACATGCAGAGTTATGGACCCAAAATTGACACTTTCTTACTCTTCCCACCATCAATCTTTAAAATTGATAGGAAAAAGAGACAAAGGACCCTTCTCCCACAAACAGACCATGCTTTTAGCATGTCAGAGAGATACACAACCAGACCATGGGTCAAAGGGTCAGCTCCAGAGGATCAATGAATGGACACCAGGCAACTGGAGAATATAGGCAAAATCTCCCATTTGTAACAATAAGACTCTCTCTAATGATATTTGATTGTTTCTTTTTTAGGAAAAGTAATACCATAAGAACTGATTATCACTAAGCCACATTCCAATCTGAGGAAGAATATAGAATTAAATATCTAACTGTTCTGTAACTCATGAGATGTTTCTATGTAATAGCTCTCTTCTCCAAGTGGAAACACAGGAGGAGACGGGTGACGCCCAAGAAACGTGCGTCTGCCCCCAGGGGAACAGTCGTGATCAATTCACACATTGCTCTGTAGCTCTGTAGCTATGTAGCTCCAAGCTCCAAGCTCCAAGCCCAGCTCTGAATCATCGGCTCTTAGCTTTAAGCTGCTAGCCACAAAAACTCATGGCTCTTAGCCACAGGCTTTTGTCTGCGTCTTTTATTCTTTCTTTGCTACATGCTACAAGTAACATTCTTTTTGTCTACACACGCTAACAGAACCAAAACAACAGAAGTGCTTAATAAGTCATTAATGAGAAGTGAATAATTTTGTTACTTTTGATTATTATCATGTTTTCCTTCTTGAAGATTTTTGACAGTTTTAAGTCATCTGGTCAACGCCAGTTTAATAAATTTCTTTATTTACACCCAGTTGTTGTCCTGTTGTGTTCTTTTGACGTAGAGGCCGGAGATCCATTGAATCGAGAAGTCATGGCTTCTGATATGAGATTGATTAATTTATGTTTTAATAAAACATTACTAAGATTTTAAGTCGAAAAACAAAAGTGCAAGGAGGGTGGTGATTTAAAAAGCCTTTATTTTCTCATGGCTTTATTATAACAATAATAACATGCCTATGCGTTTCAGCCATTACTGTAGGCCTTCATCTGGGCAAGTATAAAATGGCCACCGTTGGGCTCTTCCATTTATAAGGTAGCATTGATCAGAATGGACAGAGAAGTTTTAACATGATAGGTCCAGGCAGTCATATGGCAGACTCTTCAATTTGCAGGTTGGCAAACAATCACATGGTCAGCATGAACAGGTGTAGTCCATAACAATTAAAATCACAAAATCAACCATGTCAAACAGAGAGAACAAACAACAAATTGATATATATATATACATAACATCCTAGAACATCTCAATATTTCAGTACACTTGAAGAAGGCATCAAATAGTACTTTCGAGAGTCTCTTTCTCTGGGGCCCAAGAAATGAGATTCCTCAGTCAACAAGATTTACAAAGAAGCAACTTTTACAAAAAAGGAGAGAAATCAAGTTCCACATTTAAACCTGGAAATCAAATAGCTTTCAAAGTATATATCCAGAACGATTCTCTTTGTAAGAGCCGTTTCAATCTCTCTCCACCCCGTATTGAATGTTTTATAATATAAAACATGCATATAAAATGTATATGTTCTATGCCAGAAATCTTTAGTGTGTGTAGTCCTTATAAAGTGCTTATGTTCAGCCCGTCTTGCTTTAAGTTTACACTTAGTTCTCCCAATATAAAAACAACCACAAGGACATTCAAGTCTGTAAACTACATATGATGTATTGCAATTAATAAATGACCTTATGTTATACTTATGACCTGATGTAATGTCAGTAAAGGAGTTGATGTTAGTAGTTACCTGCTCTAGTACTTCACCAGGTTTTCTGCTGCACAGGGGTAAAGCAGCTTTTCAGCTCTTCTAAAGCTGGAAAAAGCTTCTCTAAGTGAACTGTCACTTTTCAAAATATCCCACTTTCTTACAATGATTTGTGTATTTCTGTTTGATTCATTGCTGTAGTGTGTCACGAAGTACACCGGATTTGAATTTGGTTCTGTTGGCAGTCTTGTGTATTTTAGGAAGCATGTAAAAAGAAGGGATTCTTGGGCTGTTGCACAATAGAAAATCACATTCTTTTTGTGTAATCCACTCGCCTGTAGGAGCATTTCTCTCAATTCAGTTTTAATTTGCTCTGTTTGGCTAGACAATAAAGGTTCATAGTACTCACGGTTATCCAGCATGGCCTCTATGTACTTGTCTCTGCCCCACACCACTACTGCCCATCATTTATCAGCTCTTTTGATTATGATGTTTTCATTAGTTGAGAGCAATTTTATTGCCTCTGTTGACGAATTAAAGTCACTTTTTCTCTTAGATGTAAAGACTTTGTCCACTTCATATGTCACTTTTTTTGTAGAAAGTGTTCAGAGTGTGATTAGATATGTTAGGCAAGAATGTGGCCATTTTATACTTGCCCCGATGAAGGCCTAATGGCTGAAACTTGTATGTTTTTATTGTTGTAATGAAGCCAGGAGAAAATAAAGGCTTTTTAAATCATGAAAGGTGTTCTCTTCCTCAAAATGACTGAGGTAAAAGCTGCTGCAGATGGATGTAAACTGTGCGATACAGCTTTAAGCGGACGTGCACGCTACCGCGGACAGCATTCACATTTGGCAGAGTCACTTTCCAGGAACCCTGTAGCTCAGTCAGGCAAACGAGCTGCAGA
Source organism: Seriola lalandi dorsalis (assembly GCF_002814215.2). Taxonomy (NCBI): domain Eukaryota; kingdom Metazoa; phylum Chordata; class Actinopteri; order Carangiformes; family Carangidae; genus Seriola; species Seriola lalandi. The sequence continues at coordinate 644,560 of NW_019525348.1, forward strand.
AGGAAAACGACTGGAGAGGCAAGTGTTTGTTTCAGTGCAGTTGTCTTGTTTAACAAAAACAAAGAGCCACTATTTTTGAATCACTTTAAAGTAGAAATGTTTCACCACCCTCTTGAGTGCCTCAGATTTTTGCCAAGAATCCATTTCTGAGATTTAATTTCATGTGTCAAAAGTCTAATGTAAACTTGTGTCTGGTCTGAACATTGTTTGGGGGAGTAAACAGTGTGAACAGATTTTGCAAAACAGTCATGTTTGTCACATATAGTAACATATTCAGGGGAACTCTCATCATTTCTAAATTTCAGTTTAAATTACATTAAATTAAAGTTTGACGCCCCCTGACGTGACCCTTATAAAGAAGGTGACGCATTACAGGCAGAATGCGTATGGAATTTCATACCACTGGCACTGCCTGTAATGAGTCAGTGGCATGAACCAGAGAAAGGTGACTTTATACTATTTATAGTATACTCAACACATAGGCTACGAAAACTTTATTTATATGGTAATAGCAGACATGTCTTTGTGAATCTTTAATGTTTATTGAAACGGAATAATCACAATTGTGGCCGTAGAAGAGTGCAATTTAAATGGCTTAATCAGGCCCGACATTAAGCCTCTGCATGATCAACAGTATAGTATTGTTCCCAGTGTTTTTGTGTGTTTGGTATTTCTACCATCCTTTTTATACTTGGAAACAAGCCTGTTATTAACATGATTTATGGATAGGTTAGGCTGTATATAAAGGAATAAATGATCGGAAATGATCCTTATGATTTATGATTATTTTAGCTGCCCTGTGCGCCAGATTATAACCACTCAAGTCCATTTCAGCTGCTGTGATACCTTCTGCCAGAAAGTGATCACAGCATCTGCCTTCTTCTCAAGCGGCCATGCGGACAGCATTCACATTTGGCAGAGTCACTTTCCAGGAACCCTGTAGCAAAGTCAGGCAAACGAGCTGCAGCAGGAAAACGACTGGAGAGGCAAGTGTTTGTTTCAGTGCAGTTGTCTTGTTAAATACAAAGAGCCACTATTTTTGAATCACTTTAAAGTAGAAATGTTTCTCTTTTCACTCAGTCGGCGTTGTCACATCCTGGACTGCAGTTGTTCTTGTATGACGCAGTAGCTACTGACCAACTTCCTCAAAGAAAGGGTCACTTCTCCTGTTGAAAGACCTATCGTTAGTGTTATAATGTAATGTAACCAGAGCTGGACAAAGTACACAAATGCATTAGTAGAGTCAGAATATGGATATTCAGAGTATAGATATACATCCTGGTCAAATATTCCTCCAATACAAGTGAAAGTTGTTTAGTTAGATTTTTACTTGAGTTAAAGTACTGGAGTACTACATTTTAAAATACCTCAGTATTCAAAAGTACATTTTTCTATCAACATATTGTTGTATTGTTCCACATTTACTGAACCTAATGACTCTGAAACAACCTGCTGACGGACTGACTGACTGACTGACTGACTGACTGACTGACTGACTGTAGAATCTGGAGAATAAAAGCTTGTAGAATATGATACAAAGACTTAAGACATGGACATAAAAACAACTGACTTCCTCAAAGAAAGGGTCACTTCTCATATTGAAAGATTTCTACTGACCTGTAGAATAAACAGCTGGTAGAATATCATAAGTCTGTGATAATGGCTATAAAAACACAACTCCAACAAAAGGAGACATTGTCATTTTTTTAAGGCAGTGATGGAGTTTGGTCGTGGTGAAAAATGAAAGGAATTCTTCTTTATTTCTAAAATTTCAAACCTGGACTTAAGATAAAGCTGTGGTGCTCGGGTGAATCCTCTGGCTCATCTTTATCTGACGTAGCTCTGTTTCAAGTAAACAGTACTTGTACTTGTACTTGTACTTGTACTTGAAATGTAGTGAAGTCAAAAGTACAACAATTGTCTTTCAGTGTAGTGGAACAAAAGTCATAAGTTTCCAAAAAAGTGTATATTCAAGTGAAATACATATTCTCAAGAAATATGATTAAGTACATGAACTCAAGTAAATGTGCTTCATCACTGTCCACCCCTGAATGTAACATGTAGGCTAATTTGTCTGCAATGCCACATGTCTGTCTTTTTTATCTCCTTTCATGGTTGTGAACAGTGAAAAGACAAGATGCAACCATTGCCAGGAAACAGGACGACCTTTCCCCGTCAAAGGTCAGGCTGTAAAATGTTCTGACTGTCCTCAGCATTATACCTTTCTTGTTGCTGGATTTCATACTGTAGACTGCAGTTTCTGTTTCAAGTGATATGATGCCATATGCTCTGCAGGGAGAAATCTACTCGCAAGTATGTTGCCACTCTGCCGGACACTGGCTACCAGAGCGGCTATGGCACTGATAGCGGCCTGAGGTAATAAGATAGTAGAAGTAAAATGATCCTACTATTGTACTGTAGCAATAACTTTGTCAAAGTGGCAATATATTGATTTATAGCTGTAGAGTATCTGTGCTAAGGGATATAAATGTACTGTGCTAAGCAAAACTAAATATCTCATAATGTTAAGAGACAGTAGGAATTAGAAAATCGAATAAAGACTTCATTATGAGTGCACTTTGCCAGAGATACAAACATGTACCTGCCAGTCTCTATGGCTGCAGATGTAAGTGCAATAGAAATTTAACCTGATTGAAGAAGAAAGATATTTACAAGCTCTTTGATTTAAATGTGACGTGGCCATGATGGCTCGTGATTTTGCTGTGAAAAGCAGGTTTTTCTCACCAAAGGGGCACAATGCAGAAAAGAAAGGTTTCCACAGAAATGGCACTGAGACAGGAATGGCTGGTGTTTAGTATGTCTCTTTGTAAAGCTGCTAGTATGAGGAGGATAGAATGAACATTATGTCTATGAGGCATTTTCACATTAAAAATAAGAGAAATTCTGATGACACATCAAAGGTTGATAATTCAAATTATTCATCTCCATATACTCAGTATTTTCTTTGTGTTTTTTTTAAGTGATATTCGCTCCACATGTAGCTCCACTCAGACCATAACAGAGAGTGACAGGTCCCGGGATACACCTCCATTTTTTCAAGACAAACCCAGACGTGTAAGGTAAGCTGACAGCTAAGGAGGATTCATTATTTGTATGTTATCATGCTGTATGTTTATTTATTCTAGAAATGTGACATGTTCATTTGTTTGTTCAACTTTCCCCGTCCAAGGTCAGGCTGTAAAATGTTCTGACTGTCCTCAGCATTATACCTTTCTTGTTTCTGGATTTCATACTGTAGACTGCAGTTTCTGTTTCAAGTGATATGATGCCATATGCTCTGCAGGGAGAAATCTACTCACATGTTAGCTCCTCCCTCGGCTCCTGTTTGCCCTCTGCCGGACTATGGCTACCAGAGCGACTTTGGCTCTGATAGCGGCCTGAGGTAA
>NW_019525348.1:648308-696529 GCF_002814215.2 Seriola lalandi dorsalis
TGTGACCACAACAGCAGTAATCAGGTGACGGTTCCCTGTGTTAGTCAGTATCTGCTGCTGCTTAGATAAACTGTTGAAGCGCTGTGCTACTAGAAAGTCAGAGAACTGCCACAGACAAGAGACAAAGACATGGAAAACTCTTTCAAGGTCACTGGTTAAAAAATAAAATAACAATGAAACCTACTTCCTGACTTTAAGTATCATTTTCATAGATTTTTTACTTAAGACTGTATCACCTGGCGCTGCATGGTGGCGCAGTGGTTAGCACTGTCGCCTCACAGCAAGAAGGTTCCGGGTTCGAGTCCCGGCTCGGACACAGGATCTTTCTGTGTGGAGTTTGCTTCCTCCCACTGTCCAAAGACATGCAAATGGGGACTAGGCTAATTGGATACTCTAAATTGACCATAGGTGTGGCTGTGAGTGTGAATGGTTGTCTGTCTCTATGTGTTTGCCCTGCGATGGACTGGCGACCTGTCAGCCTGAAAAGATGCTGGGATAGGCTCCAGCCCCCCTGTGACCCTACTAGAGGATAAGCGGAAGAAAATGGATGGATGTATCACCTGACATTCCCATATGTCATCCTGAGAGATCCATTAGAGATGATGTTATTTAAGGGAGACCCTCACAAGTTACTTGACAGTTGTTGAGACAGGATGCAAACAGCTGAACAGCTGAGCCAAACTCCCACATCATGGATGTTCAATGAGAACTTTGTTATTTGCAGTGTCAAAGGCAATCTATAGGCAATATTGTATTGTATGTAATTCAATGGGGCCGACTCTGTCTGGGGTATAAGATACTGTAGGTTTGTTAAAATAAGGTCATTACTATCATTTGCACTAAAGATATCACATATGTCAAAGTGGATAAAGATTTCTGTAGATAGAAGGTGGTTTCCAAACACCTTCAACACCTTCCATTATAAAAACTTTGAAATTGTATTTTGTGACTAAATTCCAATTTTTCTGTGTCATCTTTTTCTGTTTAGATCGAGAGGCAAAGACACGGTAAGAGTTTCCTCTGCAGCCAAGTGTTGCAGTAAGAAGCTTTATCTCAGAGCTCAGCTTTTCTTTTATCTAACGACTTCAATAAAACATACATTGTCTGCCACGGTCTAAAAATGTAATAGGATTGTTGAGAAATGCAAATCATGAAGTTGAACGGATTATATTTCTGTGGATTTGATGGTAAAGGAAGGTAAAAAGTGCTGTTTCTTTTCCTTTTGATATTTCAAATGATGGATTAGTTAGACTTAATATACACTGTTGGCCACTTCAGATACTTTGCATCAATCACAAATTATACTTGTCAGTTTGTGTTGATCATGACATTCATCTTCATGTGTCCTCTCAGACTCTGCTTTCTAAAATAGAAAGCATTGTTGCAGATCTAATGAAATGTGAGGCTTCGCCAGTTGTCGTTGCAGTTTCCCTCGTTGTGACAGCAGTAGTTCTCTGTTTCGTCGGCAGTCTTTTTACCCGAGGTACTGCATTTTTCTGATCATTTCTCTAACGTATTACTGATAAACATACTTAAATATTTGCTGATCAGGGAAATCATTTTATTTTTCAGAGAGGGGGGCGACTCCAGAGGTGAAAATTGTGCTGCCGAGCTATTCAGGAGAAGGGAAGAGCACAGCAGAAACGGATAAGATGCTGAAGCAAGTTATTGAAGAACTAAAAAAGGAAGTGGAAAGAAGGGTTCGATCAGAAATTCAAGCAAAGAAAGATACAAGCGAAGCTACAGAAGTGGAAAGAAGGGTTCTATCAGAAATCCAAGCAAAGAAAGATACAAGCGAAGCTACAGAAGTGGAAAGAAGGGTTCGATCAGAAATCCAAGCAAAGAAAGATACAAGAAAAGCTACAAAAGGTTGTGTTGTGTCTATAGTCAGGTTATTTATGATATGGCCAACGATTCTTTTTCTTTTTCTTTCTGGTTGCAATTATTTGATATTTAATAGATAGTTGAGGACATTCCACCATTTACAGACATATAGCCCTGTTATTACAGAGAGAGTAAGAGAGAAATCAGCAGTAAATAATCAGTATGGCTAAGAGCCCTTCCTTTCTCAACATCCTTTTTCTTTTTTTTTTTAAACAACATGTATTCAGTAGAATTCCCCATAACTATTTTAAAATCCTAAAAAGGGATGTATTTTAACCCATGTGTGCATTAATGTTTTGGGAGACAATCCAGTAAGTTATCTACATTTAAGTTATTAATGTTCAATTTATTTGTTAACTCCAAAAATGTGAAAACCCATTTTGACAATAACTTAGAAGATATATTAATTTGTAGGCGAAGTGAAAATCACATTCTTTACATTGTGTATACTTCATTAACTATCTCTGTCCATTCCTCTCTTGTGGGAGAGTCAGGAAGCAACCAATGCCAAGTAATAGTTTTTTTTAACCAGCTGATGTAAGTACACCAAACAAGTATTCATTGAAGTGGGCTGAATGAAATTTCATGCATTTCTGTCTAGAAATGTCTTATTACTGGATGTTCCCAAATGATATGGCAGTGATTGGCGTCCTGGCTCCCACATAGTCTCCAGCACTTGGGATCCTCTCCTGTTCAGTGTGCTTTCTGCTTTGGGGTAAAAAAACCAAACATTTTTTTAGACACTTTCATCTAAATTCTCTCCATGTGTGTGATAATAAATAAACAATAATAATTAGATTAGTCCACTTCCTTTGGCTGAGGTGTTGTATAGCCTGGTGGAAGTGGGAACAAAGGATCTTCTGAACCTCTCTGTTCTGCAGCGCAGTGAGATGAGACGTTTGCTGCAGCTGTAGCTGCTTCTCTGTCCTGCCAGAATGTTGTGGAGAGGAGGGTTGGTATTGTCCAAGATGGCCTCCATCTTACATTGCATGCGTCTCTCCCCAACAGTCCTGAGTGAGTCCAGACTCCTGCCAAGCACAGACCCAGACTACACTGTCCACCTCTGACTGATAAAACGTGCAGCATTTCACTGCAGACGTCAAAGGACCTGAGCTTCCTGAGGAAAACGTTTTGGGCTTTTTTCCTTGCCAAATGAACCTACAACTAATTTTGTTGGGTTAATTGTTTTTGTGGTTCTTGGTTCTTGGTTCTCTTATGGATCCTATATCCTTGGCTTTGCACAAACCAGATAATTTTCTCTCACTATAGTGCCCCACTGGTTCTATTTCGGATATATATCGGATCCAGAGGTGATATTGCGTGTGTTGGTGATGATGCCTAAACCAAGTGTTTTAATGTTCAGTGTTGATCATTTGTATTTGTATCAAAAGGAGGGAATTGCAGTAGAAAATTTTAGTGTGATTGTTCTGTGTGACCAGTGGGCCCCAGCTCACATGTTGGGAACCACTGACCTACGTTAAATATACATTTAAAACAGGAATAACAGGTGGATTATTTATTTGATAAAAATCTTAACTTTCCACTGACACCATGTTTATGTGGTGTCATGACCTGGCTCAAAGGACGGACAAAATGTGGAGACCACACATGACTCTTTAAAGTAATGTGACAGCCCTCTCCACCTGTGTACCTGTTGCTTCCTGTGTGTGGCTGCTTCCTTTACAGGTACTCGAGGTGGGTGTGGCAAAGGGTTGTCAGTACCTGGGCTCATCAGCAGTCCTGGCACACCTGGGCCCTGTGTGCTACAGCCACGTTGGAGATCAGTTCTGGTTCTCTCTCCTCCTTGAGGCTCCTGTTTGCTTTGGTTGGCATTTGGTTTGTGTTGTTTCTGTTGCTGCACCATACATTGCATTCACACACTTCTTCACTCGAACACTCACTGACACTGCTGATCTTAGATTACACAAGTTTAGGTTCTTCTTCTAGATTTATTGTGTGTGTTTTTTTTTTTTTTTAAATAAAACATTTGTTAATTGCCTTGTCTGTGTGCATCTCCCTCTTTTGTCATGGCCATGCAGCCCGGTTTGTGACAGTAAAATTACATTTAAGAAAACTAAATGGAGTATGTCAGTTCATCAGTTATGTGTATAGTGTGAATGAGTGAACATGTATGAGTGAAGTGAACCAAACCAACTAACCTATGGGAACAGAAGGACTGTCGGCTCAGGCACCTATGTTTATAGGCGAGCACTCACCAGGTGTCAGCCATCACTCCCAATGAGCCACTCCCCAGATCCCAACAACCAGGTAATTGGTCTGGAGGCCCAGAGGCCGTCACAGTGGTGATACCTTGGCTGCGATCGAAAGGTCAAAATAATTTTTCTAACCACTTCTGCTCAACCTCCAGGGAAAATGTCATGAAGTCAAGGAAAGATGTGAAGGACAGTTCATAAGGACTTAGGAAAACAATCTGACTGCACTTACACTAGGATTTTTAAATCTAATTCCATTTGTAACACATGGACGATAAATCCTCCTTTACTAACCACAGACATAAAACAAACAGGATTGACATGTTGTTATAAGAAAATATGAAAAATATACAAATAGAGAAAGTTGAGCCATTAAAATAATTAAATAAAAATAAGGAACGGAGCAAGAGGCCAGAATAAATTATATTCATGCATGAGTTTATAGATTCCTGTCATTCCTATACTCTTAAGACAATAAAATTCATTTTTAGGTGTTTACACAATGGGAGGAGATTTAGTGAAACAACATTTATATATAGACTGTAGTATTTTGTTATGATGATATTGTTAACTATAAATTAAATCTGCTTGTTCCTCATGACGACTCCTGACTGGATTTAAATCTATATTTATGGATTTGAGTTTCAGTGGATCAGACAAGGATTTCCATCAGTTCTGGATCGAGTCACAAACATAAAACAGCAGCTCTGTTGTTTCTACATTTATGTGGGTCTGCCAAGGTGAAACTACAATGGTGTGTCACTTTAAATGTTGCTGCAGCAAGGAATTGTGGGACGGCATTTCTCCTTTCCTTTCCTAAAGGAAGGTCCAGTGTTTCCTCTGCTAAAGGAGATAAGATAGGAAGCACTGAAGCTCCTTTCCTCCTCATGTAGAGAAGTGGAGCAGCTGTGATCATGGTGCTGCTCAGAGACTTCAGCTCATTTCACTCAGTTTCAACCTTCATAAGAAAAAAGACTTTTCGACCACAGCCCATGTTTAAGTGAAGCACTGACTGTAGCTTCCTGAGAAGTACTGGGTCACAGGTCACATGACAGACAGCAGCAACAGCTGTGCAGCTAAACACAGCTTTAAACAAGAACAAACTGGTGGAATCCAGAACGTTAATCTGACATTTTTTAAGAAGGTGAACTCTGACAGCAGCTTCAGCACATACACTAGCCACGATGTGTTTTCTTATTTTTCTTTTGAGGCATGCAGCATCACTGTAGAAAATGAGCTCAGTGTTAAGCTAATGCTAATTGATTGTAATGAGTTAACAGCACAGATTACCAGCACAACATTTGAATGGCTTGAAAGCAGCTTTAAATAAAAACTTTATTTCTAGAAGAAATTACAAATACAAAATCTCAGCGTCAAACTGATCTGTGATCTGGTTCTGTTCCAGTTCTCCATTCTTCAAACGTCAGGTTTTCACCAGCCTCTGAACTCAATCCACATGACAGGATAATAATGAACGTATGAAAAAAAACTTTAGATGGAAAAAACAAATACTTTAATATCACTTTGTAACATGATCCTGCTCTTCATTTTGTGATTGTTGTTACAAAAGAAATAAAACAGTTGTTGCCATGGTAACTTTCTAGAGTTGTAAACTCCTGTCTGTAGTATTATAAGCCTGTGGGCTGTGTTTCAGTGTCTGATAAATCTCCAAACTCATGGATGTTTCTCAAACTGGACTTACAACCCCCCCCCCCCCCCCCCCCCCCAACACAGCCCCCTGTTGCTTAGCCATGTGCTGTATGAGCGACCACCTCTCACATGGGGCTTCTTTTGTAAAACTCAGTATATTTGGGAAGTATTTCTATTTTAAAGTTGTCCACTGGCTGCACGTTGGAATGAGCAGAGTGGTGATGTACGTTTTTCAGAGCGGACAGCTGGAGGTGAACATTTAGCTTCAGAGGCTCCTCCCTCTAACTGCCTTCATCACCATCATCCAGCAGGAACTCACTGATCTCCTCTCTCATCTGAGACCTGCACAACACAACACAACACAACACAACACAACACAACACAACACAACACAACACAACACAACACAACACATCTTAGATCATTACATCTCATTGTGAAGCATTTGAGTTTCTGCTCATGTTTTTTTCGGCTGGACCGCAACAGCAGGTCTAAAGACTGGGACTGATCAAGTTACACCATTGGTCGCTCAGCCAGGGATTGGAGTTTCCTCATTGGTCGTTATTATTTAGAAATGAATTGATGTGAACAAGCAGTGTTGCCAACTTTGTGCCTAGATGAACTGACTTTTCAGTGACTTGTTCTCAAAAACTCCCCTAGTGACAAATCTAGGGACTTTTTGTACAAACCTTGATTACTGTCCATAGAAGAAAGTCATGTGTGAGACGCAAAATAAGAAAGATAATTCTGATGCTTCTACCTTTCTCTCTAAGTGATGATCTAGCATGTAAATAAAACTGAAATCACAGCTCAGTCTGTCTTTCACTGACATGTATGGCTAAGTCGTGGTTAAAGAATCAGGATTTTAGCAGCAGCTTGAAGTGACTGCTGGTTAACATGTAGTCTTAATGGACCACGTTTTAGTCACTGTTTCAAACGTGTTCCATTGTCATGACAACAGAAACAAACAAAAAAAAAAGGTAAATGAGAACAGCTTTATTGTGAATTCAGCTGTATTAAAATACTGTATGTGAGCAGAGAAGCAAACAGGTAAAGAGCTGAAACCAGCTGACACTAGGTAGAATGCTTATATGACGTGACGTACAGATAGAGCTGGGTCTTGTTAAAAATCTTCGAAATCAGCATTGATACAGATGCCTTGACTTTGATAACGAATGAAACTTTTATCAATATCAATTTGATCAAATCTAATTACAATAGTACAATACAATACTCTGATTATTAAAGTGCTGTGATGGTGGAGGAACAGAAAACAATAAGAAAAAAAAAAAATGTTATAATGTTGATATGGTCGGTTTGTTTGGCCGACAGTATCTTGGTATTCATACTGGGCTGACATGAAAATGACATTAAAAGAGCAGAAAAGCACTATTTATGCTTGGTGTGAACGGGATATGATTACATGTACATACACTCTAGAATGAAAATTGGTCTTTTAAATGAACCAAATATCCTCCTCACCTCCTCTGCCTCCTCTGAGCCTCTGACAGGATGTACTGAGGGAGACGCTCCAGTGACGACTAGAAGAAAAACACAAAGGAGCTGAGAGAGGTCTGTATGTTCTTACTGCACAGCTTCTTTTAAAAAAAAAAAAAAAATAATATGTGAAAACACTCTGTATGAGACCAAACTAGTTGTCTCCAGTTCAACAATCATGATGAACAAACACAATGTTTAGATTGCAGTTGGAAATCATGACACACATTCAGGATGTTCCTGTGCACCTGTGCAGGTGTTTCCACTCACCATGTCTTTGATGGTCAGCTGACAGCTGTAACACAACAGGCTCTTCAGATCGGTTCTCTCTGGTTCCCTGGAACAGAACAACAGCACAGAGTCTGAAGATAACGACATTGGTCTGACATGAGGCAGATGGGGAGGATTTATCTGGGTCAATAAACCGGGGCAAGTTCGCTTGTTATTGCTACAACACTGTGTTTGCAGTAAAACTCCAAAGATACAATAATGTCTTAATTGAAACTCAATCTGCCCAAACCATATCTGGCTTTAGAAAGAAGGTAAAAACTGCCTCCTCTCCTCTGCCTTCACTGAATCTTTTTATCTTACGCTTTGATGACTATTTTATAATCTGTGCTTTAATACCGTTTTAATGCAGTTTTCTTTTATGCTTTTTACATCTAGTTTTCTACTTCTGTTATTTCTCTTAAGATGCTTCTTTTATTTCTGTGAAGCACACTGGATGACCTCTGTGTATGATCATGTGCTATACAAACAAACTTGCCAATGAACATTGATGTAAAATGAGATGGAATAATAATAAAATGATAACATAGAAATAATAATCAACTGTCTTGGTCTGAATCAGTTGTGTTCGAGGTTCAGAAACAGCAACTTTCCACAAGGCCTTCACAGAAAAAATAAAGCCCGGCGGTTCTGACACTCAGTGACGTCTGCAGTCTCACTTCATAAATGAGGTAATTATTTGACACAGGTCAGCTGAGAGCCTGAGTCCTGTTTAGAGCCACAAGTTTAGGATTAGCTTGTTTACAACATTTTTCCTGTTACGCCTCCTGTGTGAGTCCCTCATTACTACAGATCAATCACTGCCCAAATTAAGAGACACAAATCCCTGAACACTCACTTGGCAGAAGAACAGCAGCCTCCACCACCTCTCTCTGCTCTCCCACAATCCTCTCCTCCGGAGGAACAGCACTGTCCAGAGGGAGCAGTTGATTCTTGCTCCACTGGAGCTTAAATGGAAAAAGAGGAAACAGATTGTACTAACAGCTGAGTGTAGAAACGTCCCCCTGCAGGATTCAGAAGACCACATCATGTGAGCCCAGCTGCAGAGGGTTTCTACCCAGTGCCGAATACCAACGTTAAAGCTGTGCCACTATTAACTATATGATTCAAATGAAGAAACATAAAAGACACTGTAATGCTAATAATCTGTATTCTGTTCTCTACTGAACGTTCTGGCTCCAGAAACACAGAAGGCATGACTGGAGGTGAAAGGTGCACTGTACCTGGGTTTGGTCTTAGGGTCTCAGTCCCTGTGGCTCCTGAAGGTTTATTCTGGGAGAGCTGCTCTGAGGTCAGTGTGGCCTGAAAGGCAGAAGCGTTCTCTGAAAGAAGAGAGGGAGACAAAGGAAGAGGGGAGGAAAGACGGAGGAAAAATTCGTGAAGGACTTCGTGGGGTTAATGCTTCTATCTGCTCCAGCCAACCAGGTGCTCAGTGCGGAGGGCGTCTTCAGCTTGTTATGCATATCACCGTTTCCATGGAGACGTGTGCAGTGGTTTGTATTAGTTTTATTTTTCTGTATTGAGAATCTGTGACAGTCCTCTCTCTGCACACCGGTGATCCACATCTGTCTACACCTCAGTCTGTTGGCCACATCAGTCGAAGGCTCACGCATGTTTTCTATATGTTCAGTGACCAGTGAGGTCATGACCTTTTGGAAAGCTTTGCAAAGTGAAAATCTTGCTGCGAGGTTGAGCGAGTGCTCTATAGGAGGTCCGATACTAATTCATTACCGTCCGTGATAACATGGCATATGGGAAATTGATCTTATGTTTACTGTACGTGAGTGGAGGCTGTCCACATGAAGAGGGCTGACAGCTCATTCTCATGACACTGAAAAAGATTATCTGAAGGTTGAACAAAAGTTACAGGCGTGTGTTCTTGTACTACAGCCATCATAACAGAGGAAAAACCAACCATTCGATTTTGAAGGCAGCTGGACTGAACTTACCTCTCAACACACATCAACATCAACACACGCTGTTCACACAGTCAACACACGTCTTTACTGTTTTTTTGAGGTGTTTTCTTTGCAGGGAATTACCGATCCCCTGTGAAACAAGTTCTCCTCTGACACTATTTTGCAGCGGCACTGTCGCTGCATCCTGAGCTCAGCGCCTCCTAAGACGACTTGTGATTGGTTTAAAGAAATGCAAACAAGCCAGGTCGTTTTGGCCAGCTATTTTTTTCTATAGCCAGACCAATATCCGGCCCTGACACAGAGCTGTGGAGATGGGTCTGACTATGCGGGACTCACCCTCACGACTCGCACAAGGACTCACAAGGACGGAAATCTTAAAGTTGGTGCATTAGACAACATTTATGTGGAATTTCAGTGGAATCTGTGGTCCAGTTTTACTCACGTCAGCTGTGAAAAGTGTGCTAACTATCTCTATCACAGTTTAGCTTGACAGTCTGTCTACTGCACAAACACATGCACTTGCAGCTAAAGTGTGAACAGTGAAACAGGGCTGACATCTGAACACAGGAGTGAACATTACATACCGCACCTTGCAAGGTAATGTTTTTAGCTTCTTTTAGAGCAATGGTATTTTGTGTATTTTAATGTTTTATTTATATGATGGTTTTATCATTAGTGTTAAAAGGCCTCCTGCCTGTCCTGACCCATGAGCTCACCAAGTGCAGCTCTTAACAATGCTTATTAGAATAAAGTTACCACAACTAGTTGTTACAGCAGTCATCGAGAGAGCAGCTGTTCCACACAACACTCACCAACAGCAGTGTCCAGCGCACACATACAGAGCAGACACCTGTCAGCCTGGTCAGCTGTGGAGGACTTCCTACACGCTGTCTGCAGCTTCTCGCTGGTCCTGCAGGACACACAGCAGGTTTGTGATGAGCGTACGGTTCCAAAATGCTTCCCCAGCTGGTTACTTACTAATGGTCGGACAAAGCAGGCAGTGGTTCATCTACCGTTTCCAAAACGCCCAGTTTCCGTTATCAAGCCATCATGAAAATGTCGAACCTTATGCTGAGTACTTCCTGTAGAATACACGCCTGTGCAGATGATGTGTGTGTGGTTTCTCACTGACCTGTAGATGGTGCTGACAGTGGAGGGGAAGTCGGCCTGCAGTTTGGTGACAAAGCTCTCTGTCAGACGCTGGATACTGGCTTTGTCTGTTGTCTGTGGGACACACACAAACATGTCTGACACACATGTTGACAAGTTTATTGACTCACAGTAAACCTGCGCATTTTATGTTGGTGTGAATGGACCGATGCAGTAACAGGGACGTATATACAGTGGTTTCAGAAAGTAACTGGATCAGACCAGCCGGGACGCCTGGTAACATGTCGACTTTACCACCCTTGAATACTATGTAGTCATGGTTGCAATGATGACACACACACACACGGACTCACAAGGTCACAGCTGTAAAAATCAAAAAGCGAAATCTCCCATTTCCAAAAGTATTCAGACCCTTTGCTCCAAACTGTGCTCAGGTGATTCCTGTTTGCTGTAGTTTTTCATAACAAATACATCCCACTCACCAACATACAACACTGGTGTCTCGGGATTGGAGGGGGTTCAGTGATCGTACAGAAAGCTTATGGCTCCAACACATTAACTGGCATAACAAGTTCTCACTGAGATACTGCTTCTTTTTTAAATTTATGTTCTGGCCATTTTTGGCTTTATTATGACAGGGAGAGTGAGAGAGAGACAGGAACGTCAGGGAAGAGAGAGAGAGGATGCCATACAGCAAAGGGCCTCAGTCGCACTGGAAGCCAGGCTGCTGTGGTGAGGTAAATGGTATGTGCTCTACCAGGTGAACCACAGCGCTGCGCCAGGCAATGTTTTTTGTTTGTTTTCTGTCTGGTACTGTTACTGTTACATGTACTGCCAGCTGATCTTACCTTAGTGTCCCCGCCTGGTATAAAAACAGAGGGAACGCGGAACATGTGGTTGTAGTACGCGATTTCTTTGGCTGAGTAGTCCCTCATTGGTCTCACTAATATGATGTCACCATACCTGGAGTCAGAGAAACCCTGTTGAAACACACACACACACACACACTGCAGTAAATGCAATTGTTGAGCCTCTCCAATTGTCTGTCATCTATGCACGCACGCACGCACGCACACACACACAATCACACACACACGCACACACACCGTGTCCTGAGCCAGCTGTGCTCCTCTGCCCAGTGAGATACTGGTGAGCAGTTTCACAGCCACTCTGGTGCAGTTGTCTCCCAGCATCAGTTTGCTGTATCCCTCAGTGCGAGCTGTGTGCACCAGCAGATGATGCCTGTGAAGAGAACACACAGTGGGGTCAGATTGGACTGAGAGAGAGCAAATCTTAAAATACTCTACTCTAGTTTCTCAACATGAGTTTGAACAGAATAATTCTAACAGGTGAGGAGAATAGCAAATATATACTAAATTTTCTCTGCACCTCTACCACCATTCTCTCTTGGCCTCTTTTGTATCCGACCATGTGGTATGATTGCAGGAGAGAAGAAAATAATGCTCCCATGAAAAACTACAATCACCTCCTGGTGGTTGTCTTCCTCCTCCACTCGGACTAGTTTCAGGTCACATCCCTGTTTATCCAGAGTCATATGATATGAACCATTTGTGTGAAATCTTTGTCATAATGCTGTGTGAAGAAATTCCCTCAAGGCGTTAACTGAGACATCGTGTTCACAAGGCCAAAATCGTGTTTTATGAGGTTACCACAACCTTTACCTTTGACCTTTGAACACCAAAATCTAATCACTTCATCCTTGAGTCCTGGTGAAGGTTTGTGCCAAATTTGAAAAAGCTCCGTCAAGACGTTACTTTGACATCGTGTGCACGGGAATGGGATGGGCGGACAACATGAACACAACATGCCTCTGGCTCTGACTGTCATTCACACACCACTTGGATAATGGTCACTAGTGCTGCCAAAAGTACAGTAAGTCCAAAGTGTTTCCTCTTTCATTATACATGACAAAACAATGGAGGACAGAGTGGTGTGTTATCCTAGAGCAACATCTCTGGTTAAACTTGAAACTAAATACAGAAGCAGCATCAAGACGTCCTGTAAGGATCTGAGCCAGGAGCTCCCTCTGTCTGACCTTAGTGTGTTCAGCAGGTCCTGTCTGGCCGTCAGTGTCTGAGCTGAGCCGACCAGCTGCTGCAGGAGCTGTGTGTGGGACTCCTGAACCTCCGGCACCGACGTTTGCTCATGGTCCTGTGGAGTCGAACAGCTGCTGCTGTCGCTCTGAATGAAGTGATCCACCGCTGCTTTGTAGGCGCTGGCCGGCTGCTCCGAGGCAGCTGGAGCCGTCACCACAACTGAACTGGGAAGATCCAGAACCTGAGAGGACGTCGGAGGAGACATTAAAGAAACAGTTGGATCTGAGGAAAGAAAAATCTCTTTCTTTGTGCTGATGTCATCTTTTTGTTATTGTGACAGCATCAGATTGTCCATGTGACTTTTATGTATTTAGGTCACAAAGTTCATGTCACAGGAAAAGTAATAAAACATTTCCTCAATTTCATATTTTACCTTAAAGACCTTAAAATAGGAATTGTAAAAAGAATTTATAAATGAACAATTAATCAATCAATAATTTTTTAATTTCCATTTCCTTTTTCCAGTTAGCTAATCCATTAGCTTAGTCATTTAGCTTCTCCTGTTAGCCTTTCTGTGACACTCTGGGCTTCAGTGCTGTAAAACCCACTGGTTAGCTCTCCAACCAATCAGAGAGCTGGTTACATCCCATGGCCAATTGGGATTGTTTAGCCTGGTTTTACCAGCACTGAAGCCCAGAGAGGAATAATAATTCATTTATAAATTCTTGAAAAGGGAATCTAGTTATTTATTCCCATTATTAAACTACCTTTTCAAGTAGTTTTTCAAATTCTATTATTTATTCATGAATTAACAAATGTATTTCTAAATAGTTTATTTAACGAGTTTTGTGCTGTTTTTGTAAATCAATTTTACATCTTATCAAGTATCTATTGATGCATCAATCTTTCATTTATAAATTCATGTTACAATTCTTATTTTAAAGCCTATTAAAATATGAAATTTATAAAAATGCTTTATTACTTTTCCTGTGACACCCCTGCTCCTCCATGAGGAAGGGGCTTTGGACTGTGAATTGACTGAGCAGTCACCTGTTCCAGAGGCACCATGTGGAAGGGGAAACCAGTAGCTTTGAACACAGCCTGCAGCTCAGCCACCGTCCTCCGTCTTTCCTCCACAGACTGACCTACAGCTCCACCCTCTGGGAACAGTAACACACAAAGTCGGTGTAAAATGTTTAGGCCACAATTGATTCAGAGAGGACCAAAGTTATGAAACTGATAACACTCAGTTAAAGAGCAACACTCTTCATTTAATTTACCATCGATGTAAACGATGCCAGGTAAGAATCTCAGCTTCTTATGAGCATTCTGACTCAGACCCTGAGAGGAAGACAAAGGTTTTCAGTTTAATGAATGACAATAACTACAGGGTTATTAGAATCTAAATCAATGAGTAATAAACACCAGAATTTTAAGCTGCATTTCATCATCTATTAGATCATTTAATCATCATTTAGTGTTCATGAAACAGCATGGGTTTTAGTTGTTTGGTCCATTAGTGAAAATCATCCATGGAATGGACCAATCAATGGAAGCCTTTCAGGATTTTGGGGTGTGAGAATGAAAGGTCATGGGGTCATTATGTCAAAAAGGAGATTTATCCTCTGGGGACCAAATATATCAGCAAAATGTCTCCTCAGAAAAACACATGGCCAAAGGTTTGTGGAAGAGCAAGCATTCCAGCCCTGTGTGACAGCTGAAGATGAGGTTGTGACCCCATGGTCATCGATGTGCTGCTCCAACAGCCTCCACTCCTCTGGTTTCAGTCTCTCCAGCGGATATTGAGGGATTTGTTCCCATTCAGAGCATCAGACGCTCGTGATGAGGCCTGACTCACAGGTGCTGGATGGGTTGAGGTCAGGGATCTGCGAGGGGCCAGTCAAGTTCCTCCAAACCAAAACACAATTAAAGCTACTCTCTCAAATGTCACTGTGTGCTGGGGAAATAAGATTTTCTTAATTGGAACTGAAGAACCCAAACCAGGAAATGGGTTTCAATAAACTTTGCATGGGGTACAAATTTGTGGGCATCAGGTGAGACGCGTTATGTTAAATCTAGAAATGGAAAATGAGACATCTTGTGTACGAAATAAATAGATTTTGCAGCCTGAGATTGGAGAAATGGTTAGAGGTAACTGAAAAGAATAGGACTCATCCTCTGGTAACCAAGCGTATGGATAATAAAACAGATTTACCAAAGAGTGAGCCACAAGGAGAAAGTCAGGCCTGATTGAATCACTACAAAAATGTATTGTAATCTGTCTCTTTGCTCTGAAGCCAAGAGTTTGACCCACACACCAACAGGCTGACCTCAGCTTCACATTTGTGCTGATAGTCAAGTGGTCTGCTCTCACTCAGCTTTGGCATCATTCAACAAGAAGCCTGAGCAGTGAATGTACGCAGCACCAGACCATAACATCTACAGAGCCACACAGATTATTGGGGTTTCTATGATCTTCTCACCAAACAGAACAATCTATCAAATCACTGGGATTATTTCTTTGATAGTAAGGCAAACAGTAAACCTCTTGGACTTGACTGAGCATTGAAGAGGACGAAGAACCACCAGATACAGCCAGCAGCACCTGCAAGCAGAGAGGACGCTCACAGTTACAGAGCTGCTGCAAATATACACATCACACCTCTTCAGTTCTGTGTGTGTAACTCAGAAAATGAACTGCAGTGAAGTGAACTTCATCTCGTTGTGTCAGGAGAGAACTGTTTACCTTCTCTCCAGGGAAGATGATCCTGTTTTTGCCCAGCATGGCTCTGAACTTGTGGATGAAGTATTCCTTGAAACAGCCCCTGACACAGACGGAGGAATGATGGGAGCAAAGTCAGGGAAACGCTTCTCGAAGCATGTAAAATGATCTCCTCCAGCCACGCACCCCGGCTCTGACAACACAGCCGGAGACGACAAAAACAATCCTCCCACACACTGTGAACACTGTTGTTACTACATCAGATGTGGAGCAGGTTGAATACCTGCACAAGCCAAGACTAAAAGTTACATTTAGACTGTAAATTCTCCAATAGTGCCGGTTATTTACATCAACGGCAGAGAAACAGGCTTTTATTTTTAATTATATTTCCTGTCTGTTTTCTGATCTGTTCCTGTTTAGAATTACAGTTGTTTCTCCTCTCTTACACTAACACTGTTATTTCCAGTTACCTCCACTTTATAAGCAACTGTTGGTGCAACTTAAACCTTTCTGCACAGATGTTTCTTCACACTAAAAGCCTTCCAGCTGTTCAACGAGCATACTTTTTCTCTTTGCCAGTAGATGGTGAAACATTTGCAGGAATAGTTGAGTTTAATTAGCAGACACTCAGCAGCTGATATACATGTAAACTAGGGCTGCACAATTAGTTGAGATATAATCGAAATCGCAACATGGTCAAGTGCAATATCCAAATCACAGGAGCTGCTATTGTTGTGATGAAGGTAAAATGTGTCACATTGTTGTACATTGTTAGCACCGTTAGCGCTGTGGTGCTACAGAGACGCCATGGACTACAAATCATATTCTCCAGACGTAAAGGAACATGTTTGTTTAGTACAAGACCAACAAAAATCACATCGCCATCATTTTAAATTTTTTCTGTGAAAATTAAATGCAACAATGACCATTCCAACTGAAATCACAATATCTGCCAAAATAATCCCAATATGATTTTTTTTTTTGCAAATCATGCAGCCCTAATGTAAACGTACAGGCAACTGGCAATAATTAGTGAATGAGAACAATACTAGTTTTAAAAAGAGAAGCTGTTTTCAGCAGAGTGGTGAGTGGGACATGCTGTTGTACTGATGGAATTGGTGCTGTGTAAAATGGACATCATGCGGAATCCCTCCAGCTTGAGATAATGCTTTAAATGACCAGGCTTTTATTCGAGAACCGACAGACAGGCAGAGCGCATGTGAAGCAGGATTTCAAATAAACTGACAGAACTACATGTGTTCGACAAAGAGTGATCAACCGTCTTTTATAAATAGAATTTATTTGTTCAGCCAAATCATATCTTTAATCATTATGCTTTTCTTTACCTACAAATCCTGAAAATGACGCTTTAGTAAGACAACAACATTTTTTTTTGCATCATTTTTCACCAGGATTGTCTCAACATACTGCAAACAAATCCTAATGCCATCAGGACAATTAGAAAGGTGCATCAAAGGTAATCTACACAAATCTTGAAACTCAATTTTGGGCATGTTTACGGTCAGCTAAAACATCAGATTTACTCTCCGTCTGTGGAATAACACGACCTGACAGTTGTACTGCAGATGGCAGTAAACATTGCTGAGTGCTGCATGTCTTACCTGCAGTATGTGTCTCCTGCTCTGATGACCACAGCTGCACTTGCCTCTTTGCATTTGACACATTTCTTGGACACACTGATGAATGGAGGAAGAACAGATGTGTTAAAAACCCCATGCATTCATATTTTTGTGCTGACATTTACACTGTGCAGATAGAAAGCCACAGTGGCTCCACAACAAGTGATGGAGAGGAAACATTTCATCTGATGGTTTAAAATGTATTTGCATTTAATTTTACATATCTTTCTTTTTAGTCAGAGGCATATTGTCTTTGTTCTTGATTATATTAGATTTAGATTAGATTAACTTTATTAATCCCACAACTGGGAAATTCATTACCACCATGCAGAGACCAACCAGTACCACTTTATAGATAGATAGATAGATAGATAGATAGACAGACAGATTATTTACCCCCTAGGGGAAATTCATGTAATATATATATGCATGTAAAATGCAGTAGTGAGAAACAAAGTTGGTGCCCCTGGGTGTCTGGGTTTGTGGGGCAGTTGCCCACTCTGACTGCTGGGTGATCGAGCAGTCATGACTGACTCCACAGATCCAGGGGCAACTCTGACCCCCTCCCACACACTGCTGATAACACATGTGGAGGGGAGATAGCCTATAGAATGAACAGCTGATCAGACCCGGCTCGGTGCGCGGTGTCGCGACATGACGACCTACCTGGGCACCTCCGCGCGCTCCAGTCCATCATGGTAGTCTTCATCCACTTGGCACATTGTGAAGATGGCGGCCGAGCTGAGACCGTGGCCCGCTGTTTGTAGTTTACCAGAAAGCGACTGTTATAAAAGTCAGTTATTTCACGTTGTTCACTTTTAGCCACGAACACTCACGTCACATGTAGGAGCGTGGCTCTGTTTGATGACGTAGAGGAGCTTTTTCTTCTTGGCGACGGAAAAATAGCGTAGTGATGCTTTACTACCACCAAGTGGTCGGATCGAAAACCATCTTACTCTTTATTTTATTTTACACAAATGGACTAAAAAGACAGCACATATAGGCTACAACAATTCAAAATTATAATTGGACACTGATTCATTACATGCACTAAAGAACAGTAAAGCAATAAAAACTGAAGAAACCTGTAAAGTCTTAAATATTTTCCTTTAATATCTTTGTTATGTTCCACGGTGCCCCTATGTATATAGCTTGGTTTAGTCCTTCTGAAATATTATTTTAATAATTTTTTTCATACTATTTTTGGGTCATCATCCTTATTTATATGTTGCATTTAATTTAAGCCATAATTTTATTGCATTTATTTTATTTGTATGTAATCAATAATCGATTGATCAGAGCTGCTGTTCAGGTCAGTGCTTAAGACTAAATATGACTCTTCACAGTTATCAATACCGTGACTGTGGCTTCACCTTTTCCTCTTTGACCTTTGACCTAGTCTCTCTCTGGGCAGCAGTTCGGTTCAGGCTGTCTTCAAAGTTGAAAATCATTTCTTCATATTAATTCACGTGTACTGTCATAGAACTACTGCTCATAAACAAATCTTAATGCGGTATCAGAGCTGGGATCCCTCTACCCGACAGACTTTATTTTCGGTGACACCAGATGAATGGGAAGATAGATGGTCCTCAATGTGAAAGTTGTTGTTATAATCAAACAACTGGAGAATTTATTAGTAGAAGTTTTCTGGTAGATGTATGGAGAAGTTTAAATCCAGGAGAAAAACAATGCTCCTGGTATAAACCTAATGGTTCCTGTAAAGCCAGAATTGATTACTGCTGATCGTTGTATAATAGAAATACAATTAGATTCTGTCTAGAAAATGTTAAAGTAAACATCTGCATCTGTGCATGGGTATTGAAATAAATAAATATGTAAGTAACTTTTTTATGCAAGTAATTTCTTTTTAATATGAGATGGATGCCCTTTTTTTCCCCACTTGAGCACCTGCCCCCCTTGTCTGTGCACAGCCCTGAGATGTTAGCTAATCCAGAAATGAACTCCTGAAAACTCACCACGGAGGAAACGATCTGGCTGACTGTCAGCTGTTCCTGCCGTTCGAGACTGTCGTGTCTGATGATGTCATCTGTAAAGCTGGTTGTTAACATTAGTTTGGTGTAGAAATCGCTCATATCTCTCTGTGTAGTCAGATGACTCATTCTTCGTGCTCTTACATTTACTGTAAGATTTAAACATACAAGAGTGATATGATGATATGATATTGAAGGAGACGGAGCTCAGCTCTGCTTGATAATGACAGAAACTTTAGATACAACAGCTGGAAGTCAAGCTAGCTTTCAGAGACAATCCCCTGCTGCTAATCTGTCTTTTAATGGACGCACTAATTTCATTCATCAAACATTTTAACAGCGGTGAAAACAGGATGAGACAGATCCGAGACTGTCGGAGAGTTTCAGAGGATCATTGCTGACGTGAGAAAGATGCAGGAGAGAACAGACGCAGAGAAAAGGAGGAGCTGTTACTGGAGGAGTGGGACTAGGAGCAGCACTCGGACTTGGGATACTTGGGACCTGGAATCCAGTAGGAGGAGCAGTAGCAACTGGAGCTGGTGTTGTTGTTGATGTTACTGCAAATATATCAAAAAAGGTGACAGAAGATGGAAGTGCAAAGAGAATAGAAGAGCTAGGGAAAGAATTCATGAGGATTGTAGAACCAACGAAGAAGAACCTGGAAGAAATACACACGACGTGTAACGTGTTGGAGGAAAAATCAGCTGAAGCTCATGATTGAAAAACTTTGACAGAGATAATGGAGTTTGACATGATTTTGAGACGAGTGTTCGAACTGAGGGAAATGAGTAAAGGAGTTTTGGAGGTACTTGTAACTGTCTGTTGAATCTCATTGTGGCCGTCTTCAGAATCACTGCGACCCCTGAGCAGGATGAAAAGCCTCCATCATCCAGCCGGCTGATCTGTGTCAGAAGGTCACTGATGAGTTTAAAAAGACGAAGGAGACACTCAGAGACTTCACGGAGACAGTAAATCTAGGAAGTCAAACAGTTTCTTCATGTCGCAGTATCTTTAAACTTCTGTTTGTGACTGTCAGAGTTTGGGGGAAGCTTGGATCATACTCGGATATCTGAGTGAAGGTTCAACCTGAAGCTGGACTGTGACTGAACATGAAGAAGAAACAAGTTGAAATCTTTAAGTGAAGCAGATTTCAGCAGCAGGATAAATGTTGTTCATGATGTTAAATTTCTGTTGCTTGTCAGGACGTTTGCAGGTTGTCAAGTTTTCTCCTCTATTAAAATAATATGTGAGTTGGTTAACAACAAACCAATTCACATTAATTGATGACATTGATAAATATTAATTATCAATTACTTAATTTTATTCCAACTGGTGTGCGACACCTTTCTTTTTGTAAATACATCATCTACTGTTTCCTTGTCTGTTAATAAATGGTGATAACGCGGTTCGGTACTTTTGGCCCGTGTGGTTTACTGTACTCCTCTGAAGTGGGCTCTGGGATTGTAGTTCTGAAGACATATACAGTACAGAGCTCAACTCAATACTGGTACTACAACCTCCATAAAGCACAGGTCGTGGAGGGCTTTTGTTGTAGCCTCTTGTGTTGTTCGTGAGTGTCCACTGGCGTTTTTCCAAAAGCGCTAATCTGACAACCAAGTGGATGTAGCTTCAGCTGCTCTCCGTGAGTTTGTAGATTCGTGTTTTTTATCCAGGTCATCCTCGTAGCACCATGTTGACACTCGTCAACTAGCTCTGCTTCCAATGTTTACTTCTCCGGCATGTCTTCTCCAGCCAGGGGAAAGTAATGCTTTGTTTCGGTGAAGATAATTTCATAGCGAGTATATCGAAAAGCCACCATGTTTGTACGACATATATTCAAACTGCTGTACGGATAATGCGCCAGCTGCCAGCACTTTGAACAGTCGGACAGCTTCCTCTCTCGGGAAGCGAGCTGTTGTCGACAGTTGCAGATCCTCTCCGGCTCCATGATGGCGATGTTTCGGAGCTTTGTCTCGGCGAGCACCCAGCTCCGTCAGCAGCAGCAGCCGCAGCAGCAGCAGCAGCAGCAGCCCGGCAGCGGCGCAGGCTCCCCGGCAGCCCCGGCTGAGGGTATCGAGAGCCAGTTCTCCTGTCCTATCTGCCTGGAGGTCTACCACAAACCCGTCAGCATCGCCAGCTGTGCTCACACGTAAAGTATCTACTTCTTGTTTGGATGTGTGTTGCTGTGTGCGGGCGGACAGTAAGTTACGGTGACATGTCGCTTGTTCCTTCCAGGAGTGCTGTATGTGTGATGTTGTGTGGTTTATGTGTTGTTAGTCACAGCTGGACTGGGTTAGTTCATTTGGCCCATTGTTTTTCTAAAACATCTGGCAGCAGCTGCACCAGGCAGTGCTGTTGTCATTCACCTTTGACTGATGTTGACTCCATCACTACAGTTATTATCCTCACGTTGTAAACAGATCATGTTATCATCATATTTGGTAATATGAACAAACATCCTCTAATTCATTGCAATATTTTAGTGGTGGAATAAGGTGCAATATGGTTTTAATTGAGATGTTTAAATGAGATGCGCTAATATTTTTGCATCTTTCAAACAAAAATAAATAGAGCCTGACATATTGTCAGATAGACGCTTATCAAATATTATTATCTGTAGGCTTGGGCGATATCCAAATGTAATATTTCCATACAGTCGAAATGATGACATTATTGTTTTACTGTATTTTATCCTTTAGGTGCTTTATTTTTATAATATATAATTATATTATTGAACTTTGTGTTTCAGGGTTTATGTTATCAAATATTGGCCTAAGCCTAGTTATCAGTGTAAATGTCAGCTGTTTAATAACACAAATTCACAGTACAGAAATGCCAAAGATTTCAGGTTGAAGGTGGTTTAGAAACAGAGTCTCAGTTTCATTGTTTCTCATCACAGTTGACCTGGTACCTCATGCCTGGTGATGTATTTCACTGAACAGTAGTGAAAAGCTCCTCACTGATGGTGACATCAAGTGGCATGGATGTCGTCCACAGAGAGAAAACAAGGCCACAGTTCTGTAAAGAAAAAACAAGCTGTCAGTCATTACACAGATGAAAACTCTCTGCATGTCAGCAGACCCAAGTGTAAGAGAAATAAGAGTTCTGATGACAGACATCAGGCTGCAACACCAAAAACATCTTTACCAGAGAAGTGGAAGCTTGTTCCTCTGCACTGAGAGCTGCATGTTGTGGTTTTCTGGTACTCTAACTTGCACATGTCATTAATTATTTCTGGATGAGGGCTTGCTGTGGGGGAAACAGGTATCTGAAGACTGAGGTCATCTTGGATCATTTGCAGTCAAGTTAATGTTGATGTGTTACTTGTGAAGACTTGTGTAACTGATGGGATAGTGATATTATCAACTCTTACTGTCTCAGAGAGGCGTATTTCCAATTGTTCTCAGCGTGGAGCTGAAGAGAACAATAGAGCAGATCAGACCTTAGGTAGCCTCAGTTCTATTTCTGGTTAAAGGGAAAATGCAGCTATTTTTACTTCTCTGCTGCTAATGGGGTTAGGTGAAACATGAGGTACTGACACTAATGTTTGCTTCTCACTGGCCCATCCATACTGTACACACACACACATACACACAACAGATCAGACTCAGCTCTATACTGTGTTTAAAACATATGTCTGACTCCCAGTTTCTCCAGTTAAAGCTTTCATCTGTCAAATCCTTGTAGAGTTAATTCATCTCTTCAGAACAGATCATTTTCACACAGGCACAGCCTAAGAGTGACTGTGTGTGTGTGTGTTTGTGTGTGTGTGTGTGTGTGTGTGTTGTGCTGTATATTGTGACTCTTAATTCAGCATTGGATTTTGAAGGAAAGACTCCTGAATATGGTAGAATTTAGGGCTGCAAAATTAATCGAATATAATTGAAATCGCAATATGGCCAAATGCAAATATCCAAATCACAGGAGCTGCAATTGTTTTGATGAAGGTAAAATGTGTCACATTGTTGTTTGCATCATTAGCGTTGTGGTGCAAATCATTTTCTCCAGATGTAAAGGAACATGTTAGTTTGGTACAAGACCATCAAAAATCACATCATCATCATTTAAAGATTTTTTCAGTGAAAATGAAAATGCAAAAACGATCACTGTAAGTGAAACATATTGCAATTGCAATATCTGTCAAAAATTATCACGCTATGATTTGTTTGAATGATTTGTGTTATGTGCAGCCCTAGTAGAATTCTAACTTCTTCCATAAAAAACCCAGCGCTCAGGGACAAAGTGAATACTGTTGTACATGACATCCATGAAATGAACCTATGTTATAATTTTATATCATTCTAATACCATTAAACCATTAATCACCTGCAAGAAAACCAATGGAAAGTAAGTTATAACTGATTAAATGTTAAATAAACAGAAGGACCCAAACATTTCTCATTAAATCTCAGATGTGTTTTGTTTTTTTGTTTTTTGGGTTTATCGGTTTAGGCTAGCCATTAATAATATCATTATTATTATTGTTACTTAGTAGTTTATTGCAAATAAAAGCTCAATGTAAGGAATGTCAATATGGGGGGGGGGGGGTTCTCCTATCTGACCATCGGAATATACTGGTCCCTTAAAGGCTGGCGAACGTCTCCCTACACCTGCAGGGTGACTCTGGGTGGGGACAGGAAGGAGCAGTACCTGCCCTGCTCTAACTTCACCTTTTCTCCTCTGCTGTTCCAGGTTCTGTGGGGAGTGTCTGCAGCCGTGTCTTCAGGTGACCTCACCCCTCTGCCCTCTCTGTCGTGTGCCCTTTGACCCCAAGAAAGTGGAGCGCTCCTCCAGTGTGGAGAAGCAGCTGGCCTCATACAAAGCACCCTGCAGAGGCTGCAGCAAGAAGGTAGATACTGAGCGTCAGCACCAATGTCACAAAATCATGGGCGTAACTTTCCATACTCTGATTAGTGTCTGATTATTATTACTTGGTACATAAATATCATCTTGTGACTGTAACTTTTGTCCAGAATATAAGATGTATGAAGATACAATTCATATTTTATTTTTGCAAGTATGCTAGTGAAGATGTTACTAATATTGATATATAATGTGTGTGTGTGTGTGTGTGTGTGTGTGTGTGTGTGTGTGTGTGTGTGTGTGTGTGTGTGTGTGTATGTGTGTGTTCTCAGGTGGCTCTGGCGAAGATGAGGTCCCACATTGCTTCCTGTTCTAAAGTACAGGAGCAGATAGCCAACTGTCCCAAGTTTGTCCCTGTGGTCCCCACCTCCCAACCTATACCAAGGTACACACACTCTGAACATGACAGCGCTCAGCTGCAGAGACTATGTATGTTCACATTAGCAACTACATTTCCCATGAGTCCCAGCCATAGGTGCACTATCAAAGCTTCAGTGGAAGTTTACATTGTTGTATTTAAGTAGAGTACATTCCAGATACAATCTTACTCCACTGTCTCACAGTGAAATAAACCCATACACAGATCATAAACCATGTGATAAATTGTACATGACCACACTGTACATTCTGACTCATTACCTATAAAATTCCAAGGCTCCAGGATTGAATTAGCTGCTACAGGCTTGTGATAATTCATGTCCTCACTTTGTGTCCTCTCTCATGTAGCAATATTCCAAACAGGTCAACATTTGTGTGTCCATTCTGTGGGGCCAGAAACCTGGACCAGCAGGAACTGGTGAAGCACTGTATGGACAACCACCGTAATGACCCCAATAAAGTGGTAAGAGACTACTCTCTAATATACCAGGTGATCTACACTAACTCAGCTGATCCTGAATCTCCAGACGTGCTCTCACTTGGTCCCAGAATCAGCTTTTTTAGATAGATAGATAGATAGATAGATAGATAGATAGATACTTTATTTATCCCCTCTGGGAAATTCATGTGTCCATTAGCTCATTGTTGTATAATAATAATAATAAAAACAGTTAATAATAAATAAAGATAGATTAGATAGATAGATTAGTCCACTTCCTGCTGAGGTGTTGTATAGCCTGATGGAAGTGGGAACAAAGGATCTCCTGAACCTCTCTGTTCTGCAGCGCAGTGATATGAGACGTTTGCTGCAGCTGTAGCTGCTTCTCTGTCCTGCCAGAATGTTGTGGAGAGGATGGTTGGTATCGTCCAAGATGGCCTCCATCTTACATTGCAAGCATCTCTCCACAACAGTCCTGAGTGAGTCCAGACTCCTGCCAAGCACAGACCCAGCCGTTTTTACCAGCTTGTCCAGTCTCCTTGTGTTCATGTCGGACATGCTGCTGTTCCCAGCAGACTGCAGCATGAAAGACACTGGCCACCACTGACTGATAAAACAAGTGCAGCATTTCACTGCAGATGTCAAAGGACCTGAGCCTCCTGAGGAAAAAGAGCCACATGAACTTTTTTTAGAAACCCCAGAACAGTTTCAGGTTCTCAGGAACTTTATCCACATTTTGTCTACATGAACCTGGTTTTGGTTCCTGGTCTTTGCTCCTGCTCACCCCAAAGCATCATCGTTCCTGAGGTGTCAGGGTGGAGTAGCCCTACTGAACACACTAGAGACCTCCAGACTACAACTCCTTGTAATCTGATGTTATTGACATCTTCATGCTTCCAGTTTTGTGCGCATATTTCATGTTGTATTTTACATCACATTTGATTTATTTTTGAATGCTCTGGGTGTTTTGTTTCTAATGTCTTGTATGTGATTTATCTCACTTTTGGCATTTTTGTATTTTACACATTGTTCATGTCATGTAGTTTTATGTCCAGCCCTTTGACACATATTTTGAGCGATATTCTGCTGTAATAAACTCTGACTTGACTTCAGTTCAGTGTCTGATTACACATGCATGTGACTGTCTGAGTTGTGGCAGTAGCTTGACATAAACTGTGGTATGTGTGTGTGTGTTTGTGTTTGTGTTTGTGTGTATGCGTGTGCGTGCGTGTGTGTTTTTGTTTGTGTGTGTGTGTGTGTGTATCTCTGTCTCTCCAGGTGTGTCCGGTGTGTTCAGCCATGCCGTGGGGAGACCCCAGCTATAAGAGCTCCAACTTCCTCCAGCATCTTCTCCACAGACACAAGTTCTCCTATGACACCTTTGTTGTAAGTCCACTGCTGTTGATTTTAATGTTTAAAAATAACATTTTTAACTTTTACTGCAAGGAAATCATAGAATCATTTCAACAAAGCTAAAGGGAAACATATTCTTTCACCTCTCTTTGGCTGATATCGCTCTGTATAGATTTAGATTCATCTGTCACTGAGATTTCTGCCTCCATTCTAATACAATGGAGGGAATTCTTTCTGTGCTGCTTACAGTACTGAAAAACAGCAACATCATCGCTGAGAACACACTTCCTCTGTAGATAGTAGTTCCAGTGGAAGCCAGGGAAGGTGGTCCTGCTTTATCCCCTGATCCTGAGAAGCTCCCATGAAGAGGGTCCAATAGAAAAACACCACACAGACAGGGAGGGGGGTTAATGCAGTCCAATAGCTGAATGTTTGCTGTGGTGCTCCCTGGCAGGGTGATGTGGCCATGGTGAAAGTTGTCTCCAACAAACATTCTTTTTCATATAAACGCAACACTTTTGTTTTTGAATTCATTGAAATTAAAGATATAAGACTTTTTCTAAACACACAAAAGTGTTCTACTACGAACTTCTGCTTTGCCAAGATCATCCATCCACCTGACAGGTGTGACATATCAAGATGCTGATCCCACAGCATGATTACTGCACCGGTGTGACTTGGGTTGGTCTCAATAAAAGGCCACTTTAAGATGTGCAGTTTTATGTTGAAAAAGGCAGAGGCTACAGATGTGCAGTTTTTTATGGGGAGGGTCGTGGGTCAGAAAACAAGAGAGTATCTGGTGTAACCACTGTTTGCCTCATGCAGTGCAACACACCTACTCAGAGAGTTGATCAGGTTGTTGGTTATTGCCCACTCCTGTTCAGTGGCTTTAATGGTTACTTCCTGAAGCCACTGTATATATAGACTTCCATATATTACACACCTCCATATATTTAACACATGTATACACAAATAAAAAACATTTGACTATAAGTCACCACTGGTAAATTCATGTACTTAAAAGGCCTAATTTATTCCCAAAAGTAGTGAAGCAGGTTTCCAGCTGTAGAAGAATTGAATAACAAGTCACATGGGGGTTTATCTTCTATTGAACAACTTATTCTTTTAACCTTCAGTAATAATCACTTGCAGTTTTCAATGCTTATTGTTTTCTTGGTGTCTAACTCCCATGAGCACGTGGTTGCATAAGGAGATTTCTCCAGGTTGACAATTTCACTATAAAAATAACTCAGTATTTTATTTTTGTGTCCACCTGACTGAGCTGATATAACTGAATTTACAAATATCTGAAACATTGCTTTTGTTCTAGTCCACACACTCATCAATTTACTGTTCCATCATACAGATCTTTACAAAAGTAAAAGCATAATATACTAGCAAATAGCAAATAATTTTAATGTGTCTCAATGAAAGGTAAATCAGACAGCAAAAATAATTCACAACTGATTGTTTATGATGAGGAAGTGTTTCTTTAGTGTTTGTTTGATTCATGTAAGTGTAAGGTTTGGATCTATGTTGCACTGACTATTATAAAAAAATCCCCATCACATTATTTGTGGTCATTTGCACATATAGTCACACAAAAGGACATTGATTTTGTGCGAATACATACAAGTGGCATACAATGGATGGTCCATAGAATAATATTTATTTAAACTTTATTTGTACAGCACCTTTCATACAAGAAATGTATGAAATGAAATTTACAACAAAGAAATGAAACGCTTTACATGAAAAGACATAAAATGAAACGTTAAAAACACTGATGTAAAATGAGGTGGAATAATAATAAAATAATAAATAATAAATCATTAAAATAAAAAAATGATTACATAGAATGCATAAAATTGGTAAGACATCAATATTCATAACAGCATTTAAAATAAGTGCTGAGCAAAGTGCAAAATTTCAGAGCTGGTTAAAGGCTGAAGTAAAGAGATAAGTTTTTATCTTTCTTTTGAGAACACTCAGTGAGCTTCTTCTTCTCTGGTATCTACAGGTCATGTGTTCCACACATAGACTGTATATAAAGGGTTCCACAGCTTTGGGCTGTAACTGACAAAGGCTGCATCCCCAATTTTCCTACAGCTGTTACTGCTACTACTACCTCAGTGTTCTTGGAGGTCTATAGTTAATCAGGGAGTTCAGATGCAGCTTGGTCCTCGCCCGTTAAGGCATTTGTATATAAGGAGGAGGAGCTTAAAATCTATTCTAAATGTAACAGGAAGCCATAGAAGAGGTAGTTAGATGCAGGTTGTGTGGTGTGGTGTACGGTGACTCTCAGCTGTTGTTTCTTGCGTTTCATCAGGACTACAGCATTGATGAAGAGGCAGCACTGCAGGCAGCTCTGGCACTGTCACTGGCTGAAAACTGACGAGTCCCACCACCATCGTCCTCCTCACTGTTAGCACCAACTCCACCATAACTGCTGTCACCCTGGTCCCGCTGCACTGCTGCTGTTCCTCCCTGACTGAGAAGGTGTCATCCATCCAGCAGACACACCTGACCCTCACAGTGTGTGCAGAGATCCGACTCACTGAGACGTCCAGCCAGCTTTGGATTAGGTGATAAACTCTGTCTTTTCACACCAAGGATATTTGTATTCTGGTGTAATATTAGTGTAAGCGTTACAAAACAACAGGAGTTTGGATGTACTGGATCTTCACGGCTTCATTTGGACTTAATGATTTGAAGACAGAGGATCCTGTGGGTTTGGAGTGGATCCAGTGGTCCAGACCGCCCCTGAATGTGGTCTGAGTGATCGGATCTCAAATGTGTCCTCAATGCGCCTTGGGTGCGTTCACACCTGAACTTAGAGCTGATCACTGGTGATCAGATCACCTGAGACGGATGTTAACACCAGGATTGAACAGGGCCTTCACCCTTCACCAGTAGTTCAGGTCTCTGACAACTCAGCTCATCTCAGCTCAGTAGGACATGAAGAGCTTGTTGGCTGGAGCTGTTCGTAGTGCAGTAACATGGTAACACTTGAAGTGGTACTGTCCATGACATCCTCTAATGGTCATGGTCTGTAGGTTTGAGGACCACACAATAAGTTGGGAACATCCCCTCTCCCCCTCAAAGCCCAACCCCAACCATTTATTCTTTCTACAACCAAGACTGAAAGTAAATTTCTTTCTCGAGGGTCTGTGTGATCCATCTCAGTTGGCAGTTTATTAGGAACACCTGGTTGAAACTAATGCAGTCTCAGAAAAACTCTCCAGTGACATATCGTCCTTCATGAAGCTCTGAATGTTCAGTTTTTGTTGAAACTGTTTCAGAGAGGTGTCGGTTTAACTGTGGGATCGTTTTGGAGGCTGCAGTTGGTTACTTTTTCACAGATGCTCCTAATAAACTGCCAGCTGAATACACACCTGTGCATGCAGACATCCAGTGGAGTACTAACAGAGGCAAATCAGCTGTCCACTTATGTTCTGGACCATATCAAGCCGACGGCTCTTTACACGCCGCCACCAAACACACACACAGTTTCCTCGGCTCATTGTCACCTCAGTGCTTTGTGTGGAGCCTCACTCACAGATGTAGACAAAGAAGCTTAAAATCAGCATTTAGAGTTGTGTTAACTTCACTTGGCACAGTAATGGCAGTGTGATCGGTCAGTCTTGATGTTAGATGCTAATGGCAGGTTAGACTTTTCCAATATGGAAGAATTATCAGGTTTCTAATCCATGACTCTGATCAAAGATTCAACATTCAACACACTTCAGTCTCTTTGGACAGAAGCAGTTGGCATCAGGAGCTGGGTCCTTTAACCAGATCCCAGAACAGCTGGACTCATTGGTAAATTCACCCAAAGAGCCAAGTGTTGAAGTGAGCAGAGTCAGACCGCCAGCTGACATCCGGACCTGTGGAACTGATCAGTGTCATGTTGAACTAGTTTGAAATGTTTCCATGATAAATTGGTATTTTGGCAGCACCAAACTGGCTGATACACATCCTGGAAGCTGAGCCGCAGCTCATCCGTTACTGTCCAATCCCAGCTTCACTGAAGGCAACAGCAGAGACATAAACCCAAGAGACGACAGACTTGCATCAACGAAGGAAGGGTCATTCACCGTGTCCCTAACAGCTCATACAACGGCGTCATTCATCCACAGTATGTTAACGTTTACAATAACAGACATTAGCAGCCCATTCACTGTCACACCCAAAAGCAAAGTTGAACAGTTCCTATTTTTTATCCGTGTGAATATTTGCACTTGTTAAAATTTTTTTCTACCAGATTGATCTGCAGATATTAGCTGTAAAAAATCAGACAGGTTGGAAGTGCTGGATTGAGGTCTGACCTCCGTGTTACTGTTACCTGCTTCAACTCTTGCTACAAGGAATATTTTTATGATGCATCTGCCAAGATAAATGAGTATAAAAAGATATATTTTTGGAAAATGTTTCCGTTTCAAAACCACCAGACTAATATCAGACATGGGTCACATATGTGTCTACAACCTTTCTGGGACACTGAAGTTGATTTACAAACTTGAATTGCTGTTCTCACACACACACACACACAAGAAACTTGTACAGGACTAGAGAGGATGGGACTTGTTGAACAGAGGTGTTTTCTGTAGTTGCACCAATAGATGGCGTCCTTCTCCAGACATGCAGAGCCATACTGAAGCCCTCACACACACAAACACATGGAGACCATGTTTTCTATGGAGGCAGGATGTGGAGAAAATAGAAAGGCTAACTTTGGCTAATGTTTCCACAGAAAGATGCATCCATCATTTGCACTTTAATTCATTCAGTTTTTTTAATAATAGTTGGAATTCTTTTTGTATAATCTTAACTCTTGTTTAATGTTTTTTGCAATTAAATCTCAATGAAGATGAGTCTTTAGTTTAAAAAAAGATCTTGTAAATTGTAAAAGGCGTCAGATGTTAGTTTGTTTGATAGAAAATGTACCATTAGTTTTATTTGTATGACAAAAATCTCAAATATTTGTTGACTGAATACTTCATTTAAATGGGCAGCATGTGCCATGTGTTTCTTCCAATGATGTTTTTTGTGGTCAATATAAGTAGAAATGACTGGGGATCCTCTTTATGCAACAGCAGAGCTGACGTTGACCCACTGTAACCACAGGAGGAGTTCTGGCCTGTTGTCACCACAGATCAAAACATGGATCAGATCATATAGAACTGAAGTCTTCAGACTAAGCATGAAGCTTATTTTCTTTTGCATTACTGATGCAAATTGGACTGCTGATAACTATGGTGGCTCTGAGAGATCAACACACTGCTGCACAACTTAAGAAAAAATGCAAACAGACAAAACACAAACAGCTTCAGAAATCATCTTCATCAATTTGGCAACACATGAAGTGTTTCCAGGGGACACTAAACAGTGATGCAGGGGCACCCCGGTGCATACTGTAAGGGCATAGTCCTAACCGCACTGACCCAGGTTCATGCACGACTTGTGGCTCTTTGCTGCATATCATCCTCTCTCTCTCTTTCTCTCTCTCTCTCTCTCTCTCTCTCTCTCTCTCTCTCTCTCTCTCTCTGTATCTCTCTCTCTCTCTGTCTCTCTCTCTCTCTCTGTCTCTCTCTCTCTCTGTTGCTATTGGAATTAAGGCAAAAAAACTTAACTTAAGTGATTAACTTGGCTAGGACAGACTTGAGTGGATGTATTATGAAACATCTATGTGCACTTGTTCAATACTTTTTAACTTCAAAAGTTGCAAAGTATTGAACAACAAGTTTGTTGTGAGTACTTGCAGCTCATGTGTTGTCAA
The DNA here is from genome assembly GCF_002814215.2 of Seriola lalandi dorsalis. Classification (NCBI taxonomy): domain Eukaryota; kingdom Metazoa; phylum Chordata; class Actinopteri; order Carangiformes; family Carangidae; genus Seriola; species Seriola lalandi. Next base: position 680,092 of record NW_019525348.1, read on the forward strand.
ACTGATGAAGATGTTTTCTGAATTTATTTGTTTTGTCTATGTGCATTTCTTAAATTGCGGTGTGTTGAGCTCTCAGGGACACCGTAGATAATGGACTGTGCAGACATCAGCTGTGTGATGTCAGAATTCACCGGGATTCAGTTCAATAACTTCCTATTATTTTCCAATGCAGTCCTCTCAGTTTCTCTGTTCGTGCATGAATCATAAAACATTGGGATGAGCCCAAATCTCTTGCTCTTGTTGATACAGTTTTTTCACTGTAATCTGAGCTTCCAAACATATTGACCAAAATATTAGAGCCCGACCGATATTGGATTTTTGGGGTTGATACCGATATTAGGGAGTAAAAAATTCAGATATTGATATATCGGCCGATATTGTCCAAAATTACATCATTGCACTGAAGTGGTAAATTTAACTGGCAATTAAATAACTATCGAAATAAATAACTATAAATAAAAAACATAAGAACAAATACAGTATTTTTATATATCATATATATATATATATATATATTTAACTTAAATGAAAACAAAGGATCAAATATACATAAAATGCTGCCTATATAACTTGACTTTAACCAAGCATTTCCACTGCATTATTGCTTCCTAATAAAAGTATTCATATCCGTGCATATCGGAGGATATATGCACCGATACCGATAATCTGTGATAGGCCGATTAAAATATATCCACATTAGGAGGTGCTGCAGCACTTTAAAAATTAACCTCACGTTCAGTCTGAACACAGCTTTTAAAATTTTAATGAAAAAAGTCACAGCTCCATCAATGAGTTTTTTTTTCCTCCAGAAAAACTGATGACTGACACTTTTAGCGTATGCACCATGAAAAGATTCATCTGTCTTCTCTCTGGTGTCAGTATTCTTCTTCAGTAAAGTGCATATCATGCTCATAATATAAAAACTTTAAATCTTTCACGTAAATGAAAGCTGTTTTTAATATTTGAGTGGATTTCAAAGCCCTCAAACAAACACAACTATTTCTTCTGTTTTTTATATTCATGTTATAATAGCAATCTTTTCTAAATGCTTGTTACCTTATGCTTGTTCACAGCACTCTTACCTCTGTAGCAGAACTCTTAGAGTCTTATTTTGTTACGGTTTGTGTACTCCATGTTTATCAGTGTCTTTCTGAACTATTTAGTTAAACACATTTTCCTCAAGACATGTAAATAATCTGTTTTTGTGCTGTTGCATTTAAAATGTTATGAAAAGAGCAGGAGCTAAGTGTGTTAGACTGTGGAGGCTTTGGAGGATTTTCTTAACAATGTGTAGTGCAAACATGGATGTGCATGAACACTGTCTGGCTTGTTAGGATTAAAGGAGTGGTTCAGATTTTTATCGCAAAACAATTCTCACTTGCCATGTGTAGTCGCTGTAATCTGTAGTAGCAATCAGCTACATGGTGGACATGTATTTTAAATTCAGTTGAAGTTAATAGTCTGAGTGACCCAAATCAAGTGGGCAGCTTTGTTCTTGTTATTCATATGGTGGCTTGTTGTTGGTGTTTCCACAGGAAGGAAATACCACCTGTGGTAACAGGAAGAGCAAGTTTCATTCTCAAAAGTCTGTAACTTAAGGTGACCAGATTTTTTAAAAATGAAAACCGGGGTCATCTCCAGTTCGACGGTCAATATATATCAGTAAAAATATCCAATGTTTTTATGTATTTTGTCTACGGTAACTGTACTGTAATAAACTGTGGTGAAGGCCAACTGATAAAATTAGTGAGGTTGCCAACTGTCCCACAAAATAGCCTTACGGAAACATCCCCTAATTGGAAACAAAAAGATGTTTTCCGTATTGAACTGATACTGCTAGTTGTCCTGTATTTTTCAGTGTAATTCTATGGAAGATAAATATTACAGGTTAGACTATTAAAACAATTTGTCTGATTTCTAACCAATGAGTGAGCCAAATAACCTTTTCTCTGCCTAGAAACAACAAAAAAGGAAAAAAATTTGATTTGATAACTCTTATTTTGATGGTTTTAGCTTCATTGCTGCAGCTGCTAAAGCTAGCAGCCAGCTCGCTCTGTTGGCCAAAACAAGCACAACGCTAGACATGTGCCTGTCTGCTCTGCTGCTCCGGTCTGTCTTTAATTCAGTTAAAAACGCTGGCATTTGCGGACACAGGCCATGGACAACAGGGATGTCTGGTCAGCCTACTGTAACTTTTGAGTTAGCTAACTCAGACTGTCCACACCTCCATTAGCTTTACGATGCAAAGAACGAAGGGAATGCTACATGGCTAGCATGGAAGGAGGTTTACAGTGATTACAGCGACCACATGTGAGTATTGATTTGTGATAAACAGGAAAAATCCAAACCTATCCTATAAGTATTGCTAAGTAGCCAACAGACTCATTTAGCACCAACATGCTAATGCTACCTTCTACTAGCACAGCAGATACTGTATTTAGCCTGCTAATTACATTATCTAAACCATTCTAGCACCTCCAACATAACTAATAGAACTGTAGCCTGCTTTAACCAAGACCCCAGATGGCTAACAGGGTGTCAGGGACTGACTGGACCCCAGTGAAGTGGATTAATGGTAAAATAAGAGCTGAGGTGACAGTCGGGGCACTTCACAGATTGTACACAGAGGTCAGTTTAGTTGTCATGTCCTAATCAACAGCTGTTAGTAAACAGCTGTTGATTAGGACATGACAACTAAACTGTCTACTTCACAGAATATTACTCTCATGATGTTATAGCGATGTCATCAGGGTTAGCTCAGCTTGGACTCACAGACAACAAACTTACAACAGAAAACTGTTACAAACTTAAGGCATGACATTTGAAAATTGTGGGTGTTTACCAGACAAGAGTCTAAGAGAAGAGATGCTGTCCAGTTGAATTATGGGAAATGTAGGATCCAGTGTATGTGGAGCTGTCACAGCCGCAGCTGTTGATATATTTTTTAACACTTTCTCTCTTGAGTTCCTCACTAAACCCCTGGAGCGCCCCTGTAAAACATAAAACCACAACACCACAAAAAATCTGTCAGATGTCATGGGAAGTAAAACTGAAACAAACTTTAACCCCAAAACACTGGAGTAAAAGTGAAAAGAGTAGGTGGGTGCCATTTTCAAATTAATTACACAAAAATAAAGATTTAATGTATTAAAAGAATCGGCCATCACATTGGCAAAATGTTCACAAGTAGGCGATATAATGTAGATTCAAAACAGCACATTGTCTTGAGACTAAACTGATTAACTTCTTACTCTGAGGTGAGTTTCACTGAGGTCATGTTTGAGTGGAAAGACGTTTGAAGACGAGTGCAGACGAGTAAATCTGAAGTCTGCCTTCAGTGTGATATAATATGCATTCTTTATAAACATAGTAATAATACCAATAAGAAGTGCTTGCAGTGCCAGTGCTGCTGGAGATGATGATGATGTCTGGATTTTCCAGTTGTTGCACTGCTTGGGATTTTATCAAAACAATATAAAGATTTTTTTTGTTTGTTTTTTTTTTAGCATTTTTTTTTTGTTTTCCCCTCAAATAAAATGGAAAAACACAGAATATGTAGTAGTTGTGTTTTTATTATATGGTTTTAAATATGCAACAACATGCTTTGTTGAGACTGTCCTGTTTCCAAGTCATGTGTGCAGCAGGTTATTATGACCCATAGTTCGGTTTTGTTGCTAGGCTAGTGGTCATAGTAATGATGACAGCAGTTTATGTTGTTTCTATTATCCATGACTGTTCAACAAAGTTAACTACGTTGTCATTATTGTAACCATGACAACAAAGATCGTCTGTTTAAGAAGTACTTATTTCAACTTAAATCACAAGCTTTTCCTTAACCTGACCGTTATTATAGTAACCACAGCGACGAAGGCAGGTACTCTGCTCTAGGTACAGGTTGTATGTTTATTATTGTAACCATGACCACCGAGGTCTGGTATGCCTGCTGCTGCAGGGGCAGTATTTCAGGAGACATTGCTATGGGCTGTATCGGAGGGTTGAAAGAAACGACCTGTGTGGTTGTTCAGGTTGGAGGAGTTGAAATAGAAGTCAGTACATTAATGCTCTGTCATAGGCTACTAACTTAGTCTGTATAAGGTCAAATATAAGAACATACACACTGTGCCTGAATCACTATGTCTCAGGTGGTTTTGTCAAAATTGTGGTTGTGGGGTAAATACATAAAACCATGAGAGAGATTAAGTTTTCATCTCCCTGCAGTGGTATCTACTCTATGCAGATAGTAAGCACCACACATGAAATTCCATTCACCTCCATCATATTGATGTGGAGGCAGACGTCTCAGACAGATAAAACCAAAGCTTTCTAGACAGGAAGTGAGAAAATACAGATACTGTGTATATCGGGTGAACTGACGCTTTAATAGATGAAGTAAAGAGCACGAAGGGTTCACAATATGTGGCCAGAGATGAGTGCAAAGACACACACATACACACTCTTGTGGTCGTGGTGGAAAAAGAGGCGGGGGTGTAATGGCTTGGTTTGGCATAGTTGGAAATGTTAGCACGCAGCACCTGTTGCAACCTCACTGAGCTGCACAGATATACCCAGCTCCATCTCTCCTGTCTGTCTCTACACCACCACAACAACCTGCCCCCCAACCCCACAGATTCACTCTTCTTTTCTCACTTCACCTATAGAAACACGACCACACACACTCATGATGGCAAATACTGTTAATTTTACATTCTTAGTTGTATCCTGTTTTTCCAGCAACAAAGTGAGATGTCTTAAGACAAATGGCTGCCACGACAGCATCATTGTTGCATACTCTCTGTGGACCTGGAAGAATCAAATGTATACCTATACTTTCTAAATCCAGATTAACAGGAGCACACTGCATGTTAGAAATGTGTGAGGACAATCTGCAAACTATCAATTATTGAACCACTATTAAGATTTAGTTTTGAAATTATTATAATTTATATTAGAGGCATCCTTGCAAAGGAACCCCTGCACATTGAAGGTTGTAAAATTTTAGATGTATAACTGCACACTGTCTTATTGAGGATGCACCAAAGCACATGGACAAGCAGGTTAAAGGAAGTTCACTGGTTTCAACCATGATTGTGGTGGCTGCATTGTTTGCCACCTCCATCATTCACCGTCATATAAAACTGATTTTCAATGGCAGATATGATTTGAAAGACCGTAACCACTGGGATTACATGTTTTATGATCACAACAAGGTAAGTTCAGTGTGAAAAGTTGCAAAATGTTCATATTGAATGTACCTGCACTGACATTATGTTTCATATTTTTTTCCTAAAATATCTGCTTTTAGCAACAAAAGCATGTTTAGGCAACACCAAACATGTGTTTAATGGTAGGGAAAGATCTTTCTAGGTTAAATTTTTAAAAAGTCATGTTTACTTTTTCAATATTTCACCAAAACCACCATCAAGTAGTGTTTCATCAGCCCAAACCTAAACCTCCCTACAACTTCTGTGTGGTACAAGAACACAGCACTTCAATAAGCAACAATTTTATTTTTATATTATTATTATTTTTAAGTTTTTAAATATTTCTATTTAGTAGCTTATAAACCTGATTTTCAGGGGGCAGACTTGTGCTGTCTTGTAAATTTGCATCTGGAAATCATATCTTTATAACAGGAAGGCTGACTTACAAGGGGAGCATGAGCTTTGAAAGATGTTTACCAGCAAGGGAGGGTCTAACCACAACATGCTTTTGGTTGCATTATGGGAAATGTAGGATCCAGTGTTTTTGGAGCTCTATCCATATAAGGGACCAGAATCCTATCTTCTGCTGCTTTGATTTTGCGATAATATTTTTATTTCAATTTTTAACACCATGAAGTACAGCCAGTTATTCAATATACTGTATTATTCAGCATAATTGCTGCATTGACACAAAACCAACAACAGAAAACCTCAAAACAAGAATGCTCCTCCTGTTTCAACAAATGTCTTTAGAGGAAATATAAATAATAATAATAATTTCTGGGAAACTTGGAAACTACAATGTCCACAGAAACATAATAAATGAAGGGCTTCCATATTTTCTCAAATATATGCTATTTAACCTTTAATATGTAAGTTATCCTTTCTAATGGAAGGTTTTATCCACTGAGTAGTGCTTGGTCTATCAGTGTTTTTCCATAAACATGTGAAATATATCTTTCAGTGCAAAGCAAGTTGAGGTCTATAAATGCTTATTTACTTTTACTGTAATTGTGTTTTTATGGAAATAAGCCCAACAGAGAAAGTTTAGGGTCCAGTACGATTTGTTCTGAAGTAATTTTCTCAGTCATATCTCTTACATCTTCCCAAAACATCTGAACGCAATGAAACAATGTCCCTCTAGTTTCTGTACATTTGATACACATATCTGGTATGTTTTTATTATATTGATTTAATTCCGCTGCTTTGATTTCTATTCTATCTCTACTGATATTCTCTGTATTACTTCCCGTTATGTCTCGCACAACAAGAAGTGTGTGTATCAAAGCCTGTTATATCTTATTCCCCTGTTGTCCATAAACACGTCAGTGACCATGAACACACACTGTAGCTTATTTTGATTTAGTCCCACACACACCATCCTGCAGCCTCATATACTCAGCACTAGAAAGAAGTGTCAGGCAGGACTTGCACAGCCACACACCTTATCGTCTCTGTATTGAGATGTTTGACTGTCATTTTCACTCATGAAGCTTTACATGCGACCTCAAATATTCATTCTGCCTCTCCTCATCTGACCACAGCATCTGACCTTCTCCATCCTTCAACCCTAATTAGCACACACACACACACACACACACACACACACACACACACCCTAGTCCTCACTGAGGCAGATGTCTTGGTAACAAGTGCAACACAGTGTCATTTGCAGGGTATCAGAGGCCTGTGGTGAGGGACTGGAAACAGCCACAGACTCACTGTGGAAAATACCGACATAATCTGCCGCCCATTGTTGTCTATTGCTTCCCCCACCCAACACACACATATCCACACTCACACACGTGTTTTTTACTGTATCCGCTGGCCTAATATCGTAGCCTAATAATAGGTCTCATGTCTTGACAGCAGCTAAATCCGGCAGCGCTGTCTTATATTCCTGACACACTGTGAGATGGAGAGCTGCCCTCACGCCTAATATAACAGTTTTCCATGTATTTATAGGCCTGCAGGGAGTCAGAATAGCATCTGTGTGTACTGAAAATGAACCGAGCCGACTGGTTGGGAATATTTAGACCTTGTTCCACGGTTACTATTCATAGCATTCCATTACATCACAACAGAGCCATTCTGGGCAAACAACAGGTGCTCAGACTCATACTACAGGTGCAGGGCAGGGCAAGTGTGTAGCATTGTGACAGCAAGTCAAACATCTCTGCTGCTGCTGCTGCTGGTGGAAAAACTTGGATCATCTTTTTATTAAACTGCACATTGTCACCCAGGACAATCTACAATATATGCCCAGACTGTGCTGACTGATAATTCAACTATACAGGCAGCAATCTTTCACTGCATGACTTTAGCTCTGTCATGATTGAGTTAGCCTTCCACTAACTTCTACAATGTTCTACAGTGCAATGTCTCATTCAGCTTTTCTTTAATCTGTATCTCTGAAAACACATTTTTAGCAGCAGCTATTAGATCATTTAAACCTTTGTGATTTTAAATTAGATTTTTAAATTGATTGTAATCTCCGCTGTGTTACGTTTGCGGCGTTGTCTCTTCTCTGTCCTGCTGATATAACAGACTCACCTCTTCAGTTGCAGGCTGTGTTCGGAGTTATTAGTGTTGTTGAAAATGTCAGTGGGATTGTGAATGAGGTTTTCCCACTTCTGCAACAGAACCGAGAAGCTCTGTTGTGGATTAAATCTTCATCGTTCTGTGGATGATATGCAGCTGTATGTCTACTGAACCCCCACCAAGCATTTACTTTGATTTGAGCTGGATTTTAATGTCTTAAACTTGGAAACACCAGTGAGACAAAATAATAATAAATAAGCCTCAGCCCACAGAGAAATGCACACAGCCTGGATTCAGGAACTGAGCCTTAAAACCAGCCGTCAGGACTTCTGGAACTTTGTGATGTCACATCAAAGCAGTCACTTGCAGGATTTGGTTCTTAAAATCACAAATATGTCTTCTTATGGATCAACACTTCAAATAAAACACAGGAGAAGAGGAAAATATAGATCTTAATTTATTTAATTTTCTGTGCTTCATAGATCATCTCCTGGATGTCTCCTGGATGACACTGAAATAACAGCTGACAGCAGCAGAGAGAGGAAGAGCTTTAAATTTTGACAGCAGTAAAGTCATTGGCTCACAGAGACAGAATCTGATTGGTTGAACTGAAAGAGTGACAGCCCTCAGTCAGATGATGGAGTTGGATAACGTAAATAAACAGAGAAGCATGAAGATAAAACTTCCTGAGCTTCATTCACAGTATCACAGCTCACAGGAAACTATGATTCTTTAAGTGTTTAAAATGTGTGATTTGTTATATTGGGCCGTATGAATTATTCTGACCTTTACCTTTTAAAATCTTCAGTATGTAAACTGACAATATTATAAATATGAAATATGATGCAGGAGAGGAGTCTGTGTTTCATCCCTGTGGGGTGTTTTATACGAAATGCATTTTAAATGTTTGATAGTCGAGGAGGCACATGATGAATTCTGCTGAGAAATAATGTGAAACTATTTGTTTATAGTGAAATGAAGTTTGGATTTATCAGTTCTTGTAGAGATGACTTCCTGTCTATGAGCTTCCTAACAGCAGCTCCATCTGTTCCCTCGTGTCACCACACAAATACATAAAAAGGTCCAGACATTATTTCTCATTAAGTCAACAAGCATTTATTTTTAATACAAAAATATACACAACAATCCAGTGTTTTCACTGAACAGTGTTTCATCACAACTAAACTTTTATTCACTCACTTTAAAATAATTTCAAACAGAAACAAACCAACTTCATGACATCTATCACAAGCTTGATGTGATTTAATACTAGCTTCATGTAAGTGAACACTCAGTATGCTACTTTCTACTGCAGCTGATCAGAGAGAGAGAGAGAGAGAGGGCCTCGCCTGTTGTGATTAGATGTAACACGCCCACCACTCAGGTTTGGTGTTCATCCAGTTCCTTTTAACACTTGTTCCTCATTTACCTTTGATCATCAGGTCTGTCTAAGCTCATGATGCAGGATGCTCATGCAGGCAATAGAAACATTGCTTCAGTTGTTTGTTAGGGTGACTTTAAGATGTCGCCCACACAGTAACATAATACTCTTCTGAGCTCAGTGATCTCTGTTACTACACTACTTTTTTCCTTCATTCTCCAGAGAGAAAAACAACCATATATACTCTGAGTGCAGCCAATGCCGTTGTCTAGTTAGAACCAGGTGTTCACTAGATGTTGTTTTCTCGAAGGACGCCACATTTCCTGCCGTCATTTTCATCTCCGTTTGGCTTTAGCTCATTTTGTACGGTGGCCCTGAGAGCTCAACGCGCTGAAACTTCAGAAAACACATACAAATAGACAAAAGACAAACAAATTCAGAAAACATCTTCATCAACTTGAGAACACATTTGTTGCAAATACTCACAACCAACACAACCAAATATACAAACGCACTGCAAATAGCACAAACAACAAAGGAAGTGTTTCCAGGGGACACTAAAAAGTGATGAACCCGGAACACACTTTGTGACTTTGGAAATTAAAACATTGAACAAGTGTGCATGGATCTAATACATGTATTACAATACAGCCATGTTAGTGCGTCCAACCGGGTTCATCAGTTTATAGTGTCCCATGGAAACACTTCTGTTGTGTTGAGTATTTGCAGCTCATGTGTCGTCAAACAGATGAGGATGTTTTCTGAAGTTGTTTGTGTTTTGTTTGTTTACATGTGTCTTAGGTTGCAGTGTGCTGCGCTCTCAGGGACACCGTACATTTGACTGCTCACCTTACAAGATTTATAACTGTGTTATGACACAGTAGTGGAGCTTGTGCAATGTGCAAATACCCTGTGTATAAGCTGCACAGTGCCTCATGTGCATCTTCACTAAGCTAGACAGAGAGATACCACGAGGGGCTGTTTGAGCCAAGATTGTTGAGAGTGGGAACGACATGAAGCAAGTTGAAGAACGACATCTTGACACTGATCACCATCCTGTATCACAGCAGTTACTGTGAGGGCTATGCTTAAAGCACGACACAGCCTGAGAACACATTATTGGTATGAATACTGTAGTGGTGATACCTAGCTATAATCAAAACCTATAGTGGAGACGCAGGACCGTCAGTCCACCTCCAAACACTGAGCCTGTTTGATAAGCAGGGGGTCTCAGATGAGGTCAGGAGCATGGGATGAAGATCCCATCACAGCAGGGGGGGCCACAAGACTCCATTGTTCGCCCAACATTGTAAACACAAACACTTGGATCACAGGAAATTACAGATGTTAAAACAAAATTATGTTGAGTTCCTTCTGGAAAACAAAATCAAAGTATTATCACATTACATCCTTTTATACGACAGCCAGGCCTGGACGCGTTATGTTATTGGGTTGTCCGTCCGTCCGTCCAATTCCCGTGAATGTGATCTCTCAGTAATGCTTTGAGGGAATTTTTCAAATTTGGTACAAATACTAACTTGGACTCAAGAATGAACTGATTAGATTTTGGTGGTCAAAGGTCAAAGGTCAAGGTAACAGTGACCTCACAAAACATTTTTTTCGCCTTGTGAATGTGATATCTCAGTAACTCCTCAAGGGAATCCCTGAAAATTTGGCACAAATGCCCAATTGAACTGAATCAACTTTGAAGGCAAAGGTCAAAGTTCAAGGTCACTGTGACCTCACAAACACGTTTTCAGCCTTCTGAATGTGGTATCTCAAGACCACGTTAGGGGATTTCTTCAGACATTCACTTAGACTCAAAGATGAACTGATAATAAATTTCATGGTCAAAGATCAAAGGTCAAAGGTCAGGAAGGAGAGATTGTGACCATATTTCCTGCACCTTGGCGGAGGCATACAACCATGAGGCGGTAATTCTAGTTTTCTCCACTGCTCAGGGATGGGGTTTTTGTGATCCACAAAAATTATGCAAAGACTAGCAGGACTTTGGAGACCACTCCAAAGCCGCTGTTGTTCAGCCAGCAGTGAGGTTATACAGAAAGTGTGTATTGGAGCAGGGCGGAGTTTACAGGCTGTCAGGACACAGGGCAGCCGGCCTCTTGGTGCTTGGCTAACAGCGAGATCCTGGAGAAGGTCTTGAAGCAGCTCGCACACTGGTACTTCTTCACCTCAGAGTGGGTTTGGAGGTGAGCTCGCAGGTTGGATCGGTCGGCAAACGCTCGGCTGCAGTGGAGGCAGGAGAACGGTTTCTCTCCTACAGAAGGAACACAGACTCCATATCAGTCATAATAACAGCAGCTTGTATATCTGTGTTTCTGTTAACTCAGCGAACTCTGACAATCTCAACCACATTCCAAGGAGGGATGTCGTGATATACCAGTATTACGATAACTGTGATATTTAAGAAATGAAATATTGATATTGTGCCAATATTACACATATGTTTGGCCTTGTGGATCTTTTGTTTATCAGTTCATCTGGTTGACTTTTCACTCTACAGTAAGTGTAATTGGTCTTTTTGTAAAGTCATGGTCACAGACTCTCTCTCTACCTCCCTACGCTCGTATTTGAGTCTCATTCACTTGCCAAAAAGATACAAAACACATAATAAACAAAGTTAAAGATGAATTTGACTGACAGTATTTGATCTAGTGTCTAACAGATGTAGTAGGATCTCCTATTTGGTTTCTAATTAGAGTATAATTTGGTTTAATAGTGTCTAAGTATTGCTTACTTTATCTAATACAGAGCTACTGTATATGTGGTACAGCATATATTGAGTGTATGGTGTCTAATTAGGGTAAAACTATGTTTGTTTACTGTCTAGTAAAGAACACATTATTACTAGTTTTGTCAAAACTGATTCAAAGTAGAGCTTGTTACGTCTTATTAGTGTACTGTAAAATAAAGTGCAACTGTTTTGTCTCTCCTTGCATTTTTTTTTCATCTGTTTTTTTCTCTTTATGGTAATTTTTCTCATTTTGTGTCTGTTCATGTTAATTTTATGTCTATAGTCATTTTACGTCTCTTTTTGTTTATTTTGTGTTCTTTTTTTCCGTCTATGACTTTTAATCAAGAAATAATTACAGTCATTAATACAGAGGCTCTGGGGCACCCTGACCCCTAGGGCCCCTGGGCTTGTGCCTGGGGGGCCCGTTCAGTGATGAATCCATGTTGATGAATATATAGTATTTTTGAATTATGGCTGCATCAGACATTTTCTGTAACTCTTTGGAAAAGACACAATCATATATATCATATGGACCTGTGCGTCCTGGAACTTTATTTAAAATCCACTGTAAAAATCTGGGTGTGATAATGAATTTTGAATTGGACAAACTCAGTTTCAGGGATTAAATCAGCTTTTCCAGCTGAGGCTCTTCAAGGTCAAGTCCTTTAATCTTTTAGTGATTTTGACAGGGTTATACAGAATGCTGCAGCTCGCCTCTCAACAGGAACACATAAGCTAGAGCACATTTCTCCTGTACTGAGGATTCGATGTTATCGTTTGCCTACAAATCATTAATTGGGCTAACTTCAAACAACTGCACCTCTCTGACCTTTTCCCACCACACGTCCAATCAAGCTCACTCAGGTCCACTGACCAGTAGCTTCTGGTTCTCCCAAGACCAAGGGTGAAGCCCAGGGGAGACGCTGCATGTTAGGCTGACCTCTACACTGCCTGTTCTTAAATCCTGTCTTAAAACACATGGTTATTTCTTGGTTTTTATTTTATTTGGGTTTATTATTATTTTATTGTCTTTGTGTTTATATTGTGTTGTTTGTGTTCTTTTGCTATTGGTCAATTGTTGTCATTTTTTTTAATTTGCTTTATATATAAATTGGACTTGACTGTCTAATGAGCTGAAGAATCTTTAACAGTGTGAGTGTGTTCGTGTGTGTGTGTGTGTGTGTGTGTGTCACTGACCTGTGTGTGTGCGTATATGTCCCTGCAGAAGCCAGGGTCTGGAGAATGCCTTGCCACAGAGTTTACACACACAGGGCAGTGTGTGTGTCCTGATGTGCATCTTGAGTGCTCCCAGGCTGATGTACTCCTTCTCACAGTACTTACAGCTGAAGTACTTCTTACTGCTCCACTCACACTGGAGCTGCTTGTGTTTGGTCCGGCCTGAGAAGCTCAAGTACTCTTTATGACAGTCCAAACACTCAAAGCTCTCCTGGCTGCTGCCGCCCGGGAGGATGGCTGGAAAGAGGGCCAGGAGAGGGAGGGACTGAGGGTGGAGGCTTGGTCTCCTCCTGTGGTCTCCTGTGACACACTGGATCTCTAAGTTCACTTTGGTGCAGGACTCTGCTGGTTTATAGGCTTCTACCGGGCTCCCACTGTATGCCTCCGAAGAGGGGCCTAAAAAGGAGAGAGGGGAGGTGTCGGGAGAGGATGGAAGATGCAGTTGGGGTTCTCTGAGAGGAAGAGCACAGGAGGAGGAGGAGGAAGAGGAGGAGGAGGAGGAGGAAGAGGAGGAGAGAGACTGGGCTCTCTGCTGTAGCCGTGGGCTGGGGTCTTGATGATGAAGGTGAGGGGGGATGTCACTGTGCAGCAGAGAGTCTTCATGGGTGCTGGAGGGGACCTCTGTGAAAACACACACACACACACACACGTTTAGACTTCTATCTTTGTGAGGACTCTCACTGACATAATGCATTCACGACCCTCTACCATCACACTTCAGTGCCGAACCCTAAACCGTCTTAACAAACAGCCTTTTGAAGGTGTTTCACAAAGAGAGAACCAAAATGTCTTCACTTCCAAAACTGTCCTCAGTTGTTGCGAACTTCAGTGTGTGCTCTGTGAAATGTGACGCAAAGCAACAAAATCTAAATATCTTGATGCATGAAAAAGAAGGTTTGCCTGTGGCATTCATTCAGTTCTCCCTTTCATTTTTGCAGATACATACAATGTTTGCTTTAACCTAGCAAGCATCCTCATTCCTCGTGTGGTGCTCGTACACAGTGGTTTTTATATATTATGCTTTTAAATTTAAAGCTGAGGTTTCCTGTTAAGAGTTTTACAGGTGTCTAGGTTTGCATATGGTGAAAATGCTTTTTGGGCCATAGGGGATTTTCAGATGCAATACCATGAGTGGCAACTGGGAAAAACTGGCTGCAGGGCTGATTTTAGCGCATTTTAGCACTTTATAATCAATATTTAATTTAGATCAAATGAATGATGTTCTATAAAGTATGTGAACTATTTTCAGTCTCAACTAAATTTTTCCAGTTTTATTTTGGCCAGAAAGGTTACAAACACTTTCCCAAGAAAGATTAAAGGAATGTCTATAAAAAAAATAAAAAAAAATTGAGAATTTTGAGAAATATAAATAAATAAAATAATTTTATATATATAATAAATAAAACTACATTGTGCATTTCACGATATTCATTTGTTGCCTTGCTTGTTCCACTGTTTTGATACGTCTCCAATGTGCAGAATAATGTGCTGCTGGCTTTCATCACTGATGCCAGGAACAAACTTACACAGCACAGAGAAAAAACAACAGCTGTGTACATTCGTAACATAATCATGCTCTCTCACTGTCAGCTCTATACACAAGTCCTAATCTTAAGTGACAGCATCTCTATAAAATAACAGCAAATATGAATTCAGCTTCACTCACTTTCACCTTAACCCTACATTAGATTTAATCAACCCGTCTCCTCTGTCAGCTTCTTGCTTTGAGTGATGGATCCCACATGAACACACTTTTCTGGACAAAGTTACACAGAAGAGATTTCTGTATTTGCTCATGTTGTCAGGCAACCGTCAGTCAAATCTGATCACACCACACCCTCACAGTCCTGCTGAAGCAGCTGAGTCCGTGTCTGTTAAACTCTGAGTAAATGTTAAGAGAGCTATTTGTAAGTTTTGCTGTCGCTACATATGCTAACGTTAGCATTAACAGCTGTTTACTTAGGCCAGCCAGTCTTCAGCCATCGTTGCGTTTACAAGAGGTTATTATACTTCTTCAGAGCAGACTGTGGAAAGGAAAGAAGTGCTAGAAATGGCAGGAATGACGGGCTGGAAGTTGGAGCGGTGTAAGTAAATAAGGCAAAATGCACAACGCAGCTTGGAGGATGAAGATTTCGTCGACGAGAGAGGACACTCGACTTCAGTAGTTTGGAGATATTTTGGCTATTTACAGTCTGACATAAAACAGAGCAATGTGCACTGCAAACTGTGCTGGAGACACGTTCCATCAAAGACAGGCAACACCACAAACCTGTTTCCTCATTTGAAACAATATCACCCGTTAGATCACACAGAAAGTAAGAAATTACAGGCCCAAACGAGAGTTAGTGGACCCTCAACGAGCGCCAGGCCAGCACCCAGTGCAGATCTTCTTTGTCTATTTTTTTTATTTTGCAGTCTGATCATGTTACATGTGCGCTGTATCACACTGCACAACTTCATTTTCTATTTACTTTGTTGAGTAAAAAGGACTTAAAAAGGACTTTAATTTTAATCATGCATATTTTATCATATTTTGAATGTTTGTACCTCAGAGTTTTTAAATGTTCTGCTGTTTGGCAAGTGTTTGTCATGTTCTGACTAAACAGAACAGTTTGAAACCACATTTGACTGTCTGGTTTCTTCAACTTTCACTTAGGAGCAAAAATCAGCCTTTAAACCTGAAAGAAATAACGATGTGGCATTTATCGTGATAAATATTGATATCGACTAATATGGATTTTCTTTTATCGTGATAACAGTTTTGGCCATATCACCCGGCCCTATTATAAAGTGACTGCATCATTAATAAGCTTCCTCGAAATACATTTTAATTATGACTAAATTATTTACCAAACAACAGGCATTTTTTTTCAAAATTACTAATTACTTAATCACTCGCATGTGAAAGCACCAGTGGGGTGATAGGCGCAAACACACAACAGCAGCAGAGAAGCAAAGAGTGCAGCACTAACAAGAGTCCTCATATGCCAGAATGTGGTCTAACGTGAGCCGGATCGATCCTGTTCATGTCATTATCTATTCTCAAAACAAGACTCAGTAGGTAATGTTGACTTTCAGGTATCAGTCTGACTACTATCAAGTTATGGTTTAATTCCCATTCAATAAATCCAGAATTCAAAGAGTTTTCCCACACACACACACACACACACACACACACACACACACACACACACACACACACAGTTGAAGTCTGAACAGCTCACGCCAGTGTATAGTTTCCTTTAAACAGAAGATGATTTCAGTCTTATTTCCAGCTCTTTTTTCTTGGCCCCATTCTGATGGTAACGTAAGTACATCAATACA
>NW_019525348.1:696664-733607 GCF_002814215.2 Seriola lalandi dorsalis
GGGTGGCGGCGGCTCAAGCTTGCTTTAAAGGTTGTATTGGAACAAATACAAAGGTTGAAGGAGGGATTTGTTGGTAGGAGCCTGGAAGGCCGCTACATAGGCTCTTGAGGCTGCTTAATGGGGCCCTCATGGTCTCTTGAGGACCCGGGGACAATGCTATAACTCTTTCAGGATGGATTTTGCACCTGCTAAACACAAAACTACATTTTTGTTTGTGGGCAGACAAATCTATCATTTCCCTTCATACAGAATTACTTTCATTATATAATTAAAGCAAACGACAAAAACGAAGAGAGGAAATTCTGTGCTGGTTTTATGGGTGAATATGTGACTGTTCCAAAGTCTAAAGTGGACGTCTTTCATCACCATGAAATCATCATCTGTGAGACACAGAACACCTAGGACAGCAAACGTGCTGCTCTTCATAAGATCTATATTAGGATAAAACATTATTTTTAACATTATGATTAAAAAAGAGGGGAAACACTGAAATACTCTGTTCTAGACATGTTAAATAAAAGATTTTAAGTAGTAAAATTTACTTCGATATCAAAATAAATGGATCATTCAGAGGCTTGGAGTTCAGTTACTGATGGATTCATTAGTGAACAGTATCTGTATGTAGCAGGGGTAATGTATTGTTTTGTACATACAACAGCAATGTGTCATTTTCTATGTTAGCTAATGTAACTGTGGGTTAATGACGCTGACGTCAGCTTCAGTAAAGGGGAAAGTTAAGGGAAATTTAAGGGAAACTTGCTGAGCGACCAGTCCTCCGTTTATCGCAACTCATAGACCACTGTTAGGAACATGTGTCAAACACTTCAGGTACAACTGGAACTGTCTGACCCCTTAATTCTGTTTGTGAAAATGCAAAAAAGGAACATTTAACAGTTTTTTCTGTCTCTAGACACATTAGACCAGGTCCAGATCAAATCCCACTACACTTGTCAGATCTGGACTAGATCATAAAGAGGCTAAAGACTTTTTAAAACACAGTTTCTGATTTGTCAAACCTTTATTCTATTTGTAAAAATGCAAAAAGGTGCGTTTTCTTTTTGATGTGAACTCTTCTAAAAACAGCAAATCTAAAGCTGTGAAACAACTTTAGGCTATTTGAATATTTCTATTTTCAAATAACAGTCCAAACAGAAGTAGTGAGTGAAGTGTGAATGCCTCCGCTTCACAGAGCTGAGGCCGGTTCACGGTCTTACCCTCAGTCTGGGTCTTCGGTCCTCCATAGTGAGGTTTCCTGCTGCTCTGATGCGTCTTCACGAGGAAAGACCGCGGCATGTTGTCGCCCTCTTCCCGGGAGTCGGCGTGTGTGTGTGTGGGGGGGGGGGACGGTGGTCTACAGCGGCCAGTAAACGGAAGCAACTTTCGGCGGTGGTGTGAGTGTGTGTGACCGATTGAGGCCTCGGGCTCGTGCGGACTGGGAGACTGTCAGGTGTGTTAGCCGGGGGGTCGCGCGGGGGAATTTCCATACACACCAGTGTCGAACCAATTATAATGAAAGGACAAGTGCAGGGGGCGGGCTCTGTGTGTCAATCAGCACACCCCAACAAAACAGGTGTATGAATGGTGACTATAGAGGCACGGAAACACTTCACACTGCTTCACATTGCTGGAGCTGGAGTTTCACACACACACACTGGCAGTTTCCCCTCATGGAACAGAACACACACACACACACACACACACACACACACACACACACACACACACACACACACACACACACACACACACAGCTTTTGTCTTTATAATCTATGAAAACACTTTAGTCTGCACAGACCAGCACAGCAGCTGATGAGCCTGGTCAATCTCTCACCCAAAGACATAACAGACTCAGACGCATCAGAAAGAGACAAAGATATAAAACTACAGCTCAGAGCACCGATCACATGAGAGAATATCAGGAGACATTTGATTTGATTTGACAGATTTGATAAAAGCAGTGACAGGCCTCTGGTTTTCTGATCTGCTGTTAATGCAAACTCAACATCTCCTTTATGTTGTCTTGATAACTTCAACATAATGTACATTTTCACAGAATTAATTCCAGATACTGGTAAATATCAGTCAGTTAAGTTTTCCTATGAGTAAAAGGCTGCAGGTAATGTTCAGGTTGTATGAATGACAGAAGAGCAAAGTAAAAGCAACTGGAATCAGGGCAGCAGAGTCTGCTCCTCTACTGATGGATCAGTGCTGTGTGAATGGACATTGCTGAAAGTACCATGTGAGCTGTTACACAGTGGTGAAAGGTAACACACTGTTCATGATTTAAATGAAGTAGTTCTCAGCCAATTAAGGACCAGTGTGTAGTTTGGGCCCTTTGTGTCAGATGTCTCTGAGTTGTCAGCAGCTCCACCAAAGACATCCCCCGTCTGCTGATGCATGTACTGATATTAGTAACTACCCTTTCTATGACAGCTACACAGTATCTGTCTATATGTATGTATTACCTTTGCTCTATGATCAGGACACTCATCAGCCTGTAGAAGCACATGTTCTCAGAGAGGACGCAGTGAAAATACTGTCAAAGTAAAAGTCCATCACTTCCATCATCACAAAATCAGTCTTTAATTGTGATTTGTTCAGTACTGTTGAAGTTTGTCACTCAAGAATGTAAAGTGAGCACATATGAGGGAATAAAGCAATGTTAATTCTGTTCTTAATTCATTTTTTTCTCTTTCAAAATAACAAAAAGTACAAATGAGAGAACCGTTAAAAAATCAGATCGATAAGCAGTATGGATAAAATACCATTAAAATCTTAATGATACCTAATACCTATCCCTAAACGTAGGAGTGCATCATCTGTAGCAGTTTGCCAGCTCAGAGACT
This sequence comes from Seriola lalandi dorsalis, assembly GCF_002814215.2. Taxonomy (NCBI): domain Eukaryota; kingdom Metazoa; phylum Chordata; class Actinopteri; order Carangiformes; family Carangidae; genus Seriola; species Seriola lalandi. The sequence continues at coordinate 699,511 of NW_019525348.1, forward strand.
TTCTACATACAGTCAGGTGAGATCGCGCCCTCTTAGCTGCTGTCCCACACTCACATATCTGTAACTTATATTGTGTACAACTGGAAAAACTACAGCAACACACTTTTTGTTTTGAAATCAGTTTTATTTTCAGTTTTTTCAAAAGTTCAATAAATGTGTGGTGTTTCTTAAGTAAGTGTATAATTGTGTTAAACAATCGTGATTTCGATATTGATGGAAATAATCGTGATTAGGATTTTTGCCCGAATCAAGCAGGCCTATCTTACTGTGTTTAAAACTAGCTGCACCTTTTACGTCTTACAGATATTGTATCAGTCTCAAGTTGCAGTTTTCTGAGGAAAGAGGACTGATTGATATTTCTGTTCTTTCTGTTGTTTGACTGCAGTGAATTTCGAATGCAAGACTTTAGCTTGTAATGGAATTTTTTAAATTGTGGCAATGTGAGTACTTCTTCCACCACTACTAAGTACAGCTAATTCCACCCTCCTCAGTGTTTCTACCCAGTCTTTATTAGAAACAAGCCTGTGTTTGTTAATGCTGGATCAACCATTTAAATTGGTCATTTACTTCAACTCACCGGAAGAACCTTTACTTGAGACAAGACTTTTATTTCCTATTCCCCATTTCATCTGTATATTTCATTATATTTCAGTGCCATGTTAAATCTCCTGTTACCACAAACTCACCAAACACTGCCCATGTGATGTCATTACAATTTTTAATGTTATATTATTGGTGAGTAATCATAAGTATTTACATGCATTCAGAATTGAATTCCACACTGACAAAAATAAATAATCTTGACTTCGGTTTTCATTTGCAGAAAACACTGTCACTGCAGAGTTTTTATTAGGGCTATTGGTCAATATGCTTGTAGGAAATATAAATGATTCCTGACCTTAGTCTTAAATTGAAACTGTGAACATTGATGCACAGCTGTGGTTAGAGGTCAGGTGATAACTTAAAGATCTTCACAGCTGATCTTCGGTCAATATGAGCGTCATCAACACACTGACGATGGATCCATTCAAAGTTTCTTGTAACTTTACGAGCAAAAAAACGCATCTAGCTTTCTAAGTACGTTAAGAGATGGACAAATGCGATTTGACGTTACAGGAACTGAAACTATTTAAAAAGGAAAGCAGAACCTGACACTTCACCAACAGGTTTCTTTAAAATAGCTGAATGTGGGCGCCCCGGCGGCTCGCCTGGTGGAGCGCATACTACAGAGGCTCAGTCCTAACTGCAGTGGCCCAGGTTCCAATCCGACCTGTGGCCCTTGATTGCATGTCATCCTCTCTCTCTCTCTCCCTGACTTTCCTGTCTCTCTCTCTCATTACAACTGTCAGAATAAAGGCAAAAAATAACTTAAAAAAAATAGTTGAATCTATGAGTCACTTTCTGTCACCTCCATCTATTGTAGTGATGAGATTCCTCTCCGAGAGCATGTGTATCATATAAGCTTAGCGCGTCCTGATCACAGGGCAAAGGTTATAAATATATTCTAAAAATAGGTACAGATATCCTGCGTGGCTGTCACGGATGGTGGAGTTACTAATGTCAGTATATTATATGTTAATGTGGCTGTTCAGTACAGACACCTGTTAAATGACTCTTTCCTGCAGAATCAATAGATTTAATCTTTGCCTCAAAGATGCTCGCAGATTCATGAATTACAAGTCTGTGGACAGAGACGAGTGTCTCCTAATCTATGAACTATTTGCTGTTGGTTTGTTGGCCCTGGTCTGGCCCTTTTCATGTATTTTATGGCAGCAGATAGAACTAAATACAATGTATTCTCATACATAATGTTGGGAACTGTTGGTTAAGGAATAATAATGTGCAAACATATGTCCAGTTCACCGCTGTGTGCTTGATCTCTGCCTGCCTGTCGAGACCATGGGGAACAGTCTCAACACTCCTGGCACTTGTTCCTCTCCCAGCCCGGTCTGGGCGTAGCGTTCACTTTGTACTTGGCCGGCTGGAGGACCACGCCAAACTTGCCGTCGAGGCTGGGCAGAGTGTGGCCCGGTGGGACTGAGAGGGTGAAGTGCTGTAAGATCCAGGACAGGAAGAGGAAGAGCTCCATCTTGGCCAAGGCCTCGCCCAGACACACCCTGACCCCCACACCAAACGGCAGGTAGCTGGACGACGGGATGACCAGACCCGTGCCGTCACTGTTCAAGAACCGACCTGCAGAGGATGAAGATAAGGATCTGAATCAACACACACAAGATAAAGTATAAACCTCATATGCAGAGTTCAACTGATTTCTCTCATTTGAGAAACACTTAAAATCTGAAATTTTTAAGAAACAAAAATATAGGAACTCTTAGTTCCCCTGTGTAAGGGTCAAGCAACAGTGCTCTAATTTAAAGGTCCATATAGTATACAGGTCTCTGTCCATGTGTTGTTTGATTATAGATCAGGTCTAGGTTCTATATTAATACTGTGAAAGTATCAAAGCCTCAGTCCACAGAGAAATGCACACAGCCTGTATTCAGAAACTGAGCCTTAAAACCAGCCGTCAGGACTTCTGGAACTTTGTGATGTCACAACAAAGCGGTCGCCGCTCTCAGCCATGCCCCAAGCCCCGCCCACCTGGACCCATCATCCAACCTTTCAGGATTTGGTTTCTCTGAGTGGTTGTTCTGTATTTGTTTTTGTGAAACGGTCTTACATGTATAAGACTGATCTATGAGCAACATTAAGACTGACCCAACACCACAGACCAGTCTGAAATCTCTCTGTGAAACCAGCCCGGAATAGCAACTGGCTCAAAAAGCCTATTGGTTCCATAAATGACTCCACACCTCAGTGGATCCTTTTGCAGGAGATAACATGGCACAGTGCTGAAGTTTCCTCTCACCGGGGTCAAAGAGCTCAGGGTTTTTCCATTCCTTCTCGTCGTGGTGCAGAGACCACATGTTGATGATGACTCGAGTCCCTTTCCTCACAGTGAAGTCCCCGATGCTACAGAGCAGCACAGAGACACAGAGGAGCTTATAGGGAGTCATGGGTCAGCCCTGTGTATTCAGCCCAACGTGACTGTTACTGTACTGATCGATTATTTAACGGCTGCACTGTCTCCATCCTGTGTACCTGGTGTCAGTGAGGGCCACATGGGGGATGAGCAGAGGGGCCACAGGGCGGATCCGTAACACCTCCCTGATGGTGGCCTCCAGGTAGGGAAGACTCCCTCTGTCGCTGAGCTGGGGGGACCGCCCTGCCCCCACCTTACTGTCCAGCTCGTCCTGGATACGTTTCTGCACCTAAACACACACACACACACACACACACATACACACACACACACACACATTGCAAAGGTTCATGTTGACAGTTCAGTTATGTGGTATGCACATTAACAATACAGCTATTTAGGGCGCCCTGTATGAAATTCACACTTCATACACACAAACGTCTCTGATATAATCTCCATAGTTTGTATAAGTTTTATACCAGTTAGTTCCATGAGATACAACCACCGCAGACATTTTGTGGGAACATGTCTGAGGATGTAGCATCTGTGATACACCAACAGGTTTGGTCTGAAGTCTGGATACTCTGTACACCATGACTTTGAGTGTGACTGGCTGAGATAGGGTTAGGGTTAACCCTCAGAAAATGTACCGCTCCTTATCATCTCTTAAATCTCTTGTATTATTTACAAAACCAAGACTACTCAGAGCATCACAAAATGACTTTCCCCTTTGATTTTCTATAGAGTCAGAGCAGCATCTAGTGGACTCCAGAGGAACTGGAGCTTCAGGCACTTCAGAACAAGCATCAACCTCTGAGGCTGAAAAATGGAGGCAACATAGAAGTACCAAGTATTGCACTTGTTTGAATGGCTGCTTGAGTCTGGCTCCAACACTGAGTCAGTCCCCATAGACTCCCATGTTAAAATGTCCAACTTTACAGCAGAAATAAACATGTTTACAGCCTGGTACAAAAACAGTTTTGGTCTCTAGAGCTAATTTCCTCCTTCATGACACCTGTTTATATAACTCACCTGTTTACATTTTATTAAGGCTGAAAGTTATGTAGAATTGAGGGCGTGGCCTCTTCGAGTGACAGGTGGGTGAGCGTATGCTTGCCACAAACCGACATGCACCGAAGTCACCTTTATTTACAGTCTATGCTTGAGATTCACTTCTCCATGTTTGTAAAGTCAAAAATGCTAAAAACTGAAAACCTAAATCTGAGCAGCTGAGAACATTTAACCTTCGAGACAGAGTGTGAAGTCTGTGGGTGATGAGACAGAGGAGTACAGCAGAAGTCTGTCACAGGTGTCTATTCAGTCATAAATTGTGGCTGGATCGCTGAATGAAATCATCATAACCCTTTACACCCAAGGTAGACCACCCTGCCTGTCGTGCACCGCCTCACCTGTGGGTGATGAATGAGGTAGATGACGGCCCACTTCAGCACAGTGGTGGTGGTTTCCACTCCGGCTCCGAAGATGTCTCCCACAGTCATGAGGAGGTGGTCTTCGCTGAGCCCTACGGACTCTGCGCTGACCTCTGCTGTGTTGTTGTTCTCGGCGCTGCGCTTGGCTCTCAGCAGAGCGTCCAGCAGGTCTCTCTGCACGTGGTCGCTGTAATCTGCCTGGGGGGGGGGCGCCATGTCAGTGTACGGTTCACACACTCAGACACTCAGATCAACTCTGAAGTGTGTCAGTATGTATCACTATAACGATGATTTGGAGCAAGCACAGGGACAGTAGAGGAACCGTATGTTGAGACAGATTAACTGACTGGATTATGAACCGTGATGGCCGGTGTTGGATGTAAGCTTTATGTCTACATGAGGGAAAAGAATCTTGTACTACAAAGTCATTTGAATTAACAGAACACTGTCTCCAGTTGCCCCGTCGTCACTGATCAATTATAAACCAGTAGTCATTTGCCAGCTGTAGTATGTAAATCCTCGACTCTTGACCATCTCTGCTTCCTTGATTACAGCACAGGACGTTACAGTAGTATCAGGAAGAGGAGAGTGTACCTTATGTTCATCATATTTCTTCTGTAGGAGTTCGTCTCTGGTTGAAACACACTGCTTTAGAAGACGCAGGTCTGCATTGGGAAATATCTGTGACAGACAAATGGACAGACACTGATTAGGTTTTTACTTTACAGACAGTATGATAAGGTATATAATTAGCGTATATGTGGCCTGCTGTATTTTTCTGTAGACATTTTTAAAATGAATATGCTTCCTAATCTTTTCCACCTCATGGCCCACTTGAAAATGTCAAAAATGTTGGTGGTGCTCATCTGAACCCATAACAACATGGAGGCCAAATAAAACGTTTCATTCTAACCATGATGATCAAACATTCAGGACTGAACTGAAAGCAGGGAAACATGCAGGAAGCTCAGTTTGTCTTTTCTGTCTGATGGGGAGAGATCACTTGTCGATTCACCGTCTGTCTCTTTACTCTTCCATTTGAACTCTTCCTGTTGCTCACCGCCAATCCATTCGCTACTCCAGTTTTTGCCATGGATTTCATCTTTTAGTGAACAATCAGACTGACTGTACCGTTTTGCTAATTATTTTACAGCCAATACCTTCGCAGCCCACCAGTGGGCCATGGCTGACAGGTGCTTTTTCAACATGAACAAATAACTAAATTCATTTGGAATCAGTAAAACTGCTGTGAAGAAACAAGACACTTCATTTTACACTGCTGTGCACTCACTAGTCCACAATGACACAATGCCCCTCGCCTGTGGAACTTACTTTGGAAAGAAATCTAAAGACATATGTTTTTAGCTTAGCTTTCACTGAGACCTATTTATTTATCTGTTTATTCTGTCCTTTGTCAATGATTTTACTGCTTCAACCATGTTTTTTGTTCATGTTTCTGTTAAGCACTTTGTATTGCAGTCTTTGCAGGAAAGGTGCTATATAAATAAAGCTTGATTTTGATTTGATTTGATTGTTGTTTAGTGCCTCATTTCCCACATTCACACTGTGCTCTACTAGTTTCCCCTCAGTGTTCCTGTGGTCTACCTGCAACCAGGGGAAGATGTCCACCAGGCTGTCCTTTGCCACAGTGTCCACGATGCCCTGGCTGTAGCTTAGCATGGCCTCAAACTCAGGGTCTCCACGGCGGTAGGAGGAGTTGAAGCAGAGCGCGCAGATGACGTTGGTGACAGCCCGAGTCAGCTCAGGGGACAGATCCAGGGAGAGGCCAGCAGCCGCTGCCTCAGACAGGATGGAGCACAGGGACTGGGCCTCTGCACAGACTGAGCAGGACACAAGAGACAGACCGTCACCACTCTCTGACAAGTTTACAGTATGTCTTGATATTCAGTCATTCTTACTGCGAGTGTCAGATCCTGATATCGCATTCCTCTGAGACACAGAGCTGCATTGTTGCCAAAAAACTATTAAAACACAGCAGTGAACCACACTGTTGCACTGGGTGACGTTAATCCACTGCTGGTAGTCCTCACCAAATGCACTGTTTCCTCATGTTTGGTTGTTGTTTTAGGAAATGCCTGAACTCTCGTTTTCAAAGATTTATGTCTTCAGTAGGAACCAATGAGCTTGGAGCTGAGAGGAGGGTGGTCAGAAAACAGTGAGTGAAACACGTTTGAGACACGGACATTAATGAAAATTAATCACATCACATTCAAAGCATTAAACAACCTCGCTCCAAATTATATCAAGGACTTATTATCGCCTATGTTCCTGCGTCTGCTTAGATCGGTGGAGGGAGCTCTGCTGGTTATTCCTGCAGCCTCCTTCCAATGCTATACACAATGGTAGAAGAAGTACTCAGATCTTTACCTCAAAGAAAAAGACTCCATTACAAGTCAGTGTCCTGTAAATGCCAAGTCAAAGGACAGAAGTCTGTGCAGCAAAATGTACTCAACATCAAAAGTAAGAGTGCACCTGTCAGTGTGATGTTATGTGACTGGATTATTACAGATGCTTTTGACGTTGCAGCTGGTAACAGTAATTTTAATGACTTCATATACTGTTGGGCAGTTTAATGTACAGTATAACAAAGCATCATATTTTATGAACTGATCATTATTTTGTTGTAAAACGAATCTAAAGTAAACTGTAACTGCTGTCAAAGAAATGTTCATGTAAAAAGTTAAATATTTGTCTCTGATACATTGTGGTGTAGAAGTATAAAGTAATAGAAAATAAAAGTACTTAAGTAAAGTACAAGTATCTTCAAATTGTACTTGACAGTACTTGAGTATTTGTACTTAGTTACTTTCCATTACTGGCTATCAAATGGATGTAAGGAGGTGGAGGGACTTTCATGGGTTTTATGGACATCTGCACCATCAACACGTGCTTCACCTAATGAAACACTTTTTGTGGCATGTGAGCTCTGATAAATAAAGAAAACAACATAAGAACAACTCAACTGATATGGATGGAGTTTACACTGGTACAAACTGTCTCCAGGAGATAACCACGTCCTCCTTCTCCGAAATCAAACACTGATAAAAAAAAAAGCTTTCACCGTCATCCGCCTGCTCAGCTTTTAGGTGTCACCAGACTAACTGTCAGACATTCAAGTGAAAGCATTACAACCTTAAACAGTGTTACAGTGATATTCCAGATATGCTCCTCATGTGTTCCCACATTTCAATCTGATCTTTGTGGAGGAATCTCGCTCTTTCTGCTTCACAGCTCCAGGCTCATGTTGGGTTCTTCCTGTCACACTTTCATACTTTGGTTTTTGGAAAGAAATCTTAGAACCTGATCAAATAAAACTAAAACTATCTGCATGGAGAGAGAAGAGAGAACATCTGTTCTGCAATTTGGTTGAACTGACCCTTTATTACCTGATCAGCTGAGAATCTGATTTAGACAGAACTTCCAATATTCATCATAAATAGAGTTTTTAAAGTCTGTTTACCAAAGCAGTCTCAAGTAAGACATGTCAGGGAGCAGCCTAAACAGAATTTACAGTTTGAGGAATGATTTTGGAGGAGTGTAGTGACGTGTACTCACTGATCTTCTCGATGGAGGCTGAGCCCTCTCCAAACATGCACAGAGCTCCGTGGACTATTTTCCTGTGGAACCTCCAAGTCGCACTGTAGTCTCCAAATGCAATGTCTTTCCCATCTCTGGTCAGAATGTCTGTGGTCACCTTCATCACACAGGACAGGGATTGAAAAGGAGAAAACATAAATGACGACTGCTGCTGCTGAGAAGAAGAAGAAGAAGACATTGGAGAAGAGGTATACCCACAGTTCTGGGTCTTCCTGCGAATGTCTTTCCCTTCTTAAGCAGCACTTCTTTGGCGTCTTTGTGCTGGTTGACGATGATGACAGTGTGGGAGCCCATCATCAAAGAGTACGTCTGCCCATACTTCCTCTGCAGTTCTTTGAAAAGCACATGAGGAGGGTGTGGACTTCGCAAACTCAGCAGACTGCCGATCAGGGGTAGTGCTGGGAGGCGGGGGGGCTCCTGGAGGCCACACAGAGAGACTCTGAGCTTTAACTGCTGCACCGCTAACAAGGCCAGAGTCACCACCAAAAACGCACACAGACACAGAAGCCAAGCCATATCTGCAGCAGAGGGCCCAGACAGAGCGGCGTGGTTCAGCAGGAGGCCAAGCATCACAGAGAGGAGCTGTGCAGGACGGTCCTCAGCTGCTGCAGGGAAATGCTTTTATGCTGCTCCTTCAATGCCACGTCCTTGACTCTGATAATGTAAGGCGGTGCTAATTTAAACAAGATAAGACGACACATGATTTATTGAATCCTTGGAACAAAAACATAACAAAACACATCTACATTACACTGTGGATAGTAACTAATTACATTGCTGTGTTGTAGTACAAGTTTGAGCTACTTGTTCTTTACTGGAGTATTCAGTTTTCTGGAACATAACATTTCTACTCCAGCTACATTTAACTGGCAGCAGTGGTTAATGCTTTCTATGAAAATTTCATAGAAAGCACATAATCACTTCAGAAAATATGATACACTGATATAATTTCTTCAGCTACCCAACAGTTGCACAAGAGTAATGCAGACAACATGACATGTTTTGCTGTATTATATAATATTTTACAGTATTACTACTTTTACTTAAAGTGCTGAAGAACTGTTGAATTCAAAAATTTTACTTGTAGTAGAGTATTTGCTACACTGTGGTATTTATGATGGTTCTTGCTGTACAGTTCAGTTAAAGGTCCATATAGTCTAAAGGTGTCTGTCCATGTGTTGTTTGATTATAAAGCAGGTCTAGGTTCTATATAAATACTGTGAAAGTATCAAAGCCTCAGTCCACAGAGAAATGCACACAGCCTGTATTCAGAAACTGAGCCTTAAAACCAGCCGTCGGGACTTCTGTAACTTTGTGATGTAACACTGAAACAGTCACTACCCTCAGCCATGCCCCTGCACAGCCGACCTGGACCCAGCGTCCAACCTTGCAGGATTTGGTTTCTCTAAGTGTAATGGTTTTACTTGAAATCTGCTACATTTTTATCAGGTCAGCTAAGTTCCAGAAAGAAGCCCAAAATAGTAAATGCAGAACAATATTAAGATAGTATGGCGGTAAACCACCAGAGAAGTCTAAATATGGGACCTTTAACTATCATTATTGTTCTGTTGTGTGTCGTTCTTTTGTTCTCTAGAGCGTCACATTATTTGCAAAACTACTGTGTGTAGTTTACATAGACAGAGTTCATTCTTTTAAGTAAAACAGATGATTTATAACACTGTCATCAGTGAGGTGAATCAAACAAATTTATGGACAAGGAACTTTAAACTAACTCTGCCAATTCACAGTTGCTGTTTACATGTTATATGCCTGTGATAATGACATACAACCGAAAGTAGATTCGTTGTTTTTAGTTTTACACAATTATGAATTGTTTTGCAGTGAAACGAAATATTTTAGTGCGAGTTTATCGGACTCGTTGCTGTTTATTTTTGACCCTGCCCGCGCACCGTCGCTAAACCAAAACAGAAAATGGCGTCAGCTGAGTCCCAGCCGCGGTTCGGCCAGTCTGTCAAAGGTTTATTATCCGACAAGGTGGGCTCCTGTAGCGGGGATGTGATCGCGCTGACCCGCCAGGTTCTGAAAGGATCCCGCAGTCAGGAGGTAAAACGACACGAGTGGGTTTTATCACGACAGCTTCCTCACGAGGACAGATACACGGAGAGAACAAACACCAGAGCAGCTGTCTTCAAAATAAAAGCATCGATAACACACTTTGCACAGACTCCAGTGGCGATTTAATTTTGAAAGTGGAGCTTCATGGTTTATTTTGGTTGACTTACAGGCTAACAGGATTCTGTTACTGGACTGTTAATGTAGCTAAACGATTAAACATTTAGTTACGTTATTAAAGTGAAGATGAACGTTAGCGTTGGTGTAATGCAAACCGAACACCAGTGCTGAAGATGGAGTGGCATCTGCCTAACACAAGTGCTTCATAGCTCTCCAGTCAAACTGTTGGTTTCAACTGTTATTCTTTTATTTGTTTGAGGCTTTTCAAGCAAACATCGCGAGATTTCCTGTGCCAGCCTCTCACTGAGAGGGTCTTCATGTGAAGAGCTTTGAGTTTGGAACTGTTTGATAAAACTAAACAAGAAAATCATTCAGTCAGATTGATAATGTAAAAAAATCATTAATTGCAGCCACATTGTTACTAATGTCTCTTTCAGCTTCTTGGTCAAGCAGCAAGAAACATGGTCATCCAGGAGGACGCCATCCTGCACTCTGAGGATGTGAGTATGGAAATGTGCATCAGTGAAGCAGTGAGTCACTATTCAGTGCAGAGGAGGAAGACAACAGTACCACACAAGTTAAATCACCAGGTTTCTAAGGCAAATGGTCTTTTCTAGTCTTATTGTCCACTCGTGCACTATTCACCCAATTACCCACACCACGCTCTTCCCTACACATATAGCACTTTCGTACCATACACACAGTCACACACTGCTGATACACTGGGGGCAGTTTGTGTCAGTATCTTGCTCAAGGACACTTCCGAAAGCAGACTGGCGGAGCTGGGAATCGAACTGCTGACCTTCCTATTTGTAACCCAAACCTGAACAGTTCCACAAAGGTGAAATTATACTCCTCAGTCTCTGCTCACTGAGCGCTTGTGACAGTTCAGGCAAGTAAGTAAGTAAATTGATCCGTCTCTTGTTTGTCTAATCCAGTAGAAATTCAACATCATTATCTTCTGTCTTCCAGAGTCTGAGAAAAATGTCCATAATCACCACGCATTTACAGTACCAGTGAGTATCAGTCAGCTGATTATCACTACACATGTGAAACTCATTGGCTTTTGTTCAAACTGAATATTTACTCTGTCTGTCTGTCTGTCTGTCTGTCTGTCTGTCTGTCTGTCTGTCTGTCCGTCCCCTAAGGCAGGAGGCCATTCAGAAGAAGTAAGTCTAAACACTTCCCTGCTTTAGTGGAAAGAGCTGACAGTACTGTCTCCTCTGTGAGCCATAACACACACACTAATGACGTGCACTGCCTCTCCTGTGTACGCTTGTTTCTGTCCTCCAGTGTGGAGCATTCTAAAAACCTGCAGGACCAGCTGAGGCACCTGCTGAAGTGATGGTGACCCGCCGCCAAACCTCCGGAGGATCCATCCCAACGCTGCCTGAGCAGCACTGAAGCTTCCAGAGGCTTTAATACCATATTTCTGCTTTATAACACGTGGCTGGCTGGTACAGCTGGGACTGGACGAACACGGAGCCTGTGTGCCTGGGTTGCTCTGCAAAGCAGCAGCCATGGAGCATGTGTTCTTTATGTTATGTAAAATGTTTTGATCAGTTGTATTAAATGAATTTATTTAATATTCATCTGTGTCATCTTTGCTTCTCATGATGCCACAAACAGCGTCTCGCTGCATGAGCGGTAAAATGGCACAGAATCAAATACACACCTGTAAGAAATGAGTCAGAGACCTTCATGGAGACTCTGTCTGGCTGTCTCCCAGCTGCATTTAAAGCTTTGATGGTACAAGTAGTTGATATGAAATGATAACCATACTCATGACCTTTCACATCTAGAATATACACACACAAGGATGTGTGAGGAATGAATGAATGTGATTGAGTGAATCCGATGAGAGCCAGAGGCCGGTTGCCTTAAGTTAAGATGTGCCTTAAACTCTGATTTAAGGTTTCCTTAAAATAAAAAACAGTCGCACAAAACACCCTTAAGTCCTCTCCTTAACGTTTACTTAAAACATTCACTTTAGTATTTAAGGTTTTCTTCTTATTAGACTTATACCTAAGGAATAACTTAAAGTCAGTTCAACAGTTTCCAAGGAAAACTTCTTTTTCATAGCTGCAAATGCCTTAACTTTTTTCCTTAACTAAGGAAACCTTTTAAGAGATTCTGTATTACCATAAAGTAACTCCCTCAGCTAAGGATAAACTAAAACTTGAGTGGTATACTTAGGTAGAAAACTTAAGGTGTTTTGTGCAACTGGCCGCAGATTGTTGCAGCCAGATGTTGCTGAAGCTTCTCTGAAGCAGGGAGGCTGGTGGAGGGCTCCCGGTCAGCAGCAGTGAGGACATACTGACAGTGAGGGACAAACAGTACAAATAGTACATTGCACAGACAGAGTCCACAGATCCTGGGGTTCAAGGATGGAGCAGATCCTGGCAGTGAGCGTCACCATCCAGACTACAAACCTGTTTAACCACCTGCTTCAGAACTGCTGGGTGGCCTCAGCTTCCTGGGTCTCCTCAGGTCAGCGTGCTTCTGGTTTGCTTCAGAGTTGCACCAGCTGCTTTGACTCAAATGTACCTACTTTTTTAAGTCTAGTTTAATTTTCATTTTAAATGATGCATCAAAGAGATTGCTGCTAACATTTACCAACATTTACAGTTTCAGTTTTCTGAGTAAATGTCACAGTAAGAACCAAAGTGTGAAACAAGGCCCTTTCTACAGAGCAGCAAGAGCTCTTATTTTGAAATGTTGCATATATCACTGGATTATAATTTTATATGAAGACTAATTGCTCCAATGGCACACTCAGACTCCAATACAGCCGTACAATGACAAGAGTATTTCTACAAGATTTTATTTCTAAAAGTCTCTCATTGGATGCATCATCAGCTCAGACTCATGATAAGGAGCGAAGGGACAAACTTATCAGCAGCCTGGAGGCCAAACAGCTGCTTGACCCTGACAGTGTCCCTGAGGCCGAGCTGCTGAGTCTTGTTACTTAATGCTGCACGTGTTCCACGCCGCTACATGCAGAGTCTGCTGCTGATGAGCGGGGCTGAAGGCTCCGGGGGGTTGTCCTTCGGTGGTGACCAGCGGACTCCATGCATGCCGACACGTACAGGATCATAGAGATGAAAAGCACGCTGATGTTTTCAGAGGGAAGGCAGAGTGTTTCTGAGGGGAACAAGCACAGAGACGAGTCCTTCTTCAACTGCAGTTAGCAGGTCGTTTGTCTCCGTGCTATCATGCATCTCGATCCAGACTGAAAATCCTCTAATAAACAATCGTTCTGTTCTAAGTCACACGACTGATTGACAACTGTTTTCTCAAAGACGTAGAGGAGGGGAAGGCTGGTTGGCTAACACACCTGGATCAAGAGCATTTTAGGAAGAGGTTTAATTACAGCTATTGTAGGGTTGGTAACACTGAACCTCGCATTGCTCCTGATGGTTGGCCATTGGTGTGTAAGAGTGTGTGGGAGTGGATGAATGATAAGCGAACTGTTATGTGCTTTTCTATGAAGGTAGAAAGGTGCTCAGGAAGTAGAGCGGGTCGTGTGAAGCTCGGTGGTTTGATTCCTGTCTCCTCTAGTCCACATGTTGAAGTGAACTTTGGACAAGATACTGAACCCCAAATTTTCCCCAGATGTTACATCAGTGTGTGAGTGTATGTTTGTGGTAGAAAAGCACTGCATGTGTAGAAGAAAGCGCCGAATGAACGTGTGTGTGAATGGGTGAATGTGGCTTGTTGTGTAAAGCACCTTTCATGGTTGATAAGACTAGAAAAGCTCTGTATAAGTTCAGTCCATCTACCATAAATGCAAATGTATGAAAACAGCCTCACTACCTCTGATGTCAGGTGACAGGTCACAGCTGCTGGAATGACTAATAAGAAATTAAGAATTTGAAATCTTTCACTGCTTTTGAACATTTGGAAACATTCAACATTTTTGATACTGTCGACACTACTGAATTGTTTATTTTGTCTATCATGTGTGTAAATGTGTGTTTGTCTGCAGTCAGACCTTTAAACCTTTAAAACTCCAAACAGAGTTCAGCTGACATCTGACCTTTGACCTGTGTCACTGACACGTCTTCTTGTCAGCTGAAGAACTTTGAAGGTATTGTTTTGGTCAGTATTCGCCTTCAGCCTGTATCTCACCCCTCCAGGCACAGAGCTGCCCCCCTCAGGGGGTTTAAGGTCTTATGTGGAGCCAGGTCTTTTTCATCTCCCCTCTTAAACCTTGAGTTTAAATAATGTTCTTTCTCCTCTTATCAGAGCCCAGAGGAAGCCAGGATACAGGTCCAGGGCCAGAGACTGATCAGGCGACACCCCAGAGGTTGACTCACTCATGGCTTCAACACTAAACTTTGTGTTTGGCAAAGAGTCAAACATGTTTCACTTACAGTTTTCTTAGAAGAAACTCTGAAACAGCTGTGTCCTAAGTAAGTTCATACATGCTGATTCTGCCCCTTATCCACTGAGACAGCTTAATGAAAATTGTCCACTACAGACAGGTGACAACTAAAACGAAAACACAGAATAAAGTGTGTTAAGAAACCAGAACAGTTTATGTGCTTCCTTCTAAAACACACTCCCTGACTGGACGATGGCGGTGGATAGCAGAGGAAAATCCATGCATCGCCATATTATTGGCTGCAAACAGAAATTCCAGAGACATGATTTACATCCTGGATGAACACTAAAAGTATCTGCATTTGGCATGGAGAGACACCACAGGAAAGATTTTTGTAGATTTGGGTGATCTGAGCCTTTAAAGCTCCATATTTTCCTCTTCTTCTGTGTTTTATTTGAAGTGTTGATCCGTAAGAAGATATATTTGTGGTTTTAAGAACCAAAAACCATCTCAGTGTAGTTTTACATCTCCTCTCTCAGGCTTCTCTCTGGAGCTCTAAGAACAGGTCAGTGAGCCAATCAGAAGAGAGAAAGTTCTGAGCCTCTCTTCTGATTGGCTGACTGTTTTCTGAGATCCAATAAAAATATAGCAGATTTCAGGTAGACACTCACTCACTCGGAGAAACCAAATCCTGCAAGGTTGGATGGTGGGTCCAGGTGAGATGGCTGAGAGCAGTGACATCACAAAGTTCCAGAAGTCCTGACGGCTGGTTTTAAGGCTCAGTGTCTGAATACAGGCTGTGTGCATTTCTCTGTGGACTGAGGCTTTGATACTTTCACAGTATTAATATAGAACCTAGACCTAATCTATAATCAAACAACACATAGACAGAGACCTTTAGATTATAAGGAACTTTAAATCCACATTCCTTAAGCTCTGAGTCCAAAGTGCTGAACACAAAATAAACACTTCTGAAACACAACAGTTTTATACATCACATCAAAGGAAACAGAAAATGTGCAATCACCACTTGTAATCAAAGGTTCTGTGACACCACTGTACCAGTTTATCACAGCAGTTTCAGCTCCCTCTCATGTGGTGTGTGCAGATGTTTCTGTCTTCATTGCTGAAGTTAGGACAGCTCTCTCATGCACTTTAAATATATAGATTCTTCTGCACCTCACAGTCCCGTCAGTGAGGCGTCTGATCAGCACCAGGTTCATCCTGCAGCAGGACAATGAGCCCAAACACACAGCCAGACACATTAAGACCTTTCTTCAAGCCAAGAAGAACGAGTCCTGCAACATATGGTCTGTTACCCACAGAGCTCTGATCTCAACGTCATGGAGTCCGTCCTGGATTACGTGAAGCAACAGGGACACTGAGACACTAAATCCACAGAAGGAATGAGGCAGGTCCAAGATGCTAGAACAATCTACTGTACCTGCCAAGTGCTTTGGAAAACAGGTGTTGTTTTGGGGGATCAGAGCTAAAAACTATTCATGGTATTATATTTGCAAATATCCTGACTTTACTTTTAGTGCCTAAAATGTTTGCACAGCTCTGTATGAGTATATACTGCATGTGTGTATATCATTATTTCCTTTAACTTTCTTTTCTCATATGTATTTTGTTTGTAATATCAGTTATTGTTAGTGTGTGTAAATGAGGATAAAGCCATGAAAGAATAATGAAACAGAACAGACAAGAAAACCTTTGGTCAGGTGTTTGGAGGAGGGAACCCCACATTAGTATTTGGTGTTTGATGTGACTCTGTACACAATAACAATACAACACTCGCAACAATCACCCACGGATATATAAGGCATGACACAACACTGGAGTTTTATGAGTAACTTTGACTGAACAATCAAAACTCAGCTGCCATATTGGATCAGAAAATTTATTACAAACATCAGTCATGACTCAAACCGTCTCAACGTTTCAACTCTCTTCAAATTAAAATGCAACTTCAACACATGCATCAACTGTTGCAGGTAAAAATACATTCATTTGGTTCACTTTACACTTGACTCTGTCTGAAGCTGAAGCGCGTTTTCAAAGCAGCTGACAGTGACCGCTGTCATTAACACAGGCATGCAAAACGGTTCTGAAATGACGAGTAAGAAAATTAACCATTGTAAATCCTTGTTGCTGCTCACTCTGGGGGTGTCCTGACCTTTATTCTTCAACAGCAGCAGTGTAACAAATTGCTCCCATACTCAAATAACCGGATAAACATCTCAACGTGCAACCGGACAGAAATAAGTCAATCAATTGTCCATTTGAGCGCAGACCTAACAGACAGCAGGACATTTAAACTTTGACCCACAACAAGGAGAGAAAAGATCCAGCTGATCAGTCCAGACAGGACGAGGCAGCTCCAACATATTCAATCAGAAACTTTCTGTGTGAGGCTGTAACACACAAACAGCACAATCACACAGCCTTTAAAACAAGGAGTATTTCACTGTTCACCTCATCAAGGATCAATACTGTGCATCAGTCCAGCAGACAAGGTCCTCCTGTTAAATCACAGCTCCTTTAAACTCAGGGCAGGAGGTTAAAAACATGATGGTAATCAAAGAAACAAACAACCGAATGAACTCTAAAGCTTACTAAAAGACACTATTGCATTCACTGGCAGTATCTGTGATGACATTAGTGCACACAGAGACAGGCCCACAGTGACACACATCAGCAGCTCAGTCCACCTCTCCCATTACAGTAACAGCATGTATACAGCAGACAGACCTGATCAGCTGATAAACTTCAAACTACAGTTAGAGAAACACAGTAGTTTCACCTCCCTATGGAGGACCATTACTGCCAGGAAAAATTAATACAGTCTAAACTTGGACTTGAGACAGGACTCATGAAATCAATTCACCATTAATGTTTAAAATATAGTCTTTAACAATCGAACTCATTCATTCTCACTGTATCAGCTCAAAGTGAGATGAATAAGGCAATAACTGTTTCACAATCCATTGCAAACACTGTGCAGGGAGTCATATCTACATTACTTCTGCAGTAATTTAAAAAACACATAATGCAGCCAGAGCATAGGACAGAGGGACTTCAGGATGAGTCTTGGCCCCAAAGTCTTTCTGATTCTGTGGAATATAAGAAATGTGGTATTATTTTACAACTCTGAGAGAAAGAACTGGGTATTAAAAACAGTGAAGCTGGCTGTTGACTTCACATCACTCCAGCAGGCATCACAAAATGAAAGAGAAAATACTCCTCTGGAGTTTAACCGTTTTATGACTGACTCGTTTCAGCAGCTGTGTTGCACACACACTACAGTTCAGTTTCCCCATGCCCCAGAATTCTTTTCAAGAAATTCAAAATGGGATAAAAAAAAAAAAAAAGAAAAATTCACAATCAGATGAAAGTTTGTGCTTTTCAACACGGAGGACAGCTGCATTGCTTTGTGCTCTGTTGAGAGACATGCGTCTCACACCACCAGACATTCACTATGAATGTTTTAAAGGAGCTATTTATAAGTTTTGCCATCGCTAATGAGCTAACATTAGCATTAACAGCTGTTAACTTAACAGTCTAGAAGAAACATTGCGAGTTAGACATCAAACTTCATTTGTTTACTCGCCAAGAGTAAAGCTGGTGGAAGGCAACCCTGTTGTTTTGCTTCTACATCTGTCGCCTCTTCTCTTGTACTGCAGTTAGCATGCTAGCCAGCTAGCTCCGGCACAGTCAAACTGTCTGGTCACTTTCCAATACTGAGTCACCGCAGTGTCCAGTCTGCCCTGAGGAAGTAACACTGTTCAGAGAGCGTATCATGACCTCTTGTAATATACGATGGCTGAAGCTCTTGGCAAGACAGATAAGTAAACAGCTGTTAATGCCAACATTGGCAATGTAGTAATAGCAAAACTTACAAATGGCTCTTTTAGGGTAAGTTAGCTAAATAATTTCTTTTGTTGAATTCTACTTGTGCTAAAATACTTCAACATATCATCACATCTCTACATTTGACCAGGTCTCTTTGGAAGTGGAAGAGAAATTACACAAAAAGTAATATGGTCCCAAAAATATAAAGTATAACTGCGTTTCCACCGCAGGAACTTTCCCCAGGAACCAGGAACCTTTTGAAGAACTATGCACGTTTCGACTACAGGAACCAGGGTCTAAGGTGAGAAGGTAAAAAAAAAACTGAAACAGGACTACAAAAAAATAAAAGACCACAACAGCCGGAGTGGCTAGGGTTGCCACCCGTCACGTATAATACGGGATTGTCCCGTATTTGAAAATAAAATGCTGCGTCCTGCATTGAATCCATACGGGACGCAATGTGTCCTGTACACTGGACTGAAAGGGTGTAGTGCATTTACCTGCTCTTCCATACATCATCGGCCTGATTTGCATAGTCTCCTGGGTCTTATGGCCGCAGTGGAAACGGAGACAACAATGGGCCTCATGAACCTTTTAGTTCCTGAACGTGACTTATGTGACAAACGTGGCTGTGCCAACTGTTACAGAGTCTTAGGGCGGACTGCTCCTTTAAGACGGGTTAAGGTTAATCTCTTCACCTCAGTGTTACACATGTTTTGAGGTTGGAGGTACGGTGCAGAATTAAGCAGTAAGGCAGTAAACTGTTTACAGTACAGAAGAAACATAGACTGGACTCCAACAAAAGCAGGAAATTAAACAAACCCAACAGAACCAGGAGGATCAAACAACGAACAGCTGCTCTACGAGTATGGCAGTTATTCTCTCTTCAACACCTCACTGCCTGCATCTTATACTACTAACAGACAGGAATCTAAACTCACTTTCGAATTCTGATTTACTCGTGGACAGGTACACTTACCAGGGACGTAGCAAGACCACTTGAATCTACAGTAGTCCCTGTCTTGTACAAGATCAGGTCCAGACCGGTTGACACAGTGAACCTGTTTTTCTAAATGTAAAAGTGGCTCTGACAGTCAGAATCAGCTGCTGCAGCCCTGTGGTTATCAACAAAAGAAAAGATCAACTTCAAACATTAAAACTGGACGAACTGGATGTGAGAGAAAGACTCAGACTCCTCTGCTCTTCTCCCTCCATCTACTCTTCTTCTTCTTCTTCCTCCTCTTCCTCCTCCTCGTCATCATCCTCATCGTGGCAGTGAGTGATCTCCTGAGGAGCCTGGGGGAAGAAGTGAGGGGGCTGGATCTCGCTGATGGATCGGGTCAGTTGGTGCCGTTTGCACTCCATCTCCTTGAAGTCGACGTCGTGACGGTTTCGCGTGGCCAGCGGAGACTCTGTGTCGATAATGCTGACGTGGGTGTGCTCCACCGTTGACTCATGAGGCATCTAGGAGGAAAAAAAATACATGAAGCGCAGACGGATACACACACACTGGAGTCTGTACAGAGTGTCAGCAGTGAGTGACTCTCACCAGCACGTGTGCCGCTCTGAAAAGATAACTGAAGGGGTAGTAGAGCAGGTTGATGAAGGAGGCGGCGTACAGGTCGGCGTAGCGCATCACTTGGGAGGCGAACAGCGTTTGACGGGAGCCACTGCGAAACAGACTTCCCATCATGCCGTAGCACATGTCCATGTCATGGGTCACTTTCTGGAGACATGAGAGACACAGAGACACAGAGACATGCATGACATTTCATTCACTGACATTTTTCCCGGCAGCCATGATTGACACGACAAATTAGGAAAAATCTTTTATTTCTAACAGATATTGTTCATTCAAAAAACTCCATTCCTTGTACATTCGACTTTCCTCACAGGGATAAATCATGTTGTATTGAACAGAATTGTGATCACAGCTTCAAACAAGCTTTGACGGTGCTCTGCAGTCCTGCCGCTCCTACAGGAACTCTTGTGTTCAACAGTCAGAGCTGAAACAAGGCTCAGGAACATTTACTTGGTTGTAACCAAGGATACAGAGATCTGTCATTGTCATGTTGAACAGCAGTAGTGATGGAAATAATGACAACTTTCATTTTTACACAGTTATCCTTCAAAATCTCACACTGGTCGACTTTTGTGTCTAGTGGAGCTGTTTCTAGGTGAAAGACAGGAGGAAGAAACATGTGAGCGTCAGAGGAAGTTGTACCTTAATCCTTCTTTGCAGGGAGCTGATGTCAGGTCTCTCATTGCTGCTGCTGTCCAGATGCCTGAAGACCAAGCACAAGTTTACTTTTACTTTAAAATGTAGTTTCCACATCAGTTGGTCACTTCACAAGATCTGTCAGGCAAGATTAAATGACCTGCTGTGAGTTTCTACACACTCTGTAAACAAAGGCCCCGCACAGCCCAGGTTTGTTTCATACAGTGAAGAAACACTGACACTTAATATAGTAAAGATTGGCACAGGGAGAGATTCATTCAAATGAGACTTTGGTCTGAGACACTGTGCTGACACCAGATGTTGCAGAACCACATGTGTTGGTAATCTCTATGTATCAGACTATCAATAAGTTCAGTACCTGGACATTATTTCTATCCATGTTGCCATAACAACAGGGATAACTGCTGCAAAACACAGTGTGCATAGGTAATCCTACCACACTGGAGGAGAAACTAAATAATTATCACCTTTCAGGCAATTAACAGAGGCTTCAGAAAGTATTCAAACCCCTTCATTTTATTGTGTTTCACATTGAGAAAACTGACATATTTGCTCATCAGTCTAAACTCAGTAACCCATAAAGACTAAGTGAATGTGTGAACATGTTTCCAGACATTTTTATACATTTCTTAATATTCAAAAACTGAAATCTCTCATATGTGTGAGTGTTGACTACAACATTTATGCCTGGAGCCAATTTCTATAAATTCTTCTTGTATTAACATATTTTTTTTTATCTTTCTTCACCTCAAATGTCTGAAAGGTGCATTAAGAACCTTTGCGTTTCTGCAAGATACAACAAACAGCTGAGAAGGATCTCACTTGTAAAGCTCTGCCAGGAAGCAGTCCAGAGACTGAAGTTCCTCAAATATGGCTGAAAAACAAAGACTGGCATTAGAACATCACACCGCATCCCTGAAGACAGTCAGAAAACATGACAACATTTTTTACTAGTGAGCCTGGCAATGATCTGAGTTTCAGTGAATGATTTCATGGCGACAGGGTTACAGTTGGTTACACTGTGTGAACTGCAGACCACTAAAGATCAACAGAAAACTGAATCCCATTCACATTTCTGTCATGCATGGTAATGTAGGAGGATTTTTTACTTCCCAATTGTCTAATGAACAACTTGATTTCTAATCAAGCCAAATCATAACAGATTTTAATTTAAACCGCTGAACAACACTGTTTAATTCTATTCAAACGGTGGGGTTATATAGCTGTATGTGCATATATATATGTGTGTGTATGTGTTTGGTCTCACAACTCTTGTCGGTCCACACGTGCAGCTCCTGAGCCAGCTCCGGTATCACCAGGAAAGTCCTCCAGCCCTGACGCTTCTTGGATTTGAGAATGTCACCAAAAATGTGGTCTCCAATGTAGATGATGTCCTTTCCTTTAGCACCCAGCAAGTCACACACGATGTCTGAGGAACCTGGGAGTAGAAAAGAAAAATAACCATTTTGGCCACTTTCATCGTCTCACAGCAACAACTTGTGATGGTTTTATATGAAGTTGCTGTTCTAGACATCAGGTGTTTGCTTGCTAATGCTTGAGGTAATCCTTCCAGCAGCAGCAGCAGCAGGGAGGTGTTTGGGTCAAAGAGTAGGAGAGTGAGCATGAGCACCACCACCCACCATGACTGAAGACATGGAGGAGGAGAGCTTAGCACAGACAGCCTCAGGCTAGGGGCTGTGTGGGACTACTGCACAGATATGATGGTGCTGTTCTCCATGCACAGCCTGCAGTGTTCTTTCACATATGAGGATACAGGGTGTTACAATACATTGGTGGCTCTAATGCTGTCCACACTTCAAACTAACAAGTGCTTATACGACTCAGCACATATTCCATATTCTATTCCTGTGTTACACAACAAATCTTTTTCAGTTTCTCAACTGATTAGAACTACAAATGTAACACAGTCCTGTTTTACATTCCTGCTGTAAACACACCTTTAATTCTTGTCTAGCATTAGTGTGTGTACAACCACTTGAATTGGGTTTAAAATCAAATACATCTACATTACATAGAGTGAGAAATGATCAGATTCATGAGAAATAAGCAAATACCACTGCCAGACACATTGAGTCACACTTTGATGGTTGTTACACCAAATTAAATCATAAGAAACAATCAACATGCTGTGTTCAGGTGGTTTCCTATTTACCTCCAGAGTAAACAATACCATGCTGGAGAGGTCCGGTGTATGTGCCGATCTTCAGCCGACCTGTGGTCTGAAAGAAACCAAGACTCAGTCACAGCAATTTTTTCACAGCAGTCTTTACACAGCAAAAATGTAGTTGACCCACATTACTGCTCTCAAATGTACAGTAAGCAGAGTATGGTATTGTGTCCATGCAGGCTTCTGTAGTGAACACTCACAGTGTCGACCTGCCGCAGAACTGTTCCCTCTCCAAAGAACACGGGCTTCCGGGCGTCGACCAGGATCAGGTCAAAGTAGGACTGCCAGGGCCGGTGGGGTGTGCCCGGCTGTAATGAACACACACACACACACACACACACACGCACGTACATCATCATACAGCTGTACAGCATCATGGCATAAAAAAATAAAAATAAGAAAATAAATAAATGAATAAAAAATCAGGACGACTTTACAATAAGGATTTATAAATAGTTTAAAATTAGGCTATTAATTTGGTTGTTAACACTTTATAAATCATAATCACATAATGAGTTATTGTAAAGTGTGAAACACATCATCATATATTAATGAGCTACTATTATTTTTAACTGGTAACTCATTAATAAATGTTGATGGGTTTTACACTTTACAATAAGGCTTCTTTTACCAGTTATAAATGTAACATGGTTAATTACTAGTAAATTAACATTAGGGTCATGAAGCAGCAGGTACAAACACTGATGATGGAGTAAGTATTGAGATATGAGGCTTAACAGAACAGATTATTGTGGGCTCACTATTTGGCAAGCAACAGTTCGCTGTTGCCCTTCTTATTTCATGTGTTATAACAGCTTATAAATTATTTATAGTGTTAACAAGCTCATTAATAAACTAGTTATAAACCATTCATGGACTCTGATTGTAAAGTAGTACCAAAAAATCGAATTCCAGGTTCTCAAGTGGTTGGTGAAATATAAAAGCTGCTTTATAAATGTGAGCTAATACAATAAAAAAACCCACATCAACGTGTGTCAGCAGGCTTAGCTTGTTCAGGTATTCTGACACACAATGAACCCCGTGTGTCGTCCTTGTTCAGGTGCATGGAGTTACACTCGAGCTAGTTGAGGAAGCATTAAATGCTTTAACCACTAAGGACAAAATCCTTAAGTCACAACACGGTGTGACCTACATTTCAAAAGCACTTACACATCAAAAGATGTGTTTCAAAATACAATTATATTGTATTAGCCCATATTTATTATATTTTATTACATTTTTCTCTTCAAATTATATCCGGTTTACACCACCAGTGGCTATGGGGAGATAAGAAAAGTTCCTGTATGAATTATTTTTCTTCATTTCAAAGGTTTTTAATTAAAGCCTGGTTGTACGGTTGCACAGCACCCTGTCTACAGAGACTTAATCTCATCCATATTAAATGACATCTGCCATTTCTCATTTTTCTCTCTTGAACACAAGCAAGGTAGTTCAAGTCAAATCCATTCAGATCCCTGACGATACACATTATCTGAGAATCTTTATTTGATCAAGAGTGTTACCTTTGGGCCGTGAGGGAAGTCAAACAGGTAGGTCATAATTTTCTGTAAGACAGGGGAGGGTTTGTTTTTACATTGTGGTCCAGAACAAAAGAAGACAGAACTCATTAACATCATCTAACAGAAGATAAAACAAGACAAGACAGCAGGTTCTGCTTTGCTTTCAGCATTCATTAACATGTTTGACTGAACTTTCATCTCACCTCTGTGTATTTGTAATCACTGTTGGTGGCCAGAAATACTTTGGCTACTTCATTCATGCGACTGAGGAGGAGAGGAAGCTTCGGCTTTGAGGAGGAACACAACAAACATTAACAACGATGCAGACAGACTGAACGGCAAAAAATGAGACACAGTATTTGTCACCCAAACTATAAACTAATAGCTGCTGTATATACTTACATCCTTTACTACGTACTTCTCCAGATTCTCAACTGTTTTTTCTTTTAAGGACCCCTTTGAAAAGAAAGAGAAGTGGACTGAGAGCTGGGGATGAAACGAGCACAGACTGCAGGAGCAACTGACAGCTGTAATTATTTTTACCTTGAAATGAACCCAGTCCACAGCGTCTCGGACGTCCTGGAACATGCTCTTGTAGGACATGAAGAGGTCGCCATCTTTGAAGCCAGTCTCACAACTACAGAGACCATTACAATTAATGGAGTTAATGCAGTCAGTGTTTCTGAGAGAGCAGGATAATGAAATTCTACTGAACATTATTAAATCATTAAACAGGCTCTTATTCCGAACCAGCTTCACTTCCCACAGACAGACAGTACTCTGTGTGCAACAGTACCTGGAGTATCTGGAGCAGTTACTGAAGAAATCAACCAGACAAGCAAACAGGTAGGTTTCTGAGGAAGAAGACAGTGAGATGACTGTGAAGCTGAATATCAACATATATCCAACATGACAAATTAACGTTGTGAAGAAACCAGTGGAATCAGATTCATCGTCAAAACCAGTTCAAGTTGAACCAAAATTGAACATCCTTATACTTTTTGAGTAAGAATATATAAAATGTGACACTATGATACTACAGCTAGTTGCATATTTATTTTTTTACATTTTTCTAACTGTTGTAGGACAAAGCAGTGTAAAAGATGTCAAAGCTTCAAGCAGCTGAGAGGGCAGCAGATGACTGATCATCATGTGGCGCACTGTCAACTTACATCTTACTGAAGATCATACTTACAAATGGCCTACAAATGGTCATACGAGCTACATACAATTCTCTCTTATTCACTACAGCCACAGAGAAGAGGCTGATGAAGTGTTCACATTACATGGGATGCATGATGGGAAAGATTCCCATGTTATATTTATATATATATATATATATATATATGTTATATTTTAGTTATAAAAATTATGATGATAATTTTAATATCACATAAATGGAAGTAGTTAAATCCAGTTTCTTTGAGCTTCGTACCATCTCGAAAATACAACCTTTCCTCCATCCATGCTCTCATATCCTCCATGCTTGACTACTGTAACTGCCTGTATTCTGGACTCTGCCAGTCATCCTTGTCTCGCCTGCAACTGCAACGCTGCGGCTTGGGTTCTGACTGGTTCCAGGAAAAGGGATCACATTCCCCGCATCCTGGCCTCTCTCCATTGGCTCTTGGTTTTTTAAAGCGCCCAATGGAATAACACCCCCCCCCCCCCCAATCTATTTTTAGTGTGTGTTCACACAGACACTAAACCAATCAAATTAGAGCACAAACAATCAAAACCAACAATCACACCCACTGGAGAACACCAATATAGGTGACGCAGCAGAAAAGTAAAATGTTTTTTTTTGGTTTTTTAATCTATTATTTTTAAAGCTAAATGATTATTCAAATAAATTATCATAAATCTGATCAAAAATGTACCTGAAGCCTCATGGTAAAATGTCCGCTCTGATTGTGCCCTGCTGATTGCCCTTAAAATCTTACATTTTGGATTTTATTATGTTTTAATAGTCCCTCTCCATCTTTTACTCTGAGATTGTATAAAAGTTGTAGAGAAGTTGTGTTGACGTCTTTTCTTACCAGGCAGGTTGAAGAGTGTGTTGAGGATGTAAAAGCGGTCTGTATCTCCACGTTGAATAAATTTGTTTGGGTACATCTCTCTGATGTCAGGTCTGTGCAGAGTGAGTTCAGATACATACATACATTCTTACAGGAAGTCAAACCAGGAAACAGAGTTATACTATACTGTACACATGTTGTACATTAGATTACATTTCTAACAGCTCCTTCTCCTGTGGTCAGAAATGTCCATCTTCCACCTCTGTGCTTGTTACATGCATGTGTGTTCTGTGTGTGTGCTCTCAGAACATGAGATACCACCAACACCAACACAGATCTGCACATGAAGACGCTGCTTCACAGTAACAAGAGCATCAGGGGTTGTGTGGATATCAGAAGTGTTCCTGTTGGAATCTTTCTCCTTCATAAACTATTGGATGGATTGTCATGAAACTCTTTACATTTATGGTCCTCAGAGGATGAATCTTTTTGGACTTTGGTGATTCCCTAGCATTTCCTGTAGCATCAACAGCAGGTGAAATATGTCACCTTTTGATAATTGCTTTTCTTCTCATTCCACATGAGGTTGACATTTGTGGTTCTGAGGGAAATGAGTGAGTCTCAACATCTACTGGATGTGTAACTCAGTCACGTTCCACTCAGGATTAACTTTGACTTTTCATCCAGCACCATCATCAGGTCAATATGTCCAATACTTTGGTTGAATACCAAATACCTGTCAAACTAACCACATTCCCATCAGCCTGGATGATGCTCAGTGCTGCTGGCTTGGCTGTAGATAGTTTGTTACTGTTATTGGAGGGCTGAATGAGGGCTGAATGAGGTGGAAAACTGCCTAGTTCTTTAGAGATGTGGTGGAGTATGTGGGACTAGTGAACCTCACCCCCTTAGGAAGTTGAACCCGTGCACACACACCAGGATGTTCCCATAGGCGTCCACTTTGAGCAGGTTGCCATACATCGTGTCAAACACCAGACCTCTGAGAAAGACAGGAAGCAGAAGGCAAACCTGAGAGTGAGAACTTGTTGCAATTGAATTTAATTTAAAATATGAAGTCAGTATTAAAAAGAGGCAGGGCTTCGTGAACTGACCTGGTGGGGAAGGAGGGGTCATAGACAAAGTTGAGCAGTTCTTGTGGATATCCAATGGACACCAGACGCTCGACTGTCAAGTCAAAGCCCAGCGACTCATACTCAGGAGATTTATACACTACAGACAGACAGGGAGAGGCTCATGTTCACAACACACAAATCACCCTGATGAAGGCACAGCACCAAAAACACTGAAGAATACTGCACAGAGAGTTTGTCATGTGTGACTGACTGATTGACATGTTGTGACCTGCACCTGCAGCACAGGGGTCTAGAAGCACATAACAAATGACTAACAGATGATGACTATTGCAAGTAAACATCTAGATAAATCTTTACTTATACAGCACTTTTAAAATCAGGGTTATAAAGTGCATCTTGAGGTGCATTAAAAACATACAATGACAAAAGCATATAAATACCTAATTCAATCAAAGACAAAAATTATTAAAAGAATAAAAAAATGAAACAAATCAGGGCAGGGGGGGTCAATAAAATGCGTCTGAGAAAATGAAATGCTGGTTTGAGATGAGATTTAAAATACTCAGAGGTTTCTATCCTGACCCCCAGAAGGGGATTGTTCCCTAACCTGAGGGTCAGGACAGTAAACGTTGGTCACTACGGGTCCTGAACTTTGAGCATGGCACAATCAGAAGCTCTGATGACCTTAGAGGCCTGGTGGATGTTTACGTGGTCAGTAATTCACTGATATATGGTGAAGACAAGTTGTTTATAGTTTAGTTCTAAATTTAACAGCACTGCACTGGATTTATTCTCACTGGTACAAGTTGCCTTAGATTTTTAATGAATTATACAAAAAATGAAAGCAAAAATTATTGCAGTTCATATTTTTTCCTGCAGTTTCATTGCAAAAAACAAAAAACATCTAAAAACATTAATCGCAACTTTTAAGAAAAGTTTCCGCGAAATCATGTATTTTAGCCACAATCTCAAAATCCTGGAGCGACTGATATTATACAAACAATTTATAATACAATGATAAATAAGAAGAGAACCTTTCCACTGGTGTACCAGTTATCCCTCCCCACTTCCTCAGCCAATCGAAGTGTTAAAAGTTAAAAGTAAGTGGGGAAAACAACCAGAGATGGAATAGTTGATAACTACTTCACAGAGGGGGGGTTATAATGTCAGCTAACTCATTCTGAGAGATAGGGAGGAAGCCTAATGAAGGAGCCTGATGGTGTGATAGAGGCTCTGATTAATCTGAGTCATTTTTTCAACAAAAGGATAGGAATTTTTCAGTCATTACCAGTGGGTGATAAATTTTACCCCCCCCCCTCCCATCATGGTGTGGGATTACAGTCTGACTGCCTTCAGGCCAGGAATACCTCAACACACAGTTGAGCGGCAGCAGCTTGGGTTACAGTGGGTGCTCCAGTGAACTGGGCCAAGGACCAACTGACCCCAAGAACCAACAACTTTGATGTTCAGATCATCCAGATTTGAAATTTTGAGACACTGACTCATTTGGTCATGAACCGTGAAAATGTGCTGCCCCGTTTTTGATCCATTTACATTGTATTTTATTGTATTTACTTTATTAACTTATCTTATTTTATCAGCTACTTTTATACATTTTTTCTGTTGATAAAAAAAGAAAAAAATCATTAGTAGGCAGTATGTAATGACATATAGTTAACATTTCATAAGAAGTTTGAGACCCCTCCTTAGTTATTCCAAATGGTTCCTACAGTGATATGTAGTGCTGCTGGCAAAAACAGTTTTACCTATTAAATCTAAACTGCTGGGTGTTGGTTTGAGATAGCGGCTCAGTCTCTTATAAAACTGGTTATTACTTTTGATTTATTTTTAAATGGTAAGAACAAAATTGGCGCACTATTCCAAAAAAAAAAAATCTCACAAAAATGTTTGGGTTGTAAATACATTGCAACTTATAGAAAATATTGCCAATAATTTTTAGAATTTAGCTTTAACTCACAAATTCCAGGAGGGAGTGAGCAAATGCAAAAACATGAACTCAGTAGGACTCAAAGAAGGGTCAAGTAGGACTGGAAAGGCCTGTATGGACTCACTTTTTCCATCAGATCCCACTTTACTGAATCTACCATGCAGATGGTGTAGACTCTGGCCACGGCAGCTAAACCTTCATGTGTTATCCAGGCTAATACCAAAAGGCTCAAACTGCACTTACCTGCCAGAGTGTAATCCATATCAAAACCAAAACACTTGATCTTCTCCATGGCCAAGCTTCTGTTGACAAACACTCTGGAAGGGGAGAACAGTGTACGGTCAGTGAATGCATGGCAGCTGGCTGTTCAAACTGAATGCTGCACAGCTTAAACACTGTATTACACTGCACATCAGCTGTTTGACAGCAAGATTGAGCAGTGAAAATATTCAAATTATAAATGTATGCTTAAACTGATTTAGATTTTTTAAATGCCTAAAATGCATTTTTTTTCCTGCTGACCCCGTCCACAGCAGGAAAGTACTCAGCTTCTGTGCCGGTGCTCCTGCCTGATTCTCCAAACTGGAAGCGTGCTGATTCAAGTCTACTGTGGTTGATACACTGACTATGGATAAGTACCACAATCACTTGAACACAATCTGAACATCTGAACCCTCATTACAGTACTACTGAATGAGCTTGCATTCATTTCATCATAGAGAGAGAGAGAGAATTGAATTAAACAACAACGCAACTAAAAATGTGAGCAAGCATTTGATTTCAGATTTTGGTACTTGAAAAGGGCTACAACTAATGACTACTTTACTACATTATCAATTTATCTGCTGATTTTTTTTTTTTTTTGTCTGATCAACATTATTAGTTATTCAGTTTAACATAAATAAGATATAAAATGAGAGAAGCGGAAAATCCACAGTACAGAAACAGGAATCAGAGAATGTTAAAGTTCGGTTCTCAAAAAAACAAAACAAAGAGGTTTCCTATCCATGCTCAGCCCCCTGACCTCAGCTATCATTTATACATTCTAAGCCTGTTAGAGAACCTGCAATAGCAAAAGGAGGACCCCGCTGGTATCCATTTAAATTGCTCATTTTAATCTTCATCAGTTCTACATTTTCAGACAATTTTTGCCCTGCAGTGACTCACATCAAGTCTCACTTTGAGCACAGCTAATAATAAAAAAAACACATTTACATAAATGTTTGGCACCTTCTTGCTTCTCTTACATGACTGACTATTTCTATGCAGAAATACAGATTATACAGTGTAAAAATATAATCTGTGACTCTGCTCAGACTGCACACTGGCCTCCAGTCTCTATTCAGATGGTGTGAGAGATGACATCAGTTTGACAGCAACAGATGGGGATTAAAGAAAAGATGCAGGAACAGGGGAAATGCAAGAGGAGGAGCTCACACCAAGAAATCACAATGACCACCAACTGATGCCTGCACAGGGAGAAACCCGACTCACAATCAGTGTCAGTATGGATGGAGTTCCATGAGAGTTGGATGGAGAATCAATTCACATCATGGACATCAAAACAAATAAGTCATTTAGTCAGTAGTCCCAGTCTGGTTCAACAACAAAAGGATGGCATACCTCATTGCAGGATGGTTTTGAGCCAGATCCCTTGGAAAGCTTTGTAATAGAGAATACATGTAGTATTACCACTGAACTCATGGCTGCTGGTCTTACCACTCATGTCACACTACACAGCTCTGGTTCACCGTCTTTGTCAGTGAATAATCTGTATTCTATTGAAACTCAGAACTCGTTACAGCCCAAAAACAGTAATAACATCTGCCTCAGCCACCTGCTATCAATTTTACATTAGTCTCAGTCTCACACATTTCAAAACATTTCAAAACAGTGTTTTCAATACATTTCATGGGACCAGGCTCCATTATATTAATGCAGTATAACTGATCCAGGTTAATATGCTCTTACAGCACAGTGGATCCTCTTAAGATCTTAGCTGATCCGCTTCTTTGATCAGAAACTGAGGTTTGGTCAATCTTGGGAAACTAAGCTTCAATAAATGTGATTTTATTTTGAAATAAAGGGAGCGCGGAGAAGAACCTACTATACTCTATCCATTTGAATTTAAACTTCACCATTGAGAATTTATTCTTGACCTGGGAAACAGTAGTGATCAAAACAATCTCGACTCAAGATCAACTAACTCACTTGTTCTGGAGCTTTCAACCACATCACACAGTCTTCAATAAAGTGTCACGCTTTTACGCAAACATGTGGTCCTAAAAATGCTCCTAAATATGGAAAGTCTGAACAATTACGGTTCCGTGATAAACAAACAAAGTTCATGACTGTGTGATGTTCCTGAAAGTTCCAGAGTGAGCAAGTAATGCCATGTACTGTTCACACTACAGAACCTTTTGTCTTGTAATGTGGAATCATGAAATACTGGACTCATAAATTACAAGTTCTTTCAATAGAATGAATCCAGACGATTCTGTCTGGTGTCCAAACTACGTTTTGTCCCAAAAACAAACGTGAGAAGTGACACGGAAAATGACGCCATGCGCGAAACAGGATTTTTTTTCTTTTAAAATAATTGTTTACAAGAAACGAGCGATACAAGTTGTTTGTGCGCTGATTTACGGCAAAAAAACAAGGAAGAAAAAGAAAACAGAATGGACTGGGATACACGGGCAGCAAGGATGGATGTTGCACAACTCCTCCGCCAGCTTTCCCCTCATCTTGTGTCTTGTACTCTCATCAGCTATAGCTCGTCACCAAAGTCACTGCCAGTCACTACGGTAACACTTCTCACATTACTTGATTTAGACTTCCCAGTCCAGATATTTAGAATGCTAGATATGTTTATGGCATCTGCAATGCATCAGTGAATCTTTCAGATCATCTTTGAACAGTTCACAAATAGCAATCAAGTCCCTATTTGCTGGCACCTACCGAGTGCTGATTTGCTTCTGATCTGGGGCTTTTATCTGCGATCTCCAAAACTGTTGGGGAGTAGAAAACCATGGCTCAAATCATGTAGTGTGAACTTAGCATTAAATGGACCCTGAGATTGTTTTGTCAACTTCACTAAGAGGTGTTTTTGAAATTTAAAATTGTATCCTGTGGATTTTTTGACTACAAGTGATGCTATGGAGCAACGTTCTGCTGAACAAGTCCTTGTTTTGCTTGTATGTAGAGGAACACACAAGGTCGCGTGCCGACAATTTCACCCCAGAGCCCCTGTAACACCCTACGTGGGGAACCCATGAAGCCACCCAGCATGAAATGACAAAGCCCAAGTAAACAAGTAACTGGTGAACAAACTGGAGCATCCTTTATGAAAGGCTGAGTATTGTTCAAAAAAGTTTTAATACTAGAGTTGAAACCATACCGAGGTTGAGTTTCAAAATGCCAGAAAACATCAAGAGACATGGCAAATGTTGATGTGAATCTGACATGTGATGTCAGCCTTTAGTACCCCAGTTCTAGTTTTTGATATTTGGTGCTGTGGACACACTGCAGTCAGTGCTAAACATGATCGAGGCTCCAGGCCCAGCCCTACCGGCATGCTCAGATATGCTCGACCAAACTACAGCTTACAAGCCAGCAAGTATAATAATCATCAGCAATAGCATTATCTCAGTAATGTTTTCATCTGCTATTGTTATGACTTTAAAATAATTATTTCCAGTTACTTGACGGAATACAGTAATCTATGAAAAAAACAGCTGTGGCAGTACTGCTTTATAGGTTTCTGTCAGGCACTGACTTCCAGTTCTGTTTCCTGTTGCAGTGCCATGAATCCTTCCGCTATTGGCAAACTGTTGACTGCAGTGAAAGCCTAAAAATAAATCCGCTAAACACTGCATGTTGTCATGTCAGAGCCCTTCTTCCTGAGGAGATTGTTAATACCTGAAAGCATCCAAACCAGTTTCTTCATTGAAGAGGGGGCTGGTTAAAGTTTGTTTACATCAGTTAGCTGCAATTGCTACACTGTGCTCACAGAGATCTGTGTTTTCTTTCATTGTTGTAGCTGTTGTAGTGAGGACGAATTAATGTTATTAATGTACAAGGACTGATTTGTGGATTTTGTGACTAGTCAGATGTAGAGGATGGTAATATCCTTGCATTATGTTTTTCTAAAGATCAAATGAAATGATTTCTGGCTCCCTGGGTCAGACCACAACCAGCAACTATTAGTTCAATTGATCTCTTTTGCTTTAGCTCACAGTGGAATTTAATTTGGACTGGTACTTATTAATGCAACACAGCAAATATACGACATTATGAGACATAACAGACAGCAACATACAAGAAACAGAACATGAAATTATAACTGAGTTGAAATGGGCAGAATAATCACTTACAAAACATGAAATTGTGTTTGCATGGATGGATCATTAAAGAAGCGCGCCACTATCTCATCCTCCTATGGTCTTTTGTGCAACTATCAATTCAAATCCATACTGCTTATTGACATCATACAGAGCAGAGCAATGTACAATGAAATTAGCATTGTCATCAAGGCAGTACAGTACAAAAAGTGCATTACCTTAATAACACTGCTCATTTTTTAACTGACTTTAAGTGATCCCTGACGTTTAAGACTAAAATATGGAGAAAAAGCTTTAAATACTTAAATTGTTAAAGAAACCTTGAGGAGAAAACTTAAGGGTGA
>NW_019525348.1:733657-747739 GCF_002814215.2 Seriola lalandi dorsalis
AGAAGCGCGCCACTATCTCATCCTCCTATGGTCTTTTGTGCAACTATCAATTCAAATCCATACTGCTTATTGATATCATACAGAGCAGAGCAATGTACAATGAAATTAGCATTGTCATCAAGGCAGTACAGTACAAAAAGTGCATTACCTTAATAACACTGCTCATTTTTTAACTGACTTTAAGTGATCCCTGACGTTTATGACTAAAATATGGAGAAAAAGCTTTAAATACTTAAATTGTTAAAGAAACCTTGAGGAGAAAACTTAAGGGTGATTTATGCAACTGCTATTTTAAGGAAAACACTCAGGCTTTAAGGAAAATCTTAACTCAAGGTGTTTTGTTCAACTGGCCCCTGATACTGAGAAAAATTCAAAACACACACACACACATGAGAAATGGAAAACAGACTATATCACTGGTGAAACCATAAGTTGTGTGTCAGGAACTGAAGGACTGGTCCATGTTCAGGAAGTTGGCAGCACTTTTGCTGCAGTCTGACCCAACACGTACCTGTGGTGAGCTTCACGCCGATACTTCTTCATGGCCACACCGTCCATGTTGGCAGGTAAGTCGGCATAGTTCTGCAGACGGTCGCTCCATGAAGTCGTCATCTTGAACCGTTAAATCAATTTCTGGGAAGAAAACAGCTGCTCAGGGTCACAATGAAATAACTTCCGGCAAACGTTTACATACAACTGTATGCTATCAACATTGGTAACATTAACAATAGTAACCACTGTCAGTCATATAAACAAAGGTTATGGTATGAGTTGGGTGTCCTGTGTCACATAGCACCCGTTAGTGAACAGTCTGGCCTAACGGTAATGCAGCAAGAAAATGGAGGCTAAGCTAAAGTTAGTTCGGTGTCCTGTAAACCTGTAAAGGCAGTGACGGCTAACATTAGCAGCTCGTCAGGGGGCTGTGTCCAATAAGAAATAATAATATTCAGATAATAATAAAGCCCTACAGTAGGACGTCTGTCGGACAGCTGGACGTCAACTCCAGAAACCGCTCGCTGACTTCACATACCTGCATCAAACAGCAAATGAAGCGCTAACTGAGCCGCCACAGCTGAGGCTAGTTCTCCGCTGCGGTGGGCGTCTCACAGCAGTCCCACACAATAATAACACACTGTCAGCGACGACACGGCGACAACAACAACTCTTACCGACTGTGCCGCGGTCTGTAGTTAATGTGTGGAGCATGCGCACATCTCTGCAACTTCTTCTCCATCCTTTGCTCGATTATGTTTTACTTTACTGCCGTCTGTTGGACGTACTGACCTCCTCCAGCGTCTCCGTCTCTTCCTCCTCCATCCTTCATTTTGCATTGTATTGTTATACTGTCATCTGCCAGTGGTAGTGACCTCCGCTAACGTCTCATCCTCAGGTCTCAGTTATCGTAGTTGATGTTTCATCACTGCCTCCTTTTACATTTATTCTATTTCTTTTGAAGTAATAAATCCATATGTACGACGGAGTATTAGGGCTACAATGAAAAAAACAACAACTGACATTTCGAGAATATAGTCATATTACGAGAATAAAGTCGTAATTCTGAGAACACAATCAGAATATTTCAAGAAAAAATGTCATAATTTTACGAGGAAATAGTCATAATTCTATGACAATAAAGTCGCAATTTTACAAGAATAAAATCATAATATTTCAAGAATAAAGTCATAATATTATGAGAATTAAGAGGTAATCTTAGGTTAGGTGTTGTTTTAGAGAGGAAACATCACAAGCTTTAAAATGAGGAAGGTGGAGCATCCTGTGAAGTTGTATTTTAGCAGAGGTTTCATAAATAAGGAGATACTTCATCTTATGGCTCATCATCATCATCATCATCAGCCTCAGGACACTGAAGAGATTGTGAAGTGTGTCTATTCTTTTTTTTTGGACAAACAGAAGCAGCTCAGACTGCCACTGACTTTCCTTTCACTGGTTTGATTGATTGCTGTAATATTCCTAAAGTTTTTTTTCTCAAAATTTTACATTTTTAAATCTCGTAATATGACTTTTTTCTTGTAGAAAAAAAAGCCTATTACTAGGCTAGGCATCATCCCCATACTTTTGTTTCTGTTGGTTTATTTTCCTTCAATATCAATGAACTTCTGACTGCTTTTTAATTTCCAGGTAGCCTGAATGTGCTGGCTCCAACATGAATGTGATGTTTCTATTGTTGAAATGGTGTAAACACTTGTGAGTGTGAAGTATTTTGGTTGATCTCATCTGTTCAGCTCATTTTTAACACCAACAGCACTGCAAATAGTCTGACAATGTATATGATAGGGCCACAGAGTTAAAGCTGATTTGACATACTTTAAAAATAAGTTGCTATTCTGTAAAAAAAATAAATAAAAAGAGTGAGCTGAACATGGCAGTGGCTTCACTGTGAGGATGTTAACCACTAACTGAAGAACGCAAC
This sequence comes from Seriola lalandi dorsalis, assembly GCF_002814215.2. Classification (NCBI taxonomy): domain Eukaryota; kingdom Metazoa; phylum Chordata; class Actinopteri; order Carangiformes; family Carangidae; genus Seriola; species Seriola lalandi. The sequence goes on from NW_019525348.1 coordinate 736,089, forward strand.
TCTCCCACAGGTGGTCTCGTGCCCGAATACAAACGCTTAAAATTTAAAGGGGTGGGGTTGGGGTCCTGTAAAAATGTAAAATATACATAGATATGAAATAACACATTTAAAGAGCAAAGTAACACACATTAAATGAGTGGGTAATATATGCCAGATACAACTAATCTGACATTCATTTACTAATTTCCACCTGGTGACTGGGAATCAGACCCTGTTTGTGAAATTAGTCCATGTATTTACAGTCTGTAAAACCTAAGTGTTCACAAGCAGTGGTTTTGTTACTGTGCTTAGTATTGAATGGTTCAGGATTGACACATGAATTTTCTATTACTTGGGGAAAATTCTTTATCATTCACTGCCTCTCTTGGCATATGATCAACCAAAGCCTGTTATTTATGTCTTTCCTTCTCCCAACATGTCTGCAATACCTTTTTTTGGATGATGACTGTATCTTCTGGCCCCTTTATATACTGTATATTTGTTTTTATCGTTAATTCAGTGGGATTATATTCTGCAAAAACATACAGAATTATCATTCTTCTAAAAGTTCATTTTATTTGTGTGATTTTTTTAACATGGTAAATGAACAACAATCTAATGTATTTCTTATATATGAATGTATAAATAGGGATGCTGAGATGTTCTGCTGTTGGTGGATGGGGTACGTCAGAGAAATCAGGTAATAAGAGAATTTACTTCCACACTGACAACTGCAGACAATGAAGATGTTTAGATAGTGCTTATTATTCTTCTTATTTTTTTGCAGCCTGATTAATGATAGTCTTGTAACATCCTATCAAATGTCCAAATGCAAATAATCAACTAAAACTATTGGTCTTAATGATGAATTTGATTCTAAAGTTTGTGAGTAAAACTGAAATCTTTTTACTTTGATCTTTCACTTGAGTCTAAAGTTTGACTCCTATCAGTTTACATGAATACATACATACTATGACTCACTGATGAAATTATATACAAGTCCTTGCATTTCATAGTTTTATGAACTGTGTGGTTGAAAAACAAACCTGCAATTACGATTGGCCAAAGATAACGAGACAGAGATCTTGGAGATTGCTACTTCTGCTAAAAGTGAAAATACCAGTTTAACAGAACGGCAAACTAGTTTGTCAAGCCTCTGTCCGTTCAGTGCTGAGCCTTTACTCACGTCAAAGTTTAGTTTCAATCACACAGTATCCACTGAGCACTGCGTAATATTTAAGATGTATGAGTTTATTGCCTTGTTTGAAATACCGAAGATCAGTAGTATAGTGTTTTCAATTTGTATTCATTGTTGTCATGAAGTCCTGATGCAGCTATACATCAAAGATTCTCTGCTGTGTACGTGCTGCAAAAAAACTGATATGGACTAGGAGGACGATTTACCAGGAGAGCACAGGTTTTACAGAGGGGCTCGTCTTTGGACGTAAGATACGGGGCCCTCACGTAGTACGTCAGGATGAGAGGAAGGGAATAAGCAGCCCTTCACACATAACATTTACAGGGCTGGTTAGCTGTCAAAACAGAGGCCGACAGAAACATGGCTGAGAAAAATAACTGCAGAAAAACAAACCAAACATGACAAGTTGTTAGAAGTGTGGTATACTTATATACCAGTTAAAATGGTGAAAACTTGGACATTTGGGCCCCTGCAGCTGGTGAGATAGAGGACATGAAGCAAGTCACAGCTGTGTATTCAATGATCAGCTAAAGATATTCATCTCCTCTGCACTGCTCCTGTAACAGTTTTCTAGATGTCTGTACAGCATGCATGCACACAGTGTAGAGTGTAAATTTGAGTGTTGAATCGTCTTATTTACTTGGTTTAAATCTCACAAAAAAAAAAAATTCAGCCACATGTTCTCACATAATTTTTAATAACCATCTTTTATACAAAAAGCAACAGAAAAATATACTTTAACTCAGCAGATAATAAAGAGCGTATGTACAGAGTGTAGCACCAGGTGCTGCATATGTGGAAAAGTGCTCGACTGACTCAACTGGAGCGAAGTCCCCTCAGTGCACTGTAAGGTTTGGGTTTCACTGTCAGCTCCCCGACAGCCTGACACATTTATACATGGAGTGTCATCCAATTTCACCATGGTCATTCCCTTTGTATACACACACTTACGGTTTGCAACCAACACCCTCCAACACAACTTTTGTGTGCTTTCAGAGTAACCATACTGGTGGTGATATTTCAGATATTCTTATTTAAATATCTAAACATTTTGGCTTAACTACAGGGAAACACAACTGTAACATCGATTAAATGATGATGAATCTGTTATTCAGTACACTTATGGGTTACTCAATAATAATAAAGAGACTCCAGAGCTTTGATTAAGTTCACCTAAATATTTTCTATTCAAAGGCTACATAAGGCTACACATTATGGCACTATGGCATCAGAACCTTTAATTAACATCAGTGTAACAGGCAACTGGAGACTCACAGAAGGGTTAGCAAACAAAATGAAGCGATCCTGTGTGAAGTGAAAAGGTGCAGTGTGTACACACACACACACACACACACACAGGGGATCGATCAACAGTATGCTGCTGGTGCTTGACAGACCTTCACAACAATCTTTAAACACTTTTATAACCAACCTTTCACTACAATTGGACTTTTTCTGTACGGACTTCTGAATGATATGGATATGGATATATTGTTAGAAAAAGTATGCCTGCTAACTCATTTCTCAGTCTCAGTGATTGATATGATTTAAAGGTCCCATATTGTATGAAGGTAGACATCCATGTCTTTTTGATTATAAAGTATTATAAAGCTTTTATTTTGTGATATAGTTTTTATATTAAGTTTTTATTTGATTATAAAAGTATCAAAGTATAAAGTATCAAAGCGCTCAGTCCACAGAGGAATGCACACAGCCTGTATTCAGAAACTGAGCCTCCAGCAGTCAGGACTTCCTGTAACTCAGAGCCTCCTCTCTTCTGATTGGCTCACCGACCTATTCTTACTAGAGCTCCAGAGAGAAGCCTGAGAGAGATGTAAAACTACACTAAGATGGTTTTTGGTTCTTAAAACCACAAAAATATCTTCTTATGGATCAACACTTCAAATAAAACACTGGAAAAGAATACAATATGGGACCTTTAAAAGACTTTTGATCGGAACAGATGCAGAATATCTTTGTGCATCTAAAATCAAATGATCAAACCTGGACATGCCTGGGCTGCAGCTCTGTCATCAGCTCAGCTGACTTTAAACTAAACCGGGACAAGTCACATGATCCTATGAACCTGAATGCTGTCATTATAGTGGTGATACTCATGTGTTTAACGTATGAATCAGCTTTAAATATTGTGTAATTAAAATTGACAGGTGAGTTTAATGATCCATATAAACAAGAATGAACAGGAATTGTCAATACAAAAATGTCAGAGGTATATTTGATGTGGTTTAGAAGCAGTGTCCCAATTGTCTACCAGAGAGCACTGACACGTTTATTTTACACTGTAAAATATCCTGGTCATACATATGTTGGTTATAATTATTTCATAATCCAATTTAAGGGATGTATATAAAAAGTTTTAATGTTACAAAATTATGTAAAAAGAAAGTATTACTATCAGTAATAAAATCAGTATTGGTCCAGCTCTAGCTACCATGGTAGAGGGGGTCAGATCACTGAACCCAAGCAGCTGTGCTGGTCTAATGCTACAGTCAGTGACAGAGCGACAGCTCCTATAGTTACACTGCGCACTGTGACTTAGAGAAGCTTTCAACAAAGCTTAAAGAACCGTGTAAGTGAACATGAGCCTCAGTGCTGCCTCCTGACAGGAAACATTTCAAAGCAGACAGCTCTTCAACACGATTAGTGACTGTCAAGTGTTCAACTTGAACTTGAGGAGGAGAAAAATTAGAGTAACACGTACTGCACCTTCAAGAAACTGTTAAAAATATTTAGTCCTATCTGTAATTTGTCTCCAGGCCTGTCACAGTGGTGTTAGTCAAACATACACATGTACTAAAAGACCAAACCCCTGAGCACCAACGGTAATAACATTGCATCAGTGACTGCTGCAGAGTTTTGTCTCTGCAGATATTAAAGTCAACAGTCTGGATTACCTAAGAGACTGTGGCTCCGTGTGTCCATCTGTGCTTTCATGAATGACTGCATCACTACTGTGGCTGTGTTCAAGAATCCCAGGATCACAGTGATCACATGGGTCTTCCACAGGCCCCGCCCCCTGTTCCTCGGTCTCTTCCTCTCTTTCTAAAAAGCCGTGCTGATCCCACAGCTCCTGACCATCGCAAACTTCAATCCCAGAATCCCCTGTGAAGCGCCGGTACCTGCCCGGCGTCGAGTCCTTGTTGGGGTTGGCGGCGCTGTGAAGGAGGGTCTGCGTGGCCTCTGGAGTAGCAGGGAGCTCCGCATCAGCATCACTGGGGACGGAGATAGCTGAGTGGGGGCACGGACATTCCTCTGTGGGTGGATCTGTGGATGGGGGTGCTGGCTGGAGAGGGGTGTAAGGAGGAGGGGGTGTGGCTGGGCGGCCAACTACCTCTTCATAGGCTGGCAGCAGATAGGTGGGCAAGAATCCTGCAGAATAACACAATGCATACAAGTATGAAAGAGGACAAACATGACAGTATCTCACTCATTCCCAGTCAATGACAGCAGTTAGCTTTATTCTACTCAACACGCTTATAGAGTTTAAAGCTGCACCAATCAATGTTTTTAAATTAATGGCGGATCAACTGACATGTAAAGTGAAAAGGCGTTGCTTGCCGCAGTGAAACCCAGAGAAAAAATGCAACTCCAACTCTGCACTAAACTGTGCACAACCTGCCCAGCAGCAATCAGCAGACAGACACAGTTACAGACCAGGGAGTGAAACTTCATGGACACCAACACCACCCCAAAGTTATGTTCCTTTGTAACTGCTGGATGAGGAAATAAGAAACATAATAAAAAGATGATGGCTTTTAAACTTATTCTACTGACCTCAACTATCCAGCAGAAAATCACTTATATATGTGCAGTAGGAACCAATGGACTTGGAGCTGAGAACCAAGGACAGAGTAGGGAAGTCAAAAACAATCCCTTCGTCATAAGATTGTTTACAACAAGCTCAGTACAGAATTATAGCTGGGATGTAAATTTTAAGCAATTTCCTTAATTAATTTCATTTTTTTTCACCACTAATGTGACCTATGTTCGCCCCAAAATACCCCGAGGCTCCAGATGTTTGTTTCACAGAACCATCTGGGAAGGCTTCCTCAGACCCTGTTTGGAAAAGGGCAGGCGCTTTCAAAAAAATACTGCAGGTAATTGGATGAACCATCCATCTATCATATGATGTAGCAGGAGAGCACCACAGTGAAAACACAACACAACAACAAGCCACAGTCTGAGGAGCTTTGAAATCTAGTTCGCTTATTGCCATCTCTTAAAGGAAAATGTGTGAATAAAAGGCAAATACCAAAACAGTGACTTCTGATTCTGATCAGATGCTGATTGGTCCAGAACGCTGTGGTTTTGCCACAACTGAATAAATCCAGCTGTCTCACAAGGTTAGGAATTCAAAAAAACAGATTAAGAAAGAACCAAGTTACTTGAATTCTAAATTTAACAATGCAAAATAATGACTTCATCTAGAGCAACTGGCCTGACAAAAAGTACCAGAGCAAACAATGACAAACAACCTCCAGGCTTCACTGGGGAACATCCATTAGACCAGACTGAATGTGTTAGTTTCTTCTTGATTAACTAAAAGCAAAATTAAGTTATACCATTACACCACCATCTGCGATGCCGCCCACACAGATTCTTCAGCATAAAAACATTTCACCAAACCTTTTTGATGATGATATAAACACATGCCACCTGTTTAGCAGAGAGACAGCAGTGATGTGATCGACAATTATGTGATCTTGAGTGGACAATGAAGACTTGGTATTTGACCAGTAGTTTAATGGAAATAGTTATTGGCTGCTGTAATTATTCCTTCTGTTCATACTAACCACAAAGAGTTGCTTAGAAAAGTAATTTCAATGACAGAGGACAAATACACAGTCCTTTGTGCAAAACTACTTAAAGATAGATAATATGAGGCTTCAAAGGTTTGATGTAGATATTTTCCAAACTTAAGCCCCTTTTCCACTGGTTAAAATAACCTGCTAAGACCCGCTAATATCAGGCTTTTGTCGGCAATGGAAAAGGGAACAATCAGCAATCACACCTGGGTCAAAGTAATACAAAGAGTATTTATCGGTCTGGCACCGATCAGCAGTGATATAAACACAACACCTGGGATGACATTGGTCCCTGCAGTTGTATATGTCCTCCCTGGTAAACTCAGCTGACGGTGTATAAGGAGTCAATCGCCTTTTTCAGCGAGTTAACTGGTGTTTAAAAAACTGCTTATACCTGCTAATTCTGGTGTAAAAGGGGTATAACTGTATTTTTAGTACATAAAAATCTGTGTTTCCATGTAGAGCCTTGGCAAAGGGTTAGTAACACAAAGCCCTTTGTACTAAAAAAGACTTTAACTTTGGAGGATACCTACTTGATTTGTCATACTCAAAAAGCTTGCGCTGAACTTCAGAATGTATTTTTTACACAGATCAAAGACTTTGATCGACAAACAGCTACAGGGACCAATAAGGCTTTCGTTGTACACACGGGCATTTGAGCATTATATTAAGATAGACTTGGAAAAATGTGAACACTTTAAATGCATGTTCAGTCTTATGTGTTGGATATGGACTTTTTGAATGAAAGTTATATCAAGAGATTCTATTGGTTGAGATCTACTTCTTAATTCTATTTACAAACATATATGATGTGCAGCTGGTGATGTGTCTGGGTGATGGAGACTATGTGTGGAATGTGTAGAGGCAGCAGCAGGCCACACACAGCTACTTACTGAGATAGAGGGGTAGCTGAGAGTTGTTGTGGGCCTCTCTATAGGCAATGAGGTTGATCTCGTTCTGCCGGCGCTGCTGCTGGAAACGCTGCTTGGAACGCCAGTGCTGACACACACAGCAGCATGTCAGGATAATGATCAGAGTCCACACCAACCAGAACCCTGCAGGGAGCCCACAGCGTAACACCTGTAGTGTATATCCTGACAAATGCTACCAAGTCTTTTTATATAACAGTTTAAATACAAACAAAATGATACTGTTTGACACCTTAGTTTGCTGAGTGTCAACAAGTTTTTATTTACAAGTTTTCTTTTATAAAATAAACTTCTCAGATAGATACAGTAGATAGATGGATAGATGGATAGATAGATGGATAGATAGATACATACATACATACTTTTTTTATCCCCTTGGGGAAATTCATGACTGCATCACTCTTTAAAATTTTTGTAACGCAAAAATCAAAAAAATAATGTTACCTGTAGAAGATTAAGTTTAACCGTTCTGTGGCTGTTTTCAACACTTGTTTAGTTCAGTGGCAGTAGTGAGATCTGACACCGTGTCATAGTTTCTATTAACAGCCTGTTAATTCCTGTCATGATTTTAAGGTTTGGTTTGGATGTTCTTTGTGTCAAAAAACTTGAGTCACAAAGAGCACCCTTAAATTAAAGGAATACCGATAAGTGCACTGACAGGCTGGGAGTTCTTGTTAGATGGCACACGGGTGTGTCTGCAACATGAGAGACAACCAGGCAGCCAAGCAGCAGTTCAAATGGTAAACAAGTAGAGATTTTGAGCGACAAATGAGACTCAGGGCCGAGCTCCACTCACCTAACTGGTACCACTCCTGACCTTTATCAAACATCTGCTCCTCATTCTGCTTCCTCCCCTTTTTGCAATTGAGACTTCCTTTACTTCACAGCGTAATGTTTGTTGGAATAAAACTATAACAAATGTGCATCGTGTGAGCTAGTGCAGTATGGATTTATGGACATATTTCTATGCTTTCATTTTAATGTATTCTTGTTGCATATCATTTGTGTCATGAAGAGGGAACATTCAAACACTAAGAAAGACTAAAGCAGAGATGGGTAACTTACACCACAGTTCATAGTAGTAGCTGCAGCACTGTGTCTCTCCACAGCAGTGACCTGACTCACAGATGTAGCTCTGGTTGTTTACTCCCTGGCACACCAGGTTGGCCTGTAAATACACAAATATATGTGTCACAATCTGAATTGAGGAAGCTACTAAAACAACAAAACAGTGTTAACAAAAGCCGGGCATTTTTTTGTAACATTAAGGACCATACCTTTTTCTGGCATCTCAAGCACATTATAAAACATAAATTTTTTTTTGTTTAAGTTTTTTGTTAACCTATGACTATGACTTTAGTTTACCATATTTGCATTCATGACATGGTAGCTACACATTATTTAACACGCTATTTAAGTATAGTATTCTTATTATTTATTTAATAATTAGTACCATACACTTAAGTTTTGTTATAAACACATTATATGCCACATAAATAAGGTTAGTGTACGATGTCCCTCATCACTGTATTAGCTGACTAATTTTCTGTGGATCAACTAATTAATGGACTAATCTGACCACCTCAAGTTCTAGCTCTAACCATAGTGTCTTTGTGTTGCATGTTGTTGCTCCTGTGGCTGAAGAAAAAAAGAGCTCAGTAGCCCAGAATCTGCCTGGATCCAACTGAGCAGAGCCAGTGGAATCAAATGTCAAATGTTTCCCAAATGAACACTGCTGCATCTCTCCGATCTTACTGGAACTATGTACTGCAGGCAGCCACTGCTGCAGACGTGCTGACACACTGTCCTACCACTGCTATCTATGGCAGAGTGTAATGCAGAGTGTAATGCTGTGCAAGGCAAAGACTAATTCCACAGATTCCTGTCCTCTCTGATAAGTAACACAGATAACCACCCGGTATAATTAGATTCCAACATGTCACTTACATTCATCATTGTTGTCCTGGTTTGTACATAGTGCTTACAGACCTACGTGTCCCATTTAACAGTCTGAACCATCAGAATGGGTTTGACTCCACCAAACCATGAGTAATGATAGATGGATAATTCATTGATACCGTAAATCCTTATCTTTTTACAGCATATTGTGTGACCTGATTGGGAATGTCAGCTATATTTAGTTATCTGTGGCTGAACATGTTTAGGTAGGAAGAGAGCAGATGCAGTGATCAGTATTGCACACTGTGGGTCTGTCTCTTTGGCCCAAACAGCTGAACCGTCAATACGTCGGTGACGCATCAGTCTTTTCCCACAGGAGCAATCACCAGTAACAATAGCAGCCACCACTGCAGTAAAGCGTCAATATCATTTGATTTATTCATTTAAAAGATCTTAATAGGTTTATTCGCTGCTGAGCATTGTGTCAACACGGGTCACACGCAACAAGCCGTTTTAAAACTGTCTTTCTAATATCTCAGTAACCACTTTCAGTTATATTCATAACCTTGGTTTGGTCATACAGTTTCTGAAAGCCCTAGCTGGCTCAGGAACTAGCTAACTAAAACTTGTGCTAGTGCCCATCCCTGCTAACGTTACCTGCGTTAGCTTAGTCTTACTTGCTAGTGCTAACTTTATTACCCGTGTTAGCAGCTGTTGGAGCGAATACGAAAACAGGCCTGCAAGGAAGACAGCATTTAAAGCTCAACCCACAAGCCTGCAGCAAGCACCCATAGAATGAAAGGTTATTTGTCCAGTCAAAATCTGGCTGATACGTTTTAGCAAGCAGGCTAGCTAAGTTACTGTAGCTAGCAATCTTGAATGCCACCGTCTTTATAAAGAGCGTCGGCCAGCTGCTACCTCTGCCACTGGGGCCGCCGTCGCCGAATTTTCTTGTCCAACGATGATCATCGGTGACACCATTGCCAAAAAGAAGTTAGAAACTAATATTTTTTAACAAATAAACTAATAATTAACCATTGCATTGTTAGTAAAACGTCGGCCTCGCTGGCTAACCAAAACAAAACAAGTCCAAGTAAATTTCAACAATTGTTGCCGAGGTCGCTCTACCTCTCCGCCATTGGTCCGTTCCGGAATGTGGGCGTTTCTCAGACAGTGATTGGCTGTTTCTGCTGCACGTCAATTTCATTTTTTTCAGTTCAGTAAGCTTTATTGGCATAAGTGTCAGTTGAACAATATTGCTAGCAAAAATGAAAAATGTGATGAGAAAAAAGAGAATATAATTCACTGAGGAAAATAAATAAATAAAAAAAAAAGAGGAACGCTAGAATTGCAAAAACAGTAAACACGTGTGTGTGTGTGTGTGTGTGTGTGTGTGTGTGTGTGTGTGCGTGTGTGTGTGTGTGACAGACAGACAGTAGGTGTATCTTCCATATGCATAACAGGCTATGTAAGGATAATTATTTGTCACATTCAGTGATGTTGTTTTGGCCATGGGCAACACCGATATGTTCATGCAGGCCTGGGTAGTTTAAACTCACCTTATCACTCAGATGTATTTCAGTCAGTCAGTTTTGTATTGCAACATATTGCGGTCAATTGATACAACTCCACTGAACACGTGGGATCAAATTGTGATTGATAGCTATTACATTACATTGCCTGATTATTGATTGTCAGGTCAGAACTAATTTGTTTGAAGTTTTGTTTTTCTCAGCAATTCTTTGTCATTTAAACTGTGATTTTTATTTTCTCTTTTGTATCAATGATGAGAAATTCAAAAAGAGGAGCGCTCAGGAAAAGGATGATAAAGTATTGGTCTTTTTTAAAGTAAGGTTTTATCACTGTTCAAACACCGAGCAGCCTTTAATGCAGCTACAGTTCATGTTTCTGTCGCTAGATGCCGCCGGAGCCTGCTACCTGATGACGTCACCACTGTGAAACCCCAACACCTCTATGAATGAAGCATCTATCGCCGGGCGCGGTGGCGCGCGCCTGTAATCCAAGTCACCGGGAGGCTGAGGCTGGCGGAGCGTTTGAGCTCAGGAGCTCTGAGCTGCAGTGGACTGTGCCGATCGGGTGTCCGCGCTAAGTTCGGTAGCGATATGGTGCTCCTGGGGGAGCCCTGGACCACCAGGTCGTCTAAGGAGGGGTGCACCGGCCCAGGTCGGACACGGAGCAGGTCAAATCCCCCGTGCCGCTCAGTAGTGGGATCGCGCCCGTGAATAGACGCTGTAGTTCAGCTTGAGTGATATAGCGGGACCCAGTCTTTATACTCATCAACTAAACGTGGACAACACACACGCTCAAACATCATGTCACTGTGTGCTCCAACAGCTCCATCATTCTTTCTTTATCTTCTTATTTCCATGGAAAACCTGCACAAACCAGTGGTGTTTGTTGGTGCTACAGCGCCTCCACCTGGAGGAGAGGAGCAATGACCATCATCACACCTGTCGATGCAACACACAGCAAACAGTGGCTCCCATTGCTTCTCCTACTGGTATCACACAGAAAACATGGTTTGTAAGATATCTAACACAAATACAGATTTATCTTGGGGGCCACAAGAAGTTCTGTCATATGGTCAAAGTCCTGTCTCTGTCAAATCTGTTTCTGTTCACATTCACAGAGAATAAGCACAGAGGTTGAATAACTGCTGACTCTATAATCAGTATAGTCTCATGTGAAGGACCACAGCAGGTTGGTTAACTGGCATTTGTCAAAAGACAGGAGCAAAGAGAGTAAATACAGATGTGCTGTAGATAATGTAGAGGTAAATGTAAGGCTGTGCATAATGTT
>NW_019525348.1:747789-750270 GCF_002814215.2 Seriola lalandi dorsalis
GAACTGTCAAACAGCTGGCCCAGATGTTATACAGCTGTATAGGACCAGGTCAGTGTCCACATCCAGACACCCATGTGTCATTATGTTCATGCAGGCCTGGATATTTTAAACTCACCTTATCACTCAGATGTATTTCAGTCAGTCAGTCAGTCAGTCAGTCAGTCAGTCAGTCAGTCAGTCAGTCAGTCAGTCAGTCCACTGGCTCCCACAGAGGACTGAAAGCCCTGATTGCCTGATTATTGATTGTCAGGTCAGAACTAACTTGTTTGAAGTTTTGTTTTTCTCACCAATTGTTTGTCATTTAAACTGTGATTTTTATTTTCTCTTTTGTATCAATGATGAGAAATTCAAAAAGAGGAGCGCTCAGGAAAAGGATGATAAAGTATTGGTCTTTTTTAAAATAAGGTTTTATCACTGTTCAAACACTGAGCAGCCTTTAATGCAGCTACAGTTCATGTTCATGTCGCTAGATGCCGCCGGAGCCTGCTACTTGATGACGTCACCACTGTGAAACCCCAACACCTCTATGAATGAAGCATCTATCGCCGGGCGCGGTGGCGCACGCCTGTAATCCAAGTCACCGGGAGGCTGAGGCTGGCGGAGCGTTTGAGCTCAGGAGCTCTGAGCTGCAGTGGACCTGTCTCTTATACACATCTAAACAGCTGGCCCAGATGTTATACAGCTGTATAGGACCAGGTCAGTGTCCACATCCAGACACCCATGTGTCATTATGTTCATGCAGGCCTGGATATTTTAAACTCACCTTATCACTCAGATGTATTTCAGTCAGTCAGTCAGTCAGTCAGTCAGTCAGTCAGTCAGTCAGTCAGTCCACTGGCTCCCACAGAGGACTGAAAGCCCCAAAGGTCCGGTGCAGGCTACAGTCGGCTACTTATCTCTCCATCAGGATCATTCAGTAATGTAGAGAAAAAGCTGAGTTTGCTGTGTGTTGCATCGACAGGTGTGATGATGGTCATTGCTCCTCTCCTCCAGGTGGAGGCGCTGTAGCACCAACAAACACCACTGGTTTCTGCAGGTTTTCCAAGGAAATAAGAAGATAAAGAAAGAATGATGGAGCTGCTGTCTCTTATACACATCTAGTTCAGCCTGAGTGATATAGCGGGACCCAGTCTTTATACTCATCAACTAAACGTGGACAACACACACGCTCAAACATCATGTCACTGTGTGCTCCAACAGCTCCATCATTCTTTCTTTATCTTCTTATTTCCATGGAAAACCTGCACAAACCAGTGGTGTTTGTTGGTGCTACAGCGCCTCCACCTGGAGGAGAGGAGCAATGACCATCATCACACCTGTCGATGCAACACACAGCAAACTCAGCTTTTTCTCTACATTACTGAATGATCCTGATGGAGAGATAAGTAGCCGACTGTAGCCTGCACCGGACCTTTGGGGCTTTCAGTCCTCTGTGGGAGCCAGTGGACTGACTGACTGACTGACTGACTGACTGACTGAAATACATCTGAGTTATAAGGTGAGTTTAAAATATCCAGGCCTGCATGAACATAATGACACATGGGTGTCTGGATGTGGACACTGACCTGGTCCTATACAGCTGTATAACATCTGGGCCAGCTGTTTGACAGTTCTTCTCTTGTTTTGATGCATTTTTATGAACAGAAGGCATCTCAACATTTGAGAGAAAACACCAACACTGAAAATATGTTCTGCAGTCTGTTAACTTCTCCATGTCATAGTTGGTATGAGCACCGGTCATAGATCGACAACTTTAATCTCTCTATAGATTTTCCCAACCAACATTATGCACAGCCTTACATTTACCTCTACATTATCTACAGCACATCTGTATTTACTCTCTTTGCTCCTGTATTTTGACAAATGCCAGTTAACCAACCTGCTGTGGTCCTTCACATGTGACTATACTGATTATAGAGTCAGCAGTTATTCAACCTCTGTGCTTATTCTCTGTGAATGTGAACAGAAACAGATTTGACAGAGACAGGACTTTGACCATATGACAGAACTTCTTGTGGCCCCCAAGATAAATCCCAGGCCCCTAGACGGAGGGGCCCCAGATGCCATCTGATGCTCCTTTAAAGGTTTCTGTACGGCCCTGGACTGTAGACTGTTGTTTCCTCCCTACTGTTCATACTTTATGCTGATATCACTCACTCAACAACAAGCTTACAACAAGGTAGAATAACAGCAGTGTTAACGACACTGATGTACTTAATGTGGGAACAGTTATTTTATTGGAGAAATAAAACAGAAATGTGTAGACAGTGCTCTGAGGTTTCTTTTCTCTCCATCAGGATCATTCAGTAATGTAGAGAAAAAGCTGAGTTTGCTGTGTGTTGCATCGACAGGTGTGATGATGGTCATTGCTCCTCTCCTCCAGGTGGAGGCGCTGTAGCACCAACAAACACCACTGGTTTCTGCAGGTTTTCCAAGGAAATAAGAAGATAAAGAAAGAATGATGGAGCTGTTGGAGCACAC
>NW_019525348.1:750320-753731 GCF_002814215.2 Seriola lalandi dorsalis
CCACTGCAGCTCAGAGCTCCTGAGCTCAAACGCTCCGCCAGCCTCAGCCTCCCGGTGACTTGGATTACAGGCGCGCGCCACCGCGCCCGGCGATAGATGCTTCATTCATAGAGGTGTTGGGGTTTCACGGTGGTGACGTCATCAGGTAGCAGGCTCCGGCGGCATCTAGCGACATGAACTGTAGCTGCATTAAAGGCTGCTCAGTGTTTGAACAGTGATAAAACCTTATTTTAAAAAAGACCAATACTTTATCATCCTTTTCCCGAGCGCTCCTCTTTTTGAATTTCTCATCATTGATACAAAAGAGAAAATAAAAATCACAGTTTAAATGACGAAGAATTGCTGAGAAAAACAAAACTGTATCATCACCTTTGGACCTTTGGGGCTTTCAGTCCTCTGTGGGAGCCAGTGGACTGACTGACTGACTGACTGACTGACTGACTGACTGAAATACATCTGAGTGATAAGGGGAGTTTAAACTATCCAGGCCTGCATGAACATATCGGTGTTGCCCATGGCCATGGAGGCATATGTAGGATTCCTCTTTTGTCTCCTTGGCAGGAAGTGGTGGTTATGGCTTTTGGACTGTCATCTCACCTTGGAGCAACTGGTACAGTATTGAAGGCTTTGGTGGAGATGATGTCAATGGTGGAAAGTTTCCTGCGGCGTGTCCTCCTTGGACTGGAACTGCGTGTCCTGAGGCAGTTGATTGCTTTCCCACCTGATTCCTGGGCCTTCTGCCACAACTTATTTTCGACTTTATGACTATTTCAACTACACCACGGTTGGTCCCACTTTCTTTTTAACACCTTAACGTAAACCCCTCCCTGCAATCACAAATAGTGCCACAACTGGACTGGTTCTGGACTGTTGCTAAGCAACACATAAACATGTTCCTGACTTGCACTCTACTTTGATTACACATTGCCTCAGGCCAGCTACTTTGTATATAAATGTATCTGTATGTTTCTATTTATTGTGCAACCAGTGAAATAAGAGTCTGGTGACACTGGCTTTGGTGGTATTTGTGATTCTGATGGGTTAACAGCTGGACTGACTGACTGACTGACTGACTGACTGGCTGACTGACTGACTGACTGACTGACTGAAATACATCTGAGTGATAAGGTGAGTTTAAAATATCCAGGCCTGCATGAACATAATGACACATGGGTGTCTGGATGTGGACACTGACCTGGTCCTATACAGCTGTATAACATCTGGGCCAGCTGTTTGACAGTTCCTCTCTTGGTTTGCTGCATTTTTATGAACAGAAGGCATCTCAACATTTGAGAGAAAACACCAACACTGAAAATATGTTCTGCAGTCTGTTAACTTCTCCATATCATAGTTGGTATGAGCACCGGTCATAGATGGACAACTTTAATCTCTCTATAGATTTTCCCAACCAACATTATGCACAGACTTACATTTACCTCTACATTATCTACAGCACATCTGCATTTACTCTCTTTGCTCCTGTCTTTTGACAAATGCCAGTTAACCAACCTGCTGTGGTCCTTCACATGTGACTATACTGATTATAGAGTCAGCAGTTATTCAACCTCTGTGCTTATTCTCTGTGAATGTGAACAGAAACAGATTTGACAGAGACAGGACTTTGACCATATGACAGAACTTCTTGTGGCCCCCAAGATAAATCTGTATTTGTGTTAGATATCTTACAAACCATGTTTTCTGTGTGATACCAGTAGGAGAAGCAATGGGAGCCACTGTTTGCTGTGTGTTGCATCGACAGGTGTGATGATGGTCATTGCTCCTCTCCTCCAGGTGGAGGCGCTGTAGCACCAACAAACACCACTGGTTTCTGCAGGTTTTCCAAGGAAATAAGAAGATAAAGAAAGAATGATGGAGCTGTTGGAGCACACGGTGACATGATGTTTGAGCGTGTGTGTTGTCCACGTTTAGTTGATGAGTATAAAGACTGGGTCCCGCTATATCACTCAAGCGTCTATTCACGGGCGCGATCCCGCTACTGAGCGGCACGGGGGATTTGACCTGCTCCGTGTCCGACCTGGGCCGGTGCACCCCTCCTTAGACGACCTGGTGGTCCCGGGCTCCCCCAGGAGCACCATATCGCTACCGAACTTAGCGCGGACACCCGATCGGCATAGTCCACTGCAGCTCAGAGCTCCTGAGCTCAAACGCTCCGCCAGCCTCAGCCTCCCGGTGACTTGGATTACAGGCGCGCGCCACCGCGCCCGGCGATAGATGCTTCATTCATAGAGGTGTTGGGGTTTCACAGTGGTGACGTCATCAGGTAGCAGGCTCCGGCGGCATCTAGCGACATGAACTGTAGCTGCATTAAAGGCTGCTCGGTGTTTGAACAGTGATAAAACCTTATTTTAAAAAAGACCAATACTTTATCATCCTTTTCCTGAGCGCTCCTCTTTTTGAATTTCTCAACATTGATACAAAAGAGAAAATAAAAATCACAGTTTAAATGACAAAGCATCGAACTCCCCCTTTTCCCTTAATCTACCCCTACCCCTTTCTCCCCCATCCTTTACCCACTCCCTAAACCAAACCTAAAAACAAACTTGAATCAACTTTGTTCATTGATCTAGAAAAACCTCCAGGTAGACGATTCAGTGTTGCTGTTCTTTCTGTGGTTTTCAGTAATTTACTGGTCTATTTAAGCCATCAAACTTAAGTTTATCCTCTGCTGCTGATGGAGGTTTACTGCAAAACTTGTCACCATAGCAGCATCCACCTGAGGCTTTGTAGGGAGCATCACCAAGCCTTTATTATCAACACAGATGTTCAGATTCAAAATGTGAATAGCTGAATGAAATATCAGTTATATTAGAATCACTGACTGTGGTTGTTTTGTGTCTGTTTGTGGTTGTTTTGTGTCTGTTTGTGGTTGTTTTGTGTCTCTCTGTGGTTGTTTTGTGTCTCTCTGGTTGTTTTGTGTCTCTCTGTGGTTGTTTTGTGTCTGTTTGTGGTTGTTTTGTGTCTCTCTGTGGTTGTTTTGTGTCTCTCTGTTGTTGTTTTGTGTCTCTCTGTGGTTGTTTTGTGTCTCTCTGTGGTTGTTTTGTGTCTCTTTGTGGTTGTTTTGTGTCTCTTAGGGATCATTTTTCACATGTGGTCATTTTGTATCTTTTACCTGAATGGGGCAATTGGCCTGTGACGAAGAGGCCAATTCAGAAATCCACCCTTGCTTACAGCGCAGGTGCCCCATTTGGAGTAAATGATCTGATCTGATCTGATCTGATCTGATCCTTTCTGCATGATTTTTTATATTCATGAAGTAAGAGTGTCATCGGCAGGACTGGACTATACTGTGCTGAGTTTACTGATTTATTGAGACTGAGCCCCCCCCCCACCCCGCTGGTGGTAGGATGGCAAGAAAAGAATAAGAAGCTAACTGAAAGTTAAGGCATAAAA
>NW_019525348.1:753787-769536 GCF_002814215.2 Seriola lalandi dorsalis
TTTAAATGACAAAGCATCGAACTCCCCCTTTTCCCTTAATCTACCCCTACCCCTTTCTCCCCCATCCTTTACCTACTCCCTAAACCAAACCTAAAAACAAACTTGAATCAACTTTGTTCATTGATCTAGAAAAACCTCCAGGTAGACGCTTCAGTGGTGCTGTTCTTTCTGTGGTTTTCAGTAATTTACTGGTCTATTTAAGCCATCAAACTTAAGTTTATCCTCTGCTGCTGATGGAGGTTTACTGCAAAACTTGTCACCATAGCAGCATCCACCTGAGGCTTTGTAGGGAATATCACCAAGCCTTTATTATCAACACAGATGTTGATTAAAAATGCGAATAGCTGAAATAAATATCAGTTATATTAGAATCACTGACTGTGGTTGTTTTGTGTCTCTCTGTGGTTGTTTTGTGTCTCTTTGGGATCATTTTTCACATGTGGTCATTTTGTATCTTTTACCTGAATGGGGCAATTGGCCTGTGACGAAGAGGCCAATTCAGAAATCCACCCTTGCTTACAGCGCAGGTGCCCCATTTGGAGTAAATGATCTGATCTGATCTGATCTGATCCTTTCTGCATGATTTTTTATATTCATGAAGTAAGAGTGTCATCGGCAGGACTGGACTATACTGTGCTGAGTTTACTGATTTATTGAGACTGAGCCCCCCCACCCCCACCCCGCTGGTGGTAGGATGGCAAGAAAAGAATAAGAAGCTAACTGAAAGTTAAGGCATAAAAGTACGTTTTAAGTTTACATTTGAAAGTCTGAATGGAGTCAGACAGATATCAGCAGGGAGGTTGTTCCAGAGCAGAGGGACCCCGATAGGAAAAGGCTCTGCAGCCAGCAGACGTCTTTTCAACTCTGGGAACAGACAGGAGCCTTAAATTCTGGGAATAGAGAGCACGAGATGGAGTATAAGGTTTTAAGCAGATCAAAGAAGATCAAACAAGTACTAGAATTTTGTCAGGAGGATACAAAAAAGTTAATTCATGTTACTGATGAGACATGGTTAATCACGTCTAAAATACCAATAATAAATGTATGTGGTTTTATAACATAATTTTTCTCACAATATATATAAGAGGATAATATAATTCTGTTGAAAAAATTGTGGATAGATGTTTTCCAAACCCAAATGTCACAACCCTAACCCTAAAGCGGAAGAACGATACAAGAACTACAATTTATACAGCAGGGCAACACACAGTAGGACGCTGTGCCATATGTTTTGTAGTTCTGATGTGTTTTCTCTTTTATGTCAGGTTGTGACCAAGACCCTTGCAAGCTTATGGTTGCCTGAATCACACCTGTTGTCAGATGTTATCTTTCTAATTGGTAAGAGGGTGAAATCATATATTTTTCATGTTTTTGTCTTTTTTGGGGTCACGTCCGATAACTTTCCCCATCCTCCCCAGAGAAGCCAGGGAGGTGGGTCGTGGGGGCGGCAGGAACCAAGAAAAAAGAGGCCTCGCCATTATTTAATAGGCTTTTGTATATAGTTATGTTGTTGTGTGGGCTTATGTAATATTTCAAAATAATAGACGTAATAGTATAAGTAAATAGTAAAAGTTAAACATTTTTTTTTCTTCTCCCATTTGCGGCGCCCCCTATGTATGACGGCGCCCCTAGCATTCGCCTATACTGCCACAGGCCGGCGCTGCCTGTAAGCCTTCAAACCTGTCTTAGGGTCAAGGTTCAAAGGTCACCCCTGAGGAGCAGGAACTGCCTACAATTTTCACACTGACATATATTACTCTCTAGGTCAAGACCTTTCCAATGATGTCTTAATTGTTACCCTATTACAAAGTTTAATTTTCATATTGCTCCAAGCCAGGGCTCTCTCAGGTGTATTTTACTGTTTTTATGACCAAGCTGAATAGAATCAGTCAAACATATTCTGAGGGGTATTTAGTCGGCAAATGTGTTCAAGATATTAATGTTTGACTTATACACAGTCAGAGTTTTTTGAACTTGGACCAGTATACACCAAATATTCTCCAAATACAGTATTTCATAAAATATTTTCCCATATACTGAATATGGCCATTTATAGCCAGTGTATCTCCTTCCCCAGGCTGACAAGATTGTCCTAAATGATCAAGACTGTAGTATATTGTTGGGCCAATACATTTCTGTGTACAGCTTAAGTTTTGCACACATATCTTTAGAAATTAACATGATATGACTCAAAAAAGTTGGTGGGTCTGTGCCATACAATATGCTGCTACGTTGACTTCATATGACTTTTACTTTGGCCCCTCCCCCAATCCTCCATAACAGTCCTTTACGATCAGGTTTGCATCATATGATAGTACCAATAACCCTGTTTGTACAGTGTCAGTTTTACACGTCCATGTCTGAAGATGACTGTGATATGACAGTTGAAGCAGTTTTTAAGAAATGACGGGCGATAACACGGCAGTGTTTTGTTACAAACATATTCCAACCAGCAAATCTTTCCTTAAAAATAAGATAGTGTAAGGCAACCTTTTTTATGTATTAGGAAAATAAGTGTTGAATGAAATTCTTCATTTAACACATACTAGAAAGTGAACTATACACTGGAGAGCATTAGTGTATTAAATGTACTGTATATTCTTTCAATACACTGGCATGCATAATTTCCACTGGGGGTGATCAGTGCTGATATTTGTATTTACTTCTCTGTAGGAAGTCATTTACAAACCTGAATGAAGTGTACAGCTGCTCTGGATGTCAGTTTATTGAATACAAGAATAAAAAACAGTATTACAGTAGAGTAATGTACAGTATTAATTGTTTCAGGTCAGATCGTCCTGTTTTATCCACGAATCTCACCACATGGAAAACAGGTAAATGAATTGCTTCCGTATCAAGACATCATAAATCACTTTTCCATGGATAGACACATGCACTATAGGAACATGTGAACAGCAAACTAATGTAATTAGAAATTATGGTCAATGTTCATTTTATCTCATTACATTGCTATATATTGCGTTATTTGGCCTTCTTATTTTCACATAATCTTCCTAACACATGAGCTCCAATGAAGTTTTGCTAGAAGGTCAGAACCAGTAACCAGGGGTACCTCAAAGACTGTATGTATCTGCACCCTGTAATAATCACTAATTACCTTGATCTGCACAGATCACAGATTTACAATGTTAAAAATAACATTACCAGACCTCCCCAGTAATTCTATTCTCCAGAGTGACCTTACCTTAAATCCTGCATCTTCTCATACAGCTGACCTTCATGGAAAAGTTAGACACAGGCTTTGATGTATCGTACCCATTTGACCTTCACTTCCCCTTTTCCCTGAAAAACAACCAATGGCTAAAATGAAGAAAACTGAAAAAATGATGAATGAAAATGATTGAGAAAAATTACCATAATTAATTATAACATCTTTTAGGACAAATGTAAACAAATTGTAACAAATGTGACAAATTATATGTTATGATAGAAGTAGGAAAACAGTGATTATAGAAAATTCCTGGTAAATCTGTACATTCACTTCATGCTGAATATGTATATTAGAGGGTTAAAGTGTATATCCCCAGAAAGAAACGCGCCTTTTAAGATCTGCACATTACCTGCCAAGATCTGCCAACTGACGAATATAAAACATTACATTGATATACTGTTTATTGTATATACTGTTTTCCCACATTTACCACATTTATATTTAAAATATAGAGTATATTGTAGACATAAAACATGTGGGTCTGCTGCTAAACAAACGTGTGCAGTACTGAACTGACAACAACAGCAACCAGAAAAACAACTTACATTTCGGGTCCTGCCACAATTTTTGAGTATAGGAAGGAATCCCTGTTCTTGTGGAACTCACAGTCTGAAAATAAGAGTCGGTCCATTTCAGTTACGCAAATAAGGCAAGTAGTAAATTCAATAAAACAATTCTTTAGAATGAGTAAATAATATCATGAACATAAAAAAAATGATTGAAACACCATGTCACAATCAAACACAATCAAGCCAAAATGTCAGAGGTCTATATTGGGAATGGGGAATGATAATGTGAATGTGAATCAAGTAAAAGAAAAATCCTTGTTAGATTGGTAACTGTGTGATTACAGAAATTGGAACTATAACATGTTACATGAATCAGTTACACTAGAAAGTAATGTGAAAATCAAGGCAACAAGTGTTTGGCTGAGTTTCCAACACTAGTTTATCATTAGCTAGTCCGAGGGATTGACATGTTAGTAGTTAATCAGTATAGGGCCAGATACTACATCAATATCTAATTCGTCATGGTGTTTTTGTATTTTGAAGTTTGTTTAAAATGATTCAAATCAGAATTGATGTTATCACTTTTAATTAACTTTCAATTTTGTTTCCTATAGGCAAGTGACACCATACTTTCAAAGAAAAGCCGTGAGTCGACAGTCCTAGAAGTTCAAAAAGATTTTTTTTGTAGCACTACACACAAAACAAAGCAAGGTTCTTATAGGCATAATTAAATATGAAATTTAATATGAACAAATAAGCAAGGGCCCTATCTTTGTGAATGAAGATGGACACTCACAGGCTCAGGCTTTACTGCGCTACAATTAGAATCTAGACATGGTCTGAGCATGCAGAGGTGCAGGCTCCAGTTTGTACTGCACCAGCAGATATTTTTAGACACACCTTGCAGGTGATATTCATTATCATGAGGTCTTACCTGTGTGTTTTTTTGGAGAGTGCAGCTTGGTGAGGGGGCAGTGGGGGGGTTGATGTAGAGGGTCCAAGAGGATTTTGCCATGACAGCTGCTGGGTCTAGTTTACACTTGTGCAAAACAGAATAAACAATGGATAAACTGGTTAAGAAAACGTGACAACCCCACCTCACTTGTGCCATGTGGGAGAGACAAAAGGGAAACTCTGCTCCCGGCGCTCCATGCACTTTCTCTTTGATTTTGCTTTTACCATCCAACACTTCACTTGACATTTCATCATTCGTGCCTGCACTCTTGCACTACTGATTTACTGACTGGCACACTTTTTAATGACTGTGACATTTATATTTGTCTCTTTTTTTTTTAACTCCTTGTGTCCCCTTTCCATTACTTGTCATGATTTCTGTGTTGGTCATGACAACATTGTTCTATATTATTTAAAGGTGACAAGCTTTTTTTTTTTAAAGATGGTAGGAAAAAGGACAGTTAAGGGCTCTATCTTACACCTGGTGCAAAGCGGCACAAAGCAGCACAAAGTGCAACACAGTTGTCATTTTCCCATCCAATGCCCACGTTGTTTAAATATCAAATACATTTGCGCCCATCTGTGCACCCATGGGCGTGATGGTCTTAAAATGAGGTGTGGTCAGGCACATTGTTGGCTTGAGACAGTGGAAAGTGACTGCTCTGAAGTCAATGGCGCAGTATTTCACTGTTATTTAAAGGGTGCATTGTCAAGAGAGTAATATGCACCTCCATAGGCGGGCTCACAACACGCCTATACTCTGCCTGTTACGCAAAATGCTAAAAAGGATACGATGCAGCACACCGGAGGTTGGAGCATTATTTGTGACATATTGTGTGTTGCACAACATTGCCATGACGCACGAGGCTCTGCAGAGAAGCTTCTCTCTTACTACCTGGTAAATCCTCCACAGTGTTTCCCAATCATCACCGAAATGTTGCCCCCAACACAAGTACAGATCCACACTTCTCATCATATAAATATAAATATTTCTAACGTTGTGATTTGTGCCGTTACTTCACTGTAGATCTGTGAGCAGCACATTGATTCGCTCAGAAATGCAGATGGAGCTCTGATTGGTTTACTGTATGTTACACATGGTTAAAAAAAACCCAATGTGACATGGACAGGGCCTGAATATATTTGCCCCATGTGCTTCGGACCATCTGCTTTGGATCATTGAAAGAGAGACCTGAGTTTCTTGCAGTGTCATGGCCAAAATATTCACAAAGACTTAAAATAATTTTAATGCCCTTTTCACTATGCATTCAAACTCGCAGGAACCTTGTATGAACCATGGTAAAGGGCCCCTTGATTATTCTCTGTTCTATGTTCAGGCTGCACCATCCACATGGAAAGGGCAAGTACAAAAGGCCGTATATAAGCGATGTTTAACGAGAGCGCGCGCCGGAGATTTAGAGCGGGCGCGTGCTGGACACCTGCAGCGGGCACGCGCCGGGAACGAAGCGACCGGAGAGTGGAGAGTGGGGAGATTGATGTCTGCCGTCCAGAGACTACATTAGTGAGTTACTATTGTGTGCGTGCGTCCTTCAGACCTGTAAGTCCTATAGTTTATGTTATCTGTTAATTTAATACTGTTGTTGTTGTAGTTGATAATTCATGCAACTTAATGGCAGCGTTGGTGATTTAGCTTTAGTTAGCATACTTAGCTAGACTCTGCACCTGCTAGCTAGAATGCTCATGGTTGTTGATTTACATACTAGTGGTTGTCTAAATGCTCCGTGTTTGTATTATTGAGTGTATTGCTCACATGCCAAGTAGTTACACTGCATTAAGATTATGGAATTAATAGTGGTTTAAGATGTAGTGTGTATATATGTAGGCTATATATGATGCTCTATGCATTGTATATGATAGCTTGAACAATGTTATTGCTTTCTCAGAACCATACACACAAAACACGCTCATGTTTCTTACTGTTGCTCAAGCTCATTAAAAGTCTTGAAAGGAGAGAAGTCTTCTGTCCCTGTTCTAACAGACACACCTGGGCGAAGTTTAGAATCAGAACCAAACTCTGCAATATCGTTCATCTTTAGGGTGTCACAGATGAAGATATGGTAAAATTGATTTGGCTTATACAATGTTTGGTCATCATATGTATGCAATGGTATCTGATACAAAACATTTGGAAAAAAAAAATTCTCACAGTACTGTTCCAATGCAACTAAAGACCCAGTTCAGTCTTGTGCATGCAACATGGACTTTATAGCAAAATTTGCAGACTCCCATTTCATTATCCTCAGCAATAAGCGGCACAAAATAAGAGGCAGGGGTTTTCCCTCCAAAAAGAAGTTTGTCTTGAGATACTCACACTTGCAACTTAGGTTCATTTTGTCTGCGTCCTTATGGAATACAATTATAATATAACTGTGATGCAGTTGAAAAATAAAAACTTTTATTTACTTTGGAAATGCTATTTAAACTCTGCCCTCACCAGCTTTCTGGTGACCTTTCAATTCCAATGGCAGTTTAAATTGCTGCTACTGACTCATCCAGAGAGGTGAGCTGCAGAGGAGGGCTGGAAACACGCGTGTAAATGTCCAACCCAGGCACTGATCATAGTCACCTGGCCAAAACCCCTTTTTATTTTCTGATCGTTTTCACCCGTATTTTTTCAGTCTATCATCAAAGCGATTATGAGCTGCTCATTTCTGGCAGAATGGAAGATGATAATGAAAATATTTGCAAAATATATATTTTTTTATTCTTCTATAGTTGAAATACACACACACAAGTGAATGAAAGAATATTGTTACCCTGACACAACAAATTACACCCCCCCTACAAAAAACATCCGACGTTATCGGTTCCGAGAGAATAGATTTCGTATTCGTTATTGCAACATGAAAGTTTTCTTTCGCATTCACCAACTCCGTTTCTGATTAAGACATTTGTCTATGATGCATTTTCGCTTTTCTCTACGCAGAAGTTCATCTGCATCTCTCTCCCTCACGGGGCAGCGCTCTCACACACCTTGGAGCACCCTGCAGCGCGCGCGCGCACACACACACACACGCACGCCCTGCTCTTAGTGTATGGAGATAACTCAACGTTTTGAAGTGTGGTTCAGTCTTTTTCATTTAAGGACAGAAACACGAGCGACCTCTGAAAACATCCAACATCACATAGGGACGGAGAAATGCACAGCTGTCGACCGACGAGCTCGCAGCTCATCCGTCGTTGCGTCAGGTGTGGGTTGCGTGCTGCAGCCTGGAGCCCGAGTTAACAGTCAACTAGATTAGCCTATACCAAAATGGGTTAATGATGATAATCGGAACTGTCGTTCAATTTCAGGTCGGTGGTGGTGTTGGGGGGTTTCGTGTATAACGGAAATAACATAGACACAACGCTTTTGTTTTGAAATAACTTTTTTTATATCCAGTTTTTTTCCAAAGTCAATGAAAAAATCGTGTTGAATAATCGGGATCTCAATATCGATCAAAATTATCGAGACGATTATTTTTGCCATAATCGAGCAGGTCTAGAAGTAAGTGAAATGAGCGCAGACCTCCAAGCGAGTGATCATTGTGAACGGACAGAAGAAATCCTCAGAGCTAACGTCAGACTGACACATATTTGTATGATGTTTGTGCTTATTAAACTAACATGGAGACATGTCATGTGCACAAAACAGATGATTTGGAGGAGTTGCCGGTAGTAATGATAATAATAATAATAATAATAATAATAATAATGAGAAACTTTGTATTTTACTTTAATATAAATATTGTACCTCAATATTTGTACCTCAATATTTTAAGCTGTATAAAGGTTTCATGTTTCATTTGTACTAAAATAATTACTGTAGATTGTCTACAGTTTTGTACATGAGGCCCAAGGGGTTGTAGATGTTACTCTAATTTGATTTCTCATCTTTAAAGCATTAGAAAGTCATTCCAGTAGGGCTAAGATTATTGTAGAGTGTCTAAAATATAATAATAATTGTAAATTAAACTAAAAAAGAAGAAATAAACAAGCACACATAAACATTCTGTAGACTAACCTTTTAAGAGGCTCTCATGTAAATTTTGCATTGCCTTGAGTGTGGCACTTCGGCTTCCACGCCACTGAGAAACTCACAGGACACGCCCTGCTTTTTTCCATGGCTAAACAAAAAAAAATGGTTGTAAACTCGCCATCTTGAATTTATAGACCTGCAACATTATAAAAATAGATGACCTACTAAAATAAAACAATTCAATATTGGTCAATAGATGAAAAACAAACCTTTTATTGAGAATCAAAGCTTAGAAGGAGGAGGAAAATACATGTTTTTGAATAGTCTATTTTTGTCAGAATAGCGCCACCAAGAAGCCAAAGGACTTCACAGACCTCCTTGATATTGTACATACATTACAATATGTATGAACGGAAATTGTACTAGACATGTGTTGTACATTGTACATTGTACAACACATGTCTAGTTTGGTGCAAATCATAGAGTTCACAAACAAATCACTTACAGTTTCCCATGTGTTTTTCTTCTTCCTTTTCTTCTTCTTCTTCTTCTTCTTCAGTTTGGCTTATGAATTATAAAAATCAGATATTAGAAGATGTTGGTCCATATTTTGCCACACAGTAAATCTTGTGAGAATCATGTATGTGATATGTAGCTGGGTTGTAACGTGTGCAAGTTGACACGTCCAACAGTATTGCGGTAGAGAAGATCTGCAGCTTACCAGAATGCGGGCAGCATCCACCAACTTCGATGCGTTCCCTCCTTTTTTGAGTTTTCAACCCATTCTTTTTTGGCCTTTTCCTTTTCCTTCTCTATTTTCTTTTTCATGGGTTGTTGGGCCCCACAGAGTTTGCATATCTTGCATTGCTTCCAGCATCCCAGCTGAAAGGGAAAAACTACATGAATAGATTGAAGAAAAAGCTAAATTAGTGTTTCAATTATTACAATTATTAACCATTTCCTCTTTTTGGAATGTACAGTGGGCTAATTAAATGCGCTGTTAGGAACAGAGGTGTACCATAACACTTTTTGCTGACTAGGACTGGCCCTCTCATGGTCATAGTTGGTCTTGATCGTAATTGATCAACAGCTTGTTAGTTGATTACTTGCTCTTTATGTTTGTTTTTCCATATTCAATTCATTCTTTCCTAAAAAAAAAAAACTATGGGCATAATGTATTTGTGGTGAGCACTAGATTCAAAGATGTATTCCGACATGAATGCCTGATTGCTTGGTTCTGTTCGAGGTTTCTTCTTGTTAAAAAGGGGTGTTTCATCCCACTGTTGCCAAGTGTTGCTCATTGTGGGAACTGTCTGGTTTCTCTCTATAGCGTTTTCAGGTCTTGACCTCAGTCTTGAGATAATGTATGATATGATTTGGCATTATACAAATACAACTGAATTGAATTGAACCACATCAGGACCGTTGGGGGACTAACATTGTCTTGTTGGTATCCAGAGTTTTTATGTTGTAAAAATGTGGCAGAAACAACTGTATTCACACATCCAATGAAATGTTTAAGGCTACAAATGGAAGCTTTGGCTATACTGCATTAGCTACATGTATGCTAATGTAAACTTATGACTATGGTTGAAGCCTTTATTAGGGGTATTGCAATATACGGTTACTCTTATACTATTGACTAATATTTAATAATACACATACGATAATATGGTGATGGCTTGTAGATCTTTTGCTTATCAGTTCATCATGTTGCCTTTTCACTGTCCATTAAGTGTAACTGGTCTTTTTGTACAGTTATGGTCACAGACTCTCTCCACCTCCCTACACTTGTATCTGAGTCTTATTAGTTGGCCAATAAAGGGACTAAATTGTCAAACAGCATTATTATGATGATGATGACGATTATTATCACTCTTTTTCAAATTTTTTACACCCATCATTATAATGTCATTATGTGAAGTCTTTTAGACACAATAATCACGTTGTAAAATCTGACAGCGCTAGCCACAAGTTACATTAAATCAACTCCACAATCCCACGACCAGACAGACGCAGCCACTCCAAACTGGGTCAATGGTCTTCTCCGTAGATTGTATATATGGTCTTGTGTGGTTCACTTCCCTCCACTCTTGGGGCGGTTGCACCATCCGCTGGGGTATTTGGTCCGGCGCTCTGGCTTGGTGGCAGAAGATGTTGTGTGCGTGGACACGGATCATCTCAATGTCCTTTTTAAAAATGTATTTAAATTCACAAAATCAATTTACAAGAAAAGATAGGGAATGAATTTACAGAAAAGAATAACATTCAATAAACGATGGTGGACATGACAGTAGACTTTAGTAGAGTAAAAAACAAACATTTTGAAAAAAATTTAAAAACAAAAGAAATATTGGAATGTAAATAAAAAACAAGGCGAGGAGACACAAAGCAAATGGAAACAAATATTAAAAAAGCAAGGATCGAGAAATAGACTTATACATTTTAGTGGCTTTTCTATTCATTTTCTCCATGAACTTTATGATTTCAAAAAATTGGTAAAATTGTAAATAAAAACATTATAAGAGGGAGTACTGCCATTCCACTTGCAAGAATGAATATATAATAGCTTATTTACCCAAAAGATCACCTCAATGTCCGCTGCTCAACATCCAAACCCCCACGCTTCCTTTCCCAGAGAGTTATTTCCCTCATAACGTATGTCAGTAAGGAAGCTAAACCATAACAATAAGAGTAAAACATAAGAGTTGCCTAAATGGACATTTAAAGAAAACCTAAACAAACACGGAGACAGTGAAGAAAAAATTACTTCCTGGCAGAAGCTACTTGAGTGATATGACAGAGTCCATATCATCCACCGGCAACAGTAGAAACCTCCTGGCTCACCAGTTACATGGGTTATATACGTAATATAGTGTATTACTTTTTGTAGGTATAAGTACGAGCGGTGAGTGAGAACAGCCTGTACAGTGGCTAGAGAGATACCAAGTGGAGACAACAAGAGCTGTGATTGGTCAGCTTGGGCTGCTTGTGTTTTATCCTACAAGTCTCTGATGATGGTGGAGATCAGGCTGAAGAAACACTGCTCTCTGTCAGTGTGAACAGAAACCCTTTGTACAGCAGTAGACTGACATACATGACAGAGTTGACTGCCACGACCTTGTCTGTAGTGATATGAAATCAGTTTGCCAAACATCAAGTTAAGTTCCCTCCACCCCTCCTCCACTTTCCCTCCACCTCTCTTGGCTTGACGTTCTCCTCTCCTCAGGGCCGGCCCTTTGAACCTTTCAGCCCAGTTTGAGGGAACAAAAGCAAACAAATCACATTGTCCTTCCAGGAATTTTGGCTTGTTCATGCCTTTCATGACCTCTTCTTTAGGCACCTCTCTGCCTCTCCTCATTCAGGGTTCCCAAGAAAGTCAATGGTTCCTTACATCCCAGTTTGACAAGTCAGGAGGATACACGCTAATCCCCTTAATCTGGCCTTTCTCCCGCACGCAGCCACAGGGAGAGGGGGACCACAGAGAGTAATCCTGTCGGAGAAACAATAGGATTAAGGGCCCAACCCTGTGAGTGACAATCAGGTAGGCTATCCACTGACTGATCTGCAAAGCAGGAGTCCCGACCACTCTCTCTTCAGTGTGACTTTATTTTTGTTTGGCAGGCCCGAGAGGGATGGGGGTGAGGCAGGGGAGGAACGGGTGGTTTGTGATGGGAGGGAGGATATTTCTTTGAGGGGCTGCTGGAGGTCTGACAGGCCTGTGGTCCGCTGAGCACCAGGGTCCCAGGAATGACTGACAGGTGAGGGGTAAGAGCTAGGAGGGTTTGTTGTGGAGGGCTATGGGGGTGGGGGTGGCACTGATACAGTTGGTTTTTATTCGCATTTCTCTAGAGATATTTTGAGGAATATGAGTGTGTGTATGTCTTCATGGGACAAAAGGTGCTGGGACACACACCCTTTTTCCAACATGGCAGTGGTAGAACAGATAAATGTATTTTCCCACTTAAGTCGGCTTTAAAGGATAAGACTGGTGTTAATACATTATATAGCTATCGCAATCGGACACACACACACACACATAGTCATTTAATCCCATGTTTAAATAAAAACTACTGATGAGCACAGCATTATAAACACAACACAAATATATAGTTTCATGTTTAAAAAGGGCGCAGTTAGCTGCAGGTATGCTACTCAAATAGGAGGATATAGTGCATTTGTTTGGGATTATTTTCGATGGATTAATAGTCATTCTGTGCTCTTTCACAACATATATATATATCTGAAAATGTAACTTCAAGACATCTGAAAACATCTATTTCAACTATTTTAAGTATTTACACGTGCTTTCAAAAGAACAAAAATTCCATAAGCAATACAAAGTGAAAAAATTAACTACATGTGCATAAGAAGTCTTTTTAGACATCTTACATGCAAAGTCCTCAGCTCCATGGAGTCAGAGTACAGATCCTCCGGGTCAAATATTCCTCCAATGCAAGTGAAAGTTCTTCAGTCACATTTTTACTTGAGTTAAAGGAGTACTTGATTTTAAAATATTTCAGTATTCAAAAGTACATTTTTATGTCAACACATTGTTGTATTGTTCCACATTTACAGAACCATATGACTCTGAAACAACCTACTGACTGACTGACTGTAGAACCTGTAGAATAAAAAGAATAGAATATGTAGACTATGATATGAATAGAAATTGACATAAAAGCACAATTGAATCAACAAAAGGAGCCGTTGTTGTCTACATATTTCTTTTTCAAAAAAATTATTATTATTATTTAACGTGATGAAGTCTGGTCGTGATAAACACAGCAAACATTTGAGACTTAATGAATCTTTATTTCTAAACCTTCAAACACAGACCTCAGATCAGACCATGGTCTCTGCTGAAGAATCTTCTGCCTCATCTTTATCTAATGTTGCCGCTGACACTGACAGGTTCACACATGACTGACAGTGGAGGAGTTGGTTGTGATTGGTTTTTCTCCTGTGATGAACACAGTGTATGGTCTATCACATTTTTCAAGATTAAAGAAAATGAATTCACTGACTAAAAGCTGTGCTTCAAAGTAAGAGTTCTTCATACGAATGTAGTGGAGTCAAAAGAACAATGTTTGTCTTTTAAGTGTAGTGGAGTAAAAGTCAGGGGTTTCCAAAAATAGAAAGAAAATATACTACAGTTTAAGTACAGTACTCAAGTTAATGTACTTTGTTACTGTTCACCCCTATAAACTAATGAATTATCAGAATTATCATTGCTTTCATTTTTGTCTTCCGACTAAACCATCCACTGATATAATCTCAGCACTAATACACAAAAGCTTGGGCAAAGTTACAGGGGAAATAAACACCTTGCTCAGACACACACCTGAACTAAACCAAGTTTAATTCAAAGGTGTATATTGGTCATCAAATCTAAGCATTGTTTTATTGTCTCCTGTTTTTAGACCCTAAACTGTTACGTCTGAATCATTTTACTACAGTGAAGTACAGATACTGGAAGAATATACTTCAGTACAGTACTCAAGTAAATGTACTTTGTTACTGTCCACCCCTGCTTGCATGAGATAGAAAAATCTATCTATCTATCTGGTTATTGTGGCAGCAAAAAATAATATACAGCAAAAGAAACATTAACTAGAAATGAAAATGGAGAAAATAGTTTGTATCTAAATGATACAACTGATGTTGCAATACTGAAGTATAAATGTATCTGTGGCTGTTCCTTTCAACAGTGAAGCCTCTGCTGCTGTGATCAATATCTGAACTTCACCTTATGAACACCAGATGGCCCCATTGGCACAAATATGTGTTGAGCAGGACTCAGCAGGTCTGTTCTCAGGTCAGAGAAAAGACAGGCTGCTCATTGCACCAACACTTCTGTTCAGAAACCATGCAAACCCTCTGATATCCAGTCGTCTGTCTCTGCCACTGCAGCAGGCCGGAGCCAGCCCCAGGCCTCAGAGCTAAAGGAAACAAGCCTCACATCCAGTGAAAAGAGAAGCTGCCCACTCCATTCAGCTCCAGTGAACGTGGCCAAAGAAAACAGCGCTTGATTCTTTACATCTCCTCACGTTACCATGATGGTCTTGTTAAGTGCTGGGGGTAAATTACAGGTTAGCCATTGTGTGAAAGGGAATGAGTCACAGGATGGTGGATTTCCATGTGTGACAGGTGCCTGCAGTGGTTACTCTGTGTTTGTTCAGACTACAACTCTGAGCTGACACTGGAAATTCCCACTGCGGGCTCACCTTCAGAGGTGAGGGTCAACCAAGTGCTGGCTAAAGGGGTTCCTTACACTCACCCTCCTGAATGTTTTCAACTTTTTTTGTAGGGCAGAAGAAGATGGAGAACATCTTCTACTCATTACTCATTCAGAGTGAGATGAGAAGATGATTACTTAGTTTAGCATACAGACTGGAAGCATTGGGAAACAGCTTGCCTGTGTCCACAGTTCAATATACAGTACACCTACCAACACCTCACCGCTCACTGATGAACATGTAAAACATACAAATGATCATTTGTAGTTTAAGGGAAATTCAGCTTTGTTATAGCTGCAGTGAGGTTGCCATATTTGGTTCCACTGGCTGTACAGAGACCAAAACCAGACTTTGCTCACTCACCATTTCTTACAACCTGTACTGCAGCCAGTGACGAACTGCTGTTCATCAAGAAACTGTTAGTAAGTTGCAAGTACACCAAAAACCACAAACTGTGATTTTTAAAAAAAGATTACATTTCTATCTGTTTGTGTACAGATTAAATGAGGGAAACATCAGTGAGCTTTAGCGGTGTTGGTAGCGTGCAAACGACGTCTGCAGGTCTTTGTCCAAAACACAGTTGTTAATACACAATGTTAGCCAATCTATACCGGTTACCTATAGACTGCAGAATTGATTTTGGGCCCACGTTATATTTCTGAATTACAGTGTCCACTGACCATGGTGAAATCATTGAGGTCTACTGACCAAGGCCTTCTGGCTGTTCCGAGATCTCGGCTTAAACCAAAGGGGACCATGCTTTTGCAGTTGTGGACCCATCTTCCCCTGGTTACAAGGAACGCTGAGTCAGTCGACAGTTTTAAGAAGCTGTTATA
>NW_019525348.1:769586-769918 GCF_002814215.2 Seriola lalandi dorsalis
TCTGTTTCTGTTCACATTCACAGAGAATAAGCACAGAGGTTGAATAACTGCTGACTCTATAATCAGTATAGTCTCATGTGAAGGACCACAGCAGGTTGGTTAACTGGCATTTGTCAAAAGACAGGAGCAAAGAGAGTAAATACAGATGTGCTGTAGATAATGTAGAGGTAAATGTAAGGCTGTGCATAATGTTGGTTGGGAAAATCTATAGAGAGATTAAAGTTGTCCATCTATGACCGGTGCTCATACCAACTATGATATGGAGAAGTTAACAGACTGCAGAACATATTTTCAGTGTTGGTGTTTTCTCTCAAATGTTGAGATGCCTTCTG
>NW_019525348.1:769968-770843 GCF_002814215.2 Seriola lalandi dorsalis
TGCAAACGACGTCTGCAGGTCTTTGTCCAAAACACAGTTGTTAATACACAATGTTAGCCAATCTATACCGGTTACCTATAGACTGCAGAATTGATTTTGGGCCCACGTTATATTTCTGAATTACAGTGTCCACTGACCATGGTGAAATCATTGAGGTCTACTGACCAAGGCCTTCTGGCTGTTCCGAGATCTCGGCTTAAACCAAAGGGGACCATGCTTTTGCAGTTGTGGACCCATCTTCCCCTGGTTACAAGGAACGCTGAGTCAGTCGACAGTTTTAAGAAGCTGTTATACTCAGCTGTATTATATGCACTTAATCCTCTAATGTGATTGTCCTCTGTGTAGCTTTTATTGTTTTTAGATTATAACGTGTTTCTTTCTTTTTTCTTCAGTGTTTTCACTATACAGCACCTTGTACCTCTGATTTCCATATTAAGGTTTTCTAACAGTTTTGAAGACAGATCAGATGATGTGATCCTGCTGATAGAGACACCAGATCAAACACTGTTCTGTGTTGCTCTAGAGGACAAACGAGATATTTTCTCGTCCAATTTGGAAGATCTGTTATAACCTGATGTTATCATCTGCTGTAGCCTAGATTATTATAATATCATATTATTGTTGCAAATAGTATTCCATTTGGGTTCAGTTGTTGTGAAGTGGCCCATCAAACTATTAAAAACAAGAACCAACAAAAAATATGAGTAGTCTTGTAATGTTGTTAGTTTAATGTTACCTGCCCAGGGACTACGGATGTAAATAGGCATTTTTGCTACAATCTGGCATGTTTGTATTATGTACTTTGTGCTGATGTTCATTCACTTGCTTTGTCCCTATCAATAAATAAATAAATACATTTGTATCCCCTCCTGTTT
>NW_019525348.1:770893-771464 GCF_002814215.2 Seriola lalandi dorsalis
GGTCAGTGTCCACATCCAGACACCCATGTGTCATTATGTTCATGCAGGCCTGGATATTTTAAACTCACCTTATCACTCAGATGTATTTCAGTCAGTCAGTCAGTCAGTCAGTCAGTCAGTCAGTCAGCCAGTCAGTCAGTCAGTCAGTCAGTCAGTCCAGCTGTTAACCCATCAGAATCACAAATACCACCAAAGCCAGTGTCACCAGACTCTTATTTCACTGGTTGCACAATAAATAGAAACATACAGATACATTTATATACAAAGTAGCTGGCCTGAGGCAATGTGTAATCAAAGTAGAGTGCAAGTCAGGAACATGTTTATGTGTTGCTTAGCAACAGTCCAGAACCAGTCCAGTTGTGGCACTATTTGTGATTGCAGGGAGGGGTTTACGTTAAGGTGTTAAAAAGAAAGTGGGACCAACCGTGGTGTAGTTGAAATAGTCATAAAGTCGAAAATAAGTTGTGGCAGAAGGCCCAGGAATCAGGTGGGAAAGCAATCAACTGCCTCAGGACACGCAGTTCCAGTCCAAGGAGGACACGCCGCAGGAAACTTTCCACCATTGACATCA
>NW_019525348.1:771514-771896 GCF_002814215.2 Seriola lalandi dorsalis
GTTGTTTCCTCCCTACTGTTCATACTTTATGCTGATATCACTCACTCAACAACAAGCTTACAACAAGGTAGAACAACAACAGTGTTAATGACTCTGATGTACTTAATGTGGGAACAGTTATTTTATTGGAGAAATAAAACATAAATGTGTAGACAGTGCTCTGAGGTTTCTTTTCTCTCCATCAGGATCATTCAGTAATGTAGAGAAAAAGCTGAGTTTGCTGTGTGTTGCATCGACAGGTGTGATGATGGTCATTGCTCCTCTCCTCCAGGTGGAGGCGCTGTAGCACCAACAAACACCACTGGTTTGTGCAGGTTTTCCAAGGAAATAAGAAGATAAAGAAAGAATGATGGAGCTGTTGGAGCACACGGTGACATGATGT
>NW_019525348.1:771946-777767 GCF_002814215.2 Seriola lalandi dorsalis
AGATATTTTCTCGTCCAATTTGGAAGATCTGTTATAACCTGATGTTATCATCTGCTGTAGCCTAGATTATTATAATATCATATTATTGTTGCAAATAGTATTCCATTTGGGTTCAGTTGTTGTGAAGTGGCCCATCAAACTATTAAAAACAAGAACCAACAAAAAATATGAGTAGTCTTGTAATGTTGTTAGTTTAATGTTACCTGCCCAGGGACTACGGATGTAAATAGGCATTTTTGCTACAATCTGGCATGTTTGTATTATGTACTTTGTGCTGATGTTCATTCACTTGCTTTGTCCCTATCAATAAATAAATAAATACATTTGTATCCCCTCCTGTTTATTTGTGGCGAGGCTGAAGCATATAAGACTCCTGTCACCCATTAAATATTTGTTGTTTGGGGCTAATTCATGTTCTTACTTAGGTGAGGGATGACATCATTACCACGATATTTAGGGTATTCTACTCTATACTATTATACTACTACTATTTTTTATTAAAAGGTGCTGAATTACCTGGATGGCAAAGTGTGTGTGTGTTCTCTCCAGCATCTGGGGACTGGGGACTGGTAACTTCTTTGAAGAACTCAGGAACTTGACCTCCATTTCAACCTTAGGAGCCAGGGGCTTGTTCTTGGGCCACAGTTCCTGAACAGCCAAAAGCTCCCGGCTTTGTGGGTACTATTTTCTAATTGCCTATGAAAAACAAACTTACAGAAAGTCGAGGACAGCGGCTCCAGAGTTCATGTTTAATCACAGACCTGCAGTTAACACTTGTTAACACTGTTTACCTTACCCTCACTATGGTTGTCAAACATTAAGAGTTGGTGCTACATGCAATGATATATTTGTGATGCTTGTTCATGTACCTAATAAAGATGTATGTAGTCCAACATGTCATAAATGAAAAAAACCTGAGTTTTATTTATTTGAGCTTGTAAAGGTTCACGAATAAAAGCCAACTTGAAACTGACACATTAGATGTGTGTTTTGTATTTCAAAGTTCAAAGGTTAGGTAATATGCTGAACGATGTTCCAGTGAACATAAAATAATCAACATGGAAAAGAGAGGAGCAGCACCAGCATCGGTCTTTTAAAAGCCAGACTTGTTTGAAGTGTGTGGATGAACAGTGGCATTTTTCACAGGCCTGACACTCGACAGCGGCTTTGTGCCTCATGATGTAGCACCCTCTGAAATGGATGATGTCACCCAAGACGTGGGTATCGGGGATAAGAGGGCAAGGCAGGAGGCTTTTTTCTCCTACAATGGTCTAAGCTCCCAAACCCTGAGTGACACTACAGAGGAGGAAGGACATGTGCAGACAAGAACACACATCGCTCACGACCACTGACTGATACTGATACCCAGACGTCTACTATCAGCCACCCACTGTCATCCACCTCCGACTACAGTTCACCTGATCACAGGTTCATTTTAAAAGTGATACCTTTGGTTTCCTACAGAGGAGTAGCCTATAGAAAAACTCACCTGTAGGACTACAGTCTATAGAGCTATTAGGTATTTCAAAACCAAAATATTTCTCTCCTGCGTTTCGGCACGTTTTAGTGTCGTATAAAAGAACAACATTTGTGTGTGTGTGTGTGTGTGTGTGTGTGTGTGCAGGTTCAATCCGGTGATTCTGTAAAATGCATCGTGTGTGTGGATGAGGAGCAGTGTGTGCAGGAGTGCACTTCATTTTGTTACAAGAACCTTTGACTAAGATAAGACTAATAAGATCAAATAGGGCAAATCATCAACATGGCTAAAGTAATGATATCAGCAGCTTGATGTTTTGAAGTTTAAAGGAATACAGCTGTCACCTGTTATCATCATACCACTGTAACCTTAGCTATTGTACACATTTGGGTTATTTCAATTCTAAGTTTAACGTATGAATTTATGTTGTTTATAAGGTGGTGCAATATTATTTGAGTTTATTATAAAATAATAAATATTACTTAATATATTCTATTTTATAATAATTTCATTATCAGTCGTGGCACTTTATTATGTATATCTATATTTTGTAGGTGTAACATTTAAGTTACCTTTAGTGCGGAGCCCTTTCGTTCCCACCTGCCATCGTTTACAGTGGGACAGGTGTGATGGTCTTTTAGGTTGCAGAATACTGCTGAGCAAGGAATCTCTGGTTACACCATCAATAGATCATATTTTGCTCTTGTATCACCTCCTGCAAGCGTTACACCCTGCAACTTGTTTTCTGTTCATGAAATTTGTTAAGAAAATAGAAGGAAATCTTCCTGTTGACTCTAGTTTCTGTAACTAATGCAATCTTCTCCTTCAGTATGAGAAACCGAGAGTGTTTCTGGGGTCTACTGTCCCTCCCATGAAAACAAAATCAAACGTTTATTTTTCAGTAACAAAAAAATACAGCTCCCATCAAAATTGAGTGAGCGTGAGTACTTACATCATCATAAGTGAGTTTCACATTCATGATATTCACTAACACTTTCTGCTAAAGTCAAATTTCCAGCTTTGGGGCTGTCCGCAGTCTGAAAACATATAGTATCCTGCTGTTATTACAGAGATGTATAAATGGCAGTGGCGCCTCCACTTGTGCAGGGACTGACCTCCGCTGTTAAGTCGTGACATTTAGCCCACAACGGTCTAGAACTAAAAGGGATATACACAGAAATATTGAATAAACAAGAAAGTTAGTATCTTTAAATGAGACAGGAAAGCTCTTCCTCGTTCTTTGCGTCGTTCCAAATGTCGATGGGATTCTAAATGAGGTTTTTCTTACTTTTGGAACAGAACCCAGAAGTTCTGGTTTTACTTTGGCCTTTTGTTGCCAGTCAGTGAGTGAGAAAGAAGTCAACTTAGATTTTAAACAATAGATATCCTCTTTAAGCATTTTACCTCACACCAGTGTGCGAACTATATCATGGTGTCCGGGGGAGCTCCCTGTTCCTTTTCTGCTGCTGTAAATGCTAATGTTGTTCAGGCAGTACACTGACAGGCTTTATGTTTCCTTCCTGAGGCTGGACTCAAACCACATTCATAATTTTTTACTGAAATTTTGTCTTCAAATTATTCTAACTACTGATTGTATTTAACAAAATCCTCCACCCAGAAAAACTGGTGTGAGGTCTTCTTGTTGTGGAGACCGCCCCCATCCCCAGACTCTATGATTAATTCAACCGTAAGGGGTCCCTGGGGGCCACATCTCCTGCATGGGTGTGCAATGTCTGTACGCACCCTGGCCATTCCTCTTATGAGGCTCTGGCATATTAGTTAATGGACAGCATATGATCTAATATATGCAGGGAGGGCCATGGCTTGGACTCAGAGTGGACACCCAGGGACATGTGTGGCTGGTAGACCAGCACACAAACACAAATTCACACGCAGCCTTACTACTGCATGTCTCTGTATGCTTCTCCTGCTTAAGTTGTAAATGTGATTTATACTCTGTGTGAACTGCTCGCTGTGTCTGTTCAGATTAACCTTGTTCACTTATACGTTCAGATATGTTATTGTTATGTTTCTGATCAGCCTGGATCCAGATCTCTACTGCTGCTACCTGTAGCTTGTTCCAGGCAGCTTAAACTACCTGGAAGAGGTCAAGTCAACTTGCAGGGTGGATTTTTTTCATCAGAATGTGATCTCGGTGTTCGGACAGGCTGAGATCCAATCACAATGTGGGCCTGACCACCTCCAATCGCATTCCAGTTCAAATGCATTCTGCTATAGAACGTGGATTGGACCAATACATCCATTTTGCGCGTCTTTAGCTGTTTAAAATTGGGTGCTAGCGCTTCATCAGTTTCTGTTGGGAAACCCTACATAGGCCTAGGCAAAACAATTCCCCACTTAAAGTACCATGTATGATTTAGGCTGAAGAAAAAAGCTTTTATACACCATAGTTCAAAAATACCAGCACAAACTGATCCACCCTGCACAAATACTAAATCACAGTTGCGTGTTGGACACATAGTCGGTGCGTAGCCCAAACGTACCCACTAGAAGGGTGTTTTCTCTCATCTTAAGTCGTACAAATGCCATGTATTAATGCAGAAACTGAACGAGACGTATTGGTCAAATATGTGTTTTACCTTATCCACATAACGTACGTTTTGCTATTGCTACGTAGCCAGCGTTAGCATTAACAGCTGTTTGCTTACCAGTCTTGGCAAAAGGTTCAGCCATCGTTGTGTTTACAGTGCAAGAGGATATAATACATCCTCTGAGCAGGGCTACTTCTTGAGGGCAGCCTTCTTGGTATCAGGAAGTGACGAGAAGGGCTGACCTGGACTGGAGCTAGCTGGTTAGCATGCTAACTTAGGTAGAGGAAAAGAAGTAATAGAAATAGAAGAAAAACAAGAGGGTTGCTTTTCACCTCTGGAGACAGCTGTTGGTGAGTAAAGGAATGAAGTTTGATGCTGAACTCACAGTGTTTCTTCTAAGCTGGTAAGTAAACAGCTGTTGATACTAATGTTAGCGATATAGCATTAGCAAAACTCACAAACAGCTCCTTTAATGCCAAGTATAAATGCCATACAATTGACCACCCAACCACACACACCTACAGCATTCACACTGCATACTTCACACACCACTGGTCCTGTTCTTGTGTGTGAAACACCAGGTGCACTGTATGTGTGGTTTGATAATCCAGATGTGTGATCATGTAGACGTGCTCTCTGTCCATCAAGTGGATCCTCACATTGTACGGAGTGGATTTGGGGGGTCAAACACTTCAATCCCCTCTGTTGTGTGATCTCAGGTGCAAGGGTCAAATGTATGTAAACCCAAACAGTGTGTTTCCACAGCAATGAGATGGGTTTGTCAAGAGGCTAATGTGCCTTAATCCCTTCAAAGGCTTCGGCTGGATCTAGAGACCCACTCCACAGCGCTGTGGACGGAGGAGCTGCGAGTTCCTCACTGGGACTTATTCACTGCAGAGAGTGTGTGCACATGATTCTTACGCGTTGAGCATTTGTGCTCACAGTGCCTCAAGCTAATGGATTAGCCCTTTACCTGCAGGCTTCGGCATGCTTCTCATGTCCGGCTCACTTTCACAGGGTGTTAACAGTTTCTCTCTGTTTACAGTCAACATCATTACAGGTGAAAATGCTGCTCAGAATCACATTGATATTTGTAATAAAACAATCTCAAACTATAGTTTTTGAAGGGAATAAAAGGTCGGGATTTATCGGGAATATTGCGAATAAACACCAGGATGAGAAAAACAGATGCATGTAACTCTTACTGAGAGGTCGACTGAAGTCACACAAGCCAGTGGAGCAGCAGTATCATGGATGTGACAGTTGAACTCGGGGGCTGCGGTTGAAAAGGCAAAATAATCTTCTTCTCTAACCACTTTCCCTTCGCTTCGATAGAAAACGCCATGAGGTCAAGGAAAGATGTGAAGGACTTAGGAAAAGACAACCATGGTGCGGTGAATCCCACTGCACTTACACTAGGATATTTTCAAATTAATTTTATTTAGAACACACGGACGATAAATACTCATTTCCTAACCACAAAAACAAAGCAAACAGGATTGAAATGTTGAAATTAGATAGCATGAAAGAAAAATACAAATAGAGAAAGTTGAGACAATAAAGACGCCAGAATAAATTATATTCAGACATAAGTATATAGAGTTTCCTGGCATAGGCTTTTGACATTTTTTTTGACATTTGTTTAGACGAGAAAATTCATTTTTAGTGCTTTACAAATTGGGATGAGACTTAGTGAAACAACATTTATGTATAGACTGTAGTATTTTGTTATCATGATGATATTGTTAAATATAAATTAAATCTGCTTGTTCCTCATGACGACTCCTGACTG
>NW_019525348.1:777817-779117 GCF_002814215.2 Seriola lalandi dorsalis
AAAAATACAAATAGAGAAAGTTGAGACAATAAAGACGCCAGAATAAATTATATTCAGACATAAGTATATAGAGATTCCTGGCATAGGCTTTTGACATTTTTTTTTACATTTGTTTAGATGAGAAAATTCATTTTTAGTGCTTTACAAATTGGGATGAGACTTAGTGAAACAACATTTATGTATAGACTGTAGTATTTTGTTATCATGATGATATTGTTAAATATAAATTAAATCTGCTTGTTCCTCATGACGACTCCTGACTGGATTTAAAGAGAATAAATCTATATTTATGGATTTGGGTTTCAGTGGATCAGACAAGGAATTCCATCAGTTGGAACACTGAGTCACTGTGGGGAAGATAAGATAAGATAAGATAAGATAAACCTTTATTTATCCCACACTGGGGAAATTCACTTCAAACGAGGTAGAAGAAAAAAAAAAACAATAATAATAGTATAAAGTAGAAAAATAACAAATCAACCATAAATAAGAAGGTATGTACATTATAAGGACTTGCATTTGTAAAGATATTTACATAATGTGCAAACAGAAAAATAAGTAATAGCATTCACACTAAAACAAAAAAGAAGTATTGAAAATAATGAAATATATTGCACAGAGCTTTTGCATCCTCACATTGTACAACAAACTCGATCCTACATCGTTTTTGTGGGACAGAATTTCTCCTTTCCTTTCCTAAAGGAAGGTCCAGTGTTTCCTCTGCTAAAGGAGATAAGATAGGAAGCATTGAAGCTCCTTTCCTCCTCATGTAGAGAAGTGGAGCAGCTGTGATCATGGTGCTGCTCAGAGACTTCAGCTCATTTCATCAGTTTCAACCTTCATAAGAAAAAGAAAAACCTTTTTCAACCGCAGCCCTGAATCTTCATATTTTGCTGCTGCTGATGTCATAGTGATGTCATCAGGGTTACAAATTTATAACAGGAAGTCTGTGTTACAAAAAAGTATTTCAAAAGACATGGGCCACTGCTATCCAAGATGCTATCCAGGTGCACATGGGAAATGTAGGATCCAGACACCAGGGACCAGAAATCAGGA
Source organism: Seriola lalandi dorsalis (assembly GCF_002814215.2). Lineage (NCBI taxonomy): Eukaryota > Metazoa > Chordata > Actinopteri > Carangiformes > Carangidae > Seriola > Seriola lalandi. The sequence continues at coordinate 778,874 of NW_019525348.1, forward strand.
TCTCTCTGCCTCTGCTGCTTTGATTTAGATTGTTCTCCTTTCTCTCATGTGTCCTACAACTTTATGGTACTGCCCCTTTAAACACAAAGCTTCAGTTCTTCCAAACCCAGAGCAGCGAACAAAACGAAGCAACATCAGTTCATTTTAAAATGTGAAAACTTTTATTGTGAAAATAGACACCTTTATTAAACTGATAAATTTGAGCTGTGTGTGTGTGTGTGTGTGTGTGTGTATTATCTGAAAC
>NW_019525348.1:779153-802063 GCF_002814215.2 Seriola lalandi dorsalis
TGCACATGGGAAATGTAGGATCCAGACACCAGGGACCAGAAATCAGGATCTCTCTGCCTCTGCTGCTTTGATTTAGATTGTTCTCCTTTCTCTCATGTGTCCTACAACTTTATGGTACTGCCCCTTTAAACACAAAGCTTCAGTTCTTCCAAACCCAGAGCAGCGAACAAAACGAAGCAACATCAGTTCATTTTAAAATGTGAAAACTTTTATTGTGAAAATAGACACCTTTATTAAACTGATAAATTTGAGCTGTGTGTGTGTGTGTGTGTGTGTGTGTATCATCTGATATAGACGGGGTTCTGTCTGAAGTCCAGTGAGTGCAGGGCGGTGGCCAGGGCTGCGTACAGGCGAGTGCTGCTGAACCTCAGGCAGTACACCGGGCTGCTCACTGGGTCTGTGCTCAGCTGGAAGAACTGCACAACAAACAAAACATAAAATCACATTATAACGTCGTTACATTACTGCTCCACATGTGAAGCACTCTACCCGACTCTCACTGTACATATCACAGTGTGTACCTGCAGGCATTCAGTCTGCCGTTTGTCCCAGAGTCGTACGACACCGTAGTACGAGGAGCCGCTGGCGATCATGTGATTTCCGTCCGTCTGGATGCAGTACAGAGCGCTGTCATGAGGCTCCTCCCACTCCATCGCACACTTCCTGTTGGGAGAGTTTACACACGTGCCCAGATAAACATAATGTTGGTTTTGTTTGTTTTTTGCTGCAGCGGGAACAATAATGTCTGACTGCTGGATGTTGAATCTGAAGTGAAACAGTTCAGGAGAGATTACACCTGTGTGTGTTTGGAGACAACGCTGAAACTATATCTCTTTTTCACAGGAAAACCCTTTAACAAGGGTGAACAAGGAGATGTCTGTGTGTGTGTGTGTGTGTGTGTTTGTGTAAATTGGTGAACTGTATAGCAAGGACTTTTGGGGCTTTGTACTGTGTTTGTATTTTTCACTTCCAGGATACAATGACAATGACTGACCTCCCCCATAAAAGCTTGCTAAATTTAGAGTGTACATTTGTATGTATTATTTGTGTGTGTATGTGTGGGAGAGAGAGAGAGTGAGAGGGAGAGAGAGAGCCTCCAGACATCTCTGCTGCCCCACTGTCTGCCCCTGGTGTCTCTCCATCACTTATTGATGAGGCTGCTCTAATGGAGGATCGATGTCTATTGGCAGAAAATACTTATCCCCAAAATACTTCCCCTCACCCTTAACCACAGCCACCTCCACCCAGCCTCCTGGAGACACACATACACACACACACACACACACACACACGCACATGCATATGCACATGCTCACGATTCATGATATTAATGAGGATATTGTCTGATATAACTATGATAATTAAACTGTGTGGCACTGCAATGCAATACATGAGGCGAAGCTCAGTTGGAAGCATTTGTTCAGACATAACTTCATAGAGTCACAGTGCAATTCAGCTGAAATCAATAAATGAGAATATTGAATCAATAATTCTAACATTTTCTCAATAGAGTTTTCATTAGCTTTATCACAACCACATAGTAAATTAGACTAAAATCCTGATATAAAATGACGTATATTAAGAAAGTGGATTTCACTATATCACCCCCTCCAACTGTTCATATTGAAAAGACAAAGACTTCATAATCAAACTGATCATTAGATCTGTTCAGCACCATGGGACCACACAGAATCCGCATTTCTTTTTTGTCTATTACAGTGCATTTGTCTTTGGCGGTGAGCCCCACCTCCAGACAACCTGAACCTCCTGGATGACCCTGGGAGCCTTTTGAGGTTGGTTAGGTTTGACCATATGAATTATTGATATCTAAAGAGGGACCCCCCTCTGCCAACCTTCACCCCAACCCAACCCTTTTCAAAGTCCCAAGAGCGATCTGCCAATCACATCTGATTTGTCTTACTTGACTGATCCCCCTGAAATCCAGCCCAAAACCCCACCAACCCCTGCTGTCCTAAATAAATGCTGCCCTCCCCAATCATGTTGGGGACCCTGTCGGCATATACTGGAGTGAGGGCTGCTGCATTAATATGGACACCACAGAGAGCTGCTGGTTAGGTCACACTGCTGGAGAGAAAAGAGTTTACACCACAAAGACAATACTGAGGGAACTACAGACAGGGTTCATACACATTTTGTTTGACACAGGGTTCATACACTTTACACACTGCACATAACAGCAGAACATGGTACACTTCAACTGAAACAACTAAAACACAGCTGTAAAATACTACGCAGAATAATACTATCTGCTGCTATCCGTGCTTCCTCTTTGGATTCAGCGTCTGACATGAACATTGTTCCGGTGGCAGAGCAGAGGAGCACTGAAGCAGGTGTCCTGGCTGTGGTGAGAGAGGGCTGGAAGATGTTTTGGACACCGCAGCATCATGGTCATGTGACAGTATGGAGGTGCCCAGGAGGCATTCTGATCAGATGCCCAAACCACCTCAGCAGGCCATATTTCACAATTTGGAGCCTCAAATCACTGCCACTTCTCAAACTACATGAATTACTAGACAGAGATTACTTTTAAAAGATAAGAGAAGCCAATATGAGTATATGCTTTATGTGTATTCTGTGAGTTGGACTCAGGTGGAGGAACTTTGCAGCTGTAGGTTCACGGTCTGACCCTTTCTTCATGATTTCTGTGATCATTATTTAGTCAGATTCAGTTCAGACTTGTCAAATGCTTCAACTCCATGTGTCGTTTCACATTCATTACTGACGTCTCCGTTTATTCAGACCCGGTGGTGAGATTTTTATTGTTGTAACCTGCACTGATTTGTTCATAAGTCATCTGATTGGCTGACTGTTTTCAGGTAAAACACTCAGAAGAGAAACCAAATCGTGAAAGGTTAGATGGTGGGTCCAGGTGGGCGGGGCTTGGTGACTGCTTTGTTGTGACATCACAAGGTGACAGAAGTCCTGACGGCTGGTTTTAAGGCTCAGTTTCTGAATACAGGCTGTGTGCATTTCTCTGTGGACTGAGGCTTTGATACACAGTATTAATATAAAACCTAGACCTGATCTATAATCAAAGAACATAAGAATATCTACCATCACACTTTATGGACTTTTATGATATTTATACCTGTTTACATTGTTCTTCAGAAATTCTGAAAAGAACACAGTGTGTAAGTCTCTATCGGTCTGATGTAAACCCCAGGGGGAAGACTGTGTCCTCAAAGGTGACCACAGCTGGTCTCAAGAAGTGGTAAAACTCTGAAGCACTCTAGGTGTCACTATTTAACCAAAAGATCCAACATTAACTGACAGAGTATTTGGAGCAATGGTTAAAATAGATTAATTGCTGCACACTTACAGAAAGTAATGTGTACTAATGGCCGCATGATAAAATCCTACAGAGCACTGACTGTAGGGAGGCGGTGGCGTACCGTGGGCTGAGTCGGAGGTCCCACAGTCGAATGAAGGTATCGTAGCCGCAGGTGAAGAGCTGGAACGGAGACTCAAACACCATGTCCAACACACCGGCCCCGCGACGAAACTCTGAGCCCAGACTGCTCACACACTCCGACCTGATGAGAAGATGAGAAGAGAAGTTTGTGTTATCATTGTCCGACAAACACCTGAACTCATCACATATGAAATGTTGAGAACAAAAGAATAAATGTGACTAAATTATTTTCAGAAATGAACAGTTTTCTCGATGAAGATATTTGCACATCCAAATGTCTTTGGTCCAGATGTTTTGGAAAGTGTCACTTCAGTCTTGAAAAGAAGAGGATCCCTCACCCTGCTCTTGTTCAGCATCACAATTTATTGATCATCCTAACGTTTCGATCGCTCTAGACCTTCATCAGAAGTATTTTAAACACGTCTTACAACCACGATCTTAAACAGATAATGCTCCACGCATCTTGTGCGTCCAGGTGTGTGACAGTTAATCTCTCATGGGACTGTCTTGGACAGTGAACTAAATAAGTGGGGAAATATATATCTATAGAAATCAACCATTCAAATTCAATCACATAAAGCAAAATGTTTATTATTTCTAAATTGTATTTCATTCCAACTTATTATTCTGGCTTTATTTAAAATTCATTTCCCTTAGTCTTCAGTATATTTGCCCCACCTGTTGAATATCTCTAAGCTAAACCTAAACATCGTAACAGTTTAATTGGTGAGGCTGGTTGTGGGTGATAGAACAAACAAACATGAGGTAAAATGATGGACTGCTGAGGGTTATACGGCCCTGACCTGATGACTGGCAGCCTCCCTGTGAGTCCTGCTCTCTGTCACAGTCAATGAAAAAAACATGAGTATGGCAACTGAACAGAACAGTCCCATAATGACATATGGCTGACCTTGCTCTTTTTGTTACACTAACTACAAAGAATGCCCACATGTTAATTTGGGTAATACAATTAAATTGTGATATGAAACCAGTCCCACGTCAACCCGGCGTTGGGTTCCAGTGGCAGAAGACTGAGCAAGGTCGCTCTGACGTCCCTCGCCCCAGCAGTGTTCTCCAGCTCCTGCTGCACGACCCCCAGGTCCATGTCAGATAAGATACAGTATATAATCTCTCCTGTGTGTTCTGGGTCTACCCTGGGGTCTGCTAGCACTTGGACATGCCTGGAAAACCTCAGAACGGAGGTGCCCAGGAAGCTTCCTGATCAGGTGCCCAAACTACCTCAACTGGTTCCTTTCCCCTTGAAAGAGCGGCGACTGAGCTCCTCAGCCCGTTTACAAGGGTGAATCCAGCCACCTTACGAAGGAAACTCATTTCCTCCACTCATTCACTCGTCACTACCCAAAGCTCGTGACCACCAAAACTGATAAACCAATTTACCGTTCTTCACCACGATGGTCCGGTACAACACCCAGATCACAGGGTTGTTCCTGGCCGAAAATTAGGCGGTGGTGGTATTAACTACGCCTACATTCAGTCCTGACACATTAACCGTATCTCGTCAGTAACATGAATTAACATCTTTTCCCATATTAGAAGAACTAATGATGTCTGCACTGTTTCACCTGTCCTCGAGATTCTTCTCCTCACGAACTCTCTTTTTAAAATAATCTGTGATTTGAGACATTTCTGCAAAAAAAATAAAACATACACGATGGGAAGTTACATTAATTTAGGGAAACTTTTCAAGAAGCTGGGTGTGCTTGGTTGTAAAAGGGATAATATTTAACTTGTTTGAACAGCTGTTTTGTTGCTAGGCAACATCTAGTGGTCGTAGTAATGATGAAAGGAGCAAAGGGAAAAGTGCGGTGACGTAGTATAAAGAGAGACAGAGTCCACGTCAGGAGGAGGTTGTGGTGGATGGATGAATGTGACACAGGAGAGCGCTGCTCCATTCCCATGTGAAAGTAGCAGTTTATGTTGTTTCTATTATCCATGACCATTCAACAAAGTTAACCATGTTGTTATTATTGTAACCATGACAACAAACATTGTCTAATGTTGAGGAAGTAGTTATTTTACCCCACACCACGGTCAATTCCTAAACCTAACCAAGTCGTTTTTGAGCCTGAACCTAACAACTCTCCAAGGTCTCCAAACTGGACACTCTCCAACCCCCAGCATCGACTTGAGGCCTGTCCATGGAAAACATAAAGAGAACCAGAGACAAACACAACCCTGACAGAAGACAACACCCAGTGAAAACCTGCATCTGATCAGCCTTCCAGTATTGTGGTAAATGAAGGTTGCTACTGTGGAACTCCCATTAACCCCTTGTGTGAAGTATAAACACAACTCATGTTATAGTTTGACTGAAAATTACTACTTTGTCACTTAATCAAGTGAATTAATCAGCACATATTAATTAGAACAAATATTCATGTGGGACTGACCAATATGGATTTAATTCTCTATCACGCTGCTGTTTTATACTCTGCTATCTATTCAGTGTTATATTGCACCTTTTCTGGAAAATCAAATGGGAATCTGTTTTCGGATAAAATGGAAATGTTTGTTTTTGTCTAATAATTCACAAGTAACTACCACATTGATACAAATTCACATCATGTCACAGTAATCATATACTAACCCACACCTGTTATCATCACATGCTTCCACCTGTTCCAGCGCACAAATATATGAAAATACAAATGAAACTATCATATACATATCATTTAACATGCCAAGAGAAGTATCATTTTGTCATGTTATTATCTTCATCATTGCTGTATGATTGTTTTTTTAAGTTACAGCATCTCAATTTATATTTTCCATCTTCAACAAAAATTTGTTCACTTGAAATCGACACTGGAATTTCGTCTGTGTCACTGAGTCTGGATTGTGTGGGACTCTGGACACATGAATTGTGTGCATGGACAAGTGATAAATAAAGTTCGTCTGGGTTGAAGTGGTGTGCCCTGTGTGTGTGTGTGTGTGTGTGTGTGTGTGTGTGTGTGTGTGTGTGTGTGTGTGTGTGTGCAGCTGCATGCAGCACCATGCTCTTGTGATCACAGCTCTGTGCCGCTTGCTCCTCGCCTCTTGATTATTGGAGAATAACTTGCACTCAGCAGGGCGGATTATTGCAGAATAACTGTCTCTTTGTTGCCATTTAATACCCTCCATGACCGTGACTCTGTGCGACTCTCGCACGTTTGATACCTGCCCCGTAGCAACCATTTAAAGGAGTCCGCTGGCCTTGGCGACAGAGCAGCCCTGTGCTTCGACTCGTGCCCCCTCCCTCGCCCTGGAGCTCAATCCGCAGACTCGGGCTGGTAATCCCCAAGCCTTACCCCAGGGGTCCTTCTTATTGGACCAGGGCTTTCCCCACAGGACGCCTTATTGGGTGAGAGCTCTCTCATTGCCAGGATCTCATGACTAAGCCCGGGCCAATGGGGAGTCTGTGATGAGGCTGAGTTTGTGTCTGTGTGGGGTAGTGACCCCTCATTTTCCCCTTACCACTAAAACCAAGGAGCTTAGCACATGCCACACAAAAAGAAACTCATTCAAGCCAAAGGGATGCGAGCCTGTTCATTCATAACTAAATAATGATGTCTCCATCACAGCACTACCACTCCAACTGAAAAGAGATCATCAATTCATAACCCCGGCCCCTGAAATCCTTCAAACAACAAGATTACAATCTAACACTGTTTTTTTTCTTGCTTTAAAAAAAATGTAACAAACAACCAAATGTGAGAGGAAAATAAAAGCTGGGCTTCCATAAAATGGACCTGACATCTGTGCAGGGATCTTAAAGCCAGTAATAGCACCATGCGATGAGCTGGTGCACAGTGCAAAACAGCAGGGATTCTCAAATTGGTAGGTCACTGGCTTTTATGGGCCGCGTGTGATTACAGGATGGAGGTGTAAGCGTATAATCTGTCAGAATGACTGTATCTGTTAGTGAGCCGCGGCACAATGTTCTGATCTGACCATCCTTCCCAGAGCACCTCTGGGTCCATTATGTTAAATACCTGAGTCTGGCCTGGAGAATGCCTGACTGAAAGGTGTCACATGGGAAAGACATAGCTGACTGGCTGAGTCATAACCATCAGAATACACCGTCATAGACTGTGAGCTTCAAAAAAATCAAAGGGTGTCAGACACCGTTGATCATCAATCTCAAATCAGTGGAATTGTAGTAATGACATGCTGCAAGTGGATGACATCATAAGAAGGGCTGTGTATCTCATTAACAATAATTCTTGCTGTAAAGTTATTAACCTCAAACATCAACATGGTCAATAAGAAAAAAAGATGCCAGTGTGCTTGTAATGTTCCATCTGTATTAAAAGACTAAACTACTCATTGTCTTAAGTGGTCTGTTTTAATGAAATGATATAGAACATGAGCGGCTTCTGTTTATACTCAAAACTGTATTTGGAATAAATCAGGTGTTGTTCTATGTTGTTGAAATTGTCATCAACTCTCATTATAAAGACTGAAACGATACATTTGTCCATCTCTCAGCTCCATGCACATTGATTTTTACTGAAGATGTTTATCTTATCTATAGTCAGTTCACCGCCAAGATGGTGACGGTGGAGCAGCTCACTCCGAGCTTCAAAACCTCTCTTTAGAAACGTGCGGGTGACGTCACAGTGGCTACATCTATCTTTATTTACGGTGTAGGGTCAAAACTTTGCACTTTACATTTTTATTTTGCACATGCTAAGATGTACATTAATGAGAGCGTATCAGGCTTATTTATCAGGGCGTAGCATAGCATACGGAGCTAACGTCCTGGACAGAACAGTCTGGGATGAAAACACATGTACTGCTACATCCCTAGTTATTAGGTATAGTTGTTCATATTCTGTACATTAAGCATCATAAAGTTAAACTATGAACTTCAGACATTAACCAAATGTGTTTCCTTTCACGTGCATCATCTGTGTTCTGTGGACAGAAGCAGTTGTTATCCTGATCCATCACAGCGAATAAATGAATATATTCTTTCTAATAGAGACATCTGACACAACAAACTTGAGTCCACTGACATGTTTATCCAGTTCATTACAATTCTTATTTTTTAACAATTCTGGCCATCATTTCCACCAGTGATAAGAATATTGTACCCACCAAGTTCACTGGTGAGATGAGGGAACACAGCACGTTGATAAAATGGAGTCTGAAGGGGCAAGAAACACGAACGGCCAGACGATCTTATAAGTTGGAAACTTTTAGTCAACTTATTTGGAAGAGACGACAACGCATTCACACAGTAAAGCCTTTTGTCCAAAGAGACATACAAGTGAGGGACATCACAGTAGGAGACATTGGTGTAAGAACTAAGTACTACATCTATTCAATAAGTGTAAGGAAACCAGGTAAAGAAGTGGGGTGAGTGCTAGTGAGGCAGCTGTTTTTTTTATTAGAAGAGTAATCCACACACTGTTAAATATTTCCCATGATAATAAATGCAACATTTCTGTGAGACAGCTCATCAGACCTGAACTACTTGTCTCCTCTCTCCAGCCTCATGATACAGGACGGCTGATGTGAGGCTCAGTGAAGACAGGGAGCCAGTCAAGTGACCAGAGGAGAGGAGTGGTGTGAGAGACCATCCTGGACCAGCTGCAGAAGTCAGGTGCAGCAGGACGCTGGTCCAGGTGGGAGATGACACGCACCTGGGCGAGGACCTGGACTGCCTCTCTAGTGAGGAGAGAGTGTCTACAGCCAAACTGTCCATAAACGTCCCTCACAGTTTACAGACCGGCTTCATGCCTCAACTTTGACCTACTGCCTTTACTGTAGATGTGTGCACCGTTGAGCAATGAGGGATTCTTAGTTACATATCAGACGCTCTCATTTAACCTATGAACTGCTGGTTTCTAACCAATGTTGAGTAATTTCAATTCCTGTCCATTCGACATAATTTCGTTTTTAACAAAAGTCAAATAACAATGAAGATAATTCATTGAAAAACAGAAAAGTTTGACTGATTAAACTATAATAAAAGGTTCATAATAAAGAACCTACTGCAGCAGAAGTCAGTTCACCCTTCATTAGTGAGATTCCATATTTTTATTTTGTTAATATTCTGTGTGTCTATTTTATTTTGTTCTGTCATTCTTCACAGATGTTTCTTTCCAGCTGCTCTTTGATGGAGGGCTGTTGTTGCTCGACCTTCTGCTTTAAATACTCCAGAGGTGTTCTATTGATTCAATTCAGCATCTGGGTAAAGAGACTTGCATTCATAGAGTCATCTTCCTCACAACCTTTTGCTCTAATGCAGCCGTACATCAGTGAGCTCCCACTTCCATGTTTCACGGTCGGCACCATGCAGTCACTGTGGTGGTCCTGAGCAGGTCCACACCCAACATGCTGGACTTTATCTGATCCAAACAATGTGCTTCAAACATTCATCAGGCTTCTTTTCATGCTCTTTATCAAAGTCTAATCTTGCGGTTTGTGAGCAGTGGTTTTCTTCTTGGCCGTCGTCCATAGAGTTGGGCTTCATGCGCTGTCCTTCTCACTGTCCCCTCAGTCACCGAAACACCAGCTTCCAAAGATAATCCTTGTGCAAGATCAGAAACACTTGCATGTTTGTTTTTCAATGCAAGATTGTGTAAATAGTAAATTGTGCATGGCGTAACTTTTCGAGGCCGCCACTGCGCCTTGTGTTGCTGGTAGCACGGCTCCTCCTATAACCTCCTGACCGCTGCTGCAGCTGTGTTTCACTTTATATCCAGTAGCCAACAGATGCTGTTGTACACCTTCATCAAGTCTCACAGTGTGCTTTCTTTCTTGTTATGACCTGGTTCATGCTGATGGCCTTATGGCCTTTTGTTGCATTGAGGTTGGACTTTGAGGTTTGCACCTGTTTGTTTTTAATTAAACATAAGATCTAACACTCACACTTAAACATAAAATAATATAAAAATTATAATATGGTTCAACTTTGAATCATGTAATTTTAGTGATGTTGCACAGGGATAAACAGAAATAACTTAACTACAAAAGCAGGTTCCAGGTTGTAACACTGACCCCACCCTAATGACAATGACTCTTTGAGCCTCGTGGAAAAATGGAAATCGTTGTTTTTGCAGAGAAATATTTTTACTTCTTGAGAATGAAGCAGTTTGAGGTGCAGTGTGGCAGCTACTTTGTGAGATGGGTAGACTGGTGGTCCTAGGGGGCACAGACTTAGTGATTGTTATGAGGGGGCCACTGGCTGTGTGACACACAGGGTCTAAGTCCTGATTTAAGCCTGTCTGGTCTCACTGCAGGAGTCAGGTTGGCTTTAGGGGCCACACACACACAAATTGTGAAAGGAATCATTAATGAATTGACAATGTTGAAAAAAAAAATAGAAGAAGCTAAGGGCATTATCCTTTAGTGTGGGGACAGCTAAAGAAAAGCAGTGTGTGTGTGTTTTTGTGACAGAAGTGGTTGGAGGCTCTTGTAAAGTTAAGTCTAAGCTCTAAACAGGAGCCTGGGGACGCACTGGGAAACGGGCCCTCTCGTCAAAAGCCATCAGACAGGTAGAGAAAAGGAACCCTGCTGAGGTTTTTACTGGCTAAAACAAACAGAGGGGAGCCACGCAACCTGCTGCACGTCCACCCGCTTTCACCCCACACCTCTGAGCTCGCTGCAGCGCTACTGCAGCAGGAATGTGAGCCTTCCTGGCAGACACAGTTAGAGAGGAGGGGGAGCTGGCTGCTGGGACCCATCAACAATGACCACCTTCAAAATGTCACATACACGTGTGCACTGCAAAGACAATACAGCTGCAATTTGTATAACAGAGCGTCCAGCCCAATGCAGACATTTAACCCCGCTCCTTTCAGTGTCAGGAATGTCAGGAATTCTCGCCTGGCCATTTGATTGTAAAAAAAAAAAAAAAAAAAGGAGGGCTCCCTTTCTGAAGGAACAGAGGGGAATCTTGGGAGTTGGGAGTGATGGTCAGGGTCCTTTCTCTTTGATGCTTTTTTTCCCCCCTCTGTGTTTAGCCATGAGCGGAGACAGTGTGAAAAGTTGGGGTGCTGGTCTGATGGCGCCACTTGTGTGGGATCCCCCTCTATATGGCTGATCATAAGATGCCTTTGTGCCACCGAGAGGGGGGAAAAAAAAAGACAGAATTAATCGCAACGGAGGGAAAAAGAGAAAGTGTTAAATGAAATTAAAATCAAACCCCCAAGACCTCAGTGGGAGCTGCCCCCCTCCCCTCCCCTCCCCCCTCCCATTCTTTTTAGGTGTTACCATATGAGGTTTTTAACCTGCAGTTCGCCTGTTGGTGCCGAGGGGAAGGAAATGATTCTACAAATGCAGAATAATCACAGATGCTATTTTATGAACCAATATTGTGATTTTGATCTACACTGTGATTATTTGGAAAAGGCCTGCGCTGGTTGTCCACATAGTGATTTGAGGAACAGCATTCAAATTTCTTAAAGAAGGTTAAGTACAATGACCCTGATAGCCAAATAGTGTGTCCCTGTGTGTTTCCCATAGTGCCGTTCTGCACAGTTGGGGCGTTGCAGAGATAACTTCTGGGGGTTAGGGCGTGAGGTGAGAGGGAACACATCATTTTTCAATAATAATGAACCCACACTGTTCTCTCTCTTGCAGACTGTTTCTGATACAGTGACAATAGAAAATCATCATTAACCTTTTAAATAGTCACCTTTGTGGAAAAATGAAAACAAATGAAATCAAAACTTTTTTATATAAATATCCAGCTTTAGTTTCTCTTTTTGCTTCATGACAAGTAACATTTTCAGTTCTCCTTCTGCCTTTTTTGTGCAATTGTATAAAATGTTTTTACAGCATGTTTGTACTATGATATGATTAGATTATTCTATGTAGAGCCCGACCGATTTAATCGGTCGATATCGATATCGGCCTATCACAGATTATCGGTATCGGTGCATATATTCTCTGATATGCACTGATATGAATACTTTTATTAATAAGCAATAATGCAGTGGAAATGCTCGATTCAAGTCAAGTTATATAGGCAGCATTTTATGTATATTTGAGCCTTTGTTTTCATTCAAGTTAAAAAAAAAAAAAAAAAAGTATATATATAAAATATATATATATACATATTTGTTCTTATGTGTTTTATTTATAGTTATTTATTTCTATAGTTATTTTATTTAATTCCCAGTTAAATTTACCGCTTCAGTGCAATGATGTCATTTTGGTAAATAAAGTTTATTGTTAAACTTTAAAATATCCTGCTTTCATTACGTCTTTTTCACAAGTGTTATTTATATATATATATATATATATATATATATATATATATATATATATATGTATGTATACATATAAATATATATATATATGTATATATACATATATATATATATATGTATATATACATATATATACATATATATACATATATATATATATATATATATATATATATATATATATATGTATGTATATATACATATATTGGCCAATATATCGATATCAGAATTATTGTACAACCTAATATCAGCATTGGCCCTAAAAATCCAATATGGGTCGGGTTAGATGATTTTATGGTTTTCTCTTCATGGAATAAAGAAGGAATCAGTGACGTAAAAAAAGCTCCAGAGCTGCCTGCTGTACTATAGATACTGCTCTTCTAAAAGAAACTCATATACTACAGCAGGATATAAACAAATCAGACGATGCTGACTTTAAGGTAGAATCACACTCTTCAGCCAACAACAGAACAAAAGGAGAGATTATTTTGTTTTGTTAATGTTACCAGAAAAGGCAGCCAGTGACTGTTATATGGACGTGGACAGACTATAGCATACTATGTTTAGTATAGATGTATGCAGAGATTGATGATTTGCACGAGGATAAAAGAATACTTCTGATGTATCATATCCACCCTAGAAAATGTATCTTAAAAAAAAAAAAAAAAAAAAAAAGTTAATTAAAAACAAAAAAGAAAAACTAGAATAACATTGTTGGAAAACTTTGTACTTCTACACTGGGGAACATTTGCTCACTCTTCTCTGCAGAATTGTTGCTCTCTACTGTTCATCCACAGATTTTCGATCAGATTTAGCTCAAAGCTCTGACTCGGCCACTCAAGGACTTTACCTTCTTATCCTTAAGCCACGTGCAGAAAGCTGAACCACCTTCCCACCTCCTGCTGTCGAGCAGAGGCAGCGTGTTTTCCTCTAGAATCATGGCCGTATTCATTCTCTCGTCAATGAAGAGAAACACCCCCACAACATAATGTCGTCACCACCAGGCTTCACAGTAGGTGTGTTAGTAAATGGGCCTCTGAGTCAGGATTATTTTGCCACACTCACACTTTGTTGTTTTTGATTCTAGATATGATGATACAGAGTCGAGTCTCTTACTCGAGGGGTGTAAATAGAACAGACTTAAGAGTTAGTGTTTCTAACTACAACTAAATATGTTTTAAAACTAAAGTTGATCTTACAGCTGGTGGAGTCCATGGTTGTTAGCAGTTAACAGCTGATCTGAAAACTGCACCTACTTTGAAAATGTGCTCAAATTCAAACATGTCAAAAATAACATTTCTCCTTTGATCTGATTTGAGAACAGTGACCTCTGTCTGTCCCTCCAGCTGTGAACATCTCTGACAGTGCCGCCACTATTTTCCTCAGACAGGAAGTGACTGCTGGAACCCTTCCTGGAAGCCTGCGGTCTCCTCCCTGTGATCTACCTGTTGTTTGGTGCTGCAGGTGTAACAGTGTCTTGTTGTTGATGATGATGATGTTTTGGCTCAGATGGGGCTCGAATCAAAGGGACGTGCGGTTGTGCTAATGCACAGGGTGTGAAGATGATGCTGGTGACTGGGGGCAGACAGTGTGTGTGTGTGTGTGTGTGGGAGGAGAAGCTCTATGCAGTGTGTGAAGGGATTACTGGAACTGAAGGTGTGTTTACAAGTCGTACATACAAGTTATTTTTCCTTTCATATATTTGAAATATTCATTTCAAATGAAAGGACGTTAGCAGAGCTGGATGTGTTTTTCCATTTTAGACACCAGTGTTCATCCGACTTCCTGTCAACAGCTTGTAACCCCTTGTTTGACCCCAAACACAAAGCAGCTCCATAAAGAAATGCTTTTCGCACTGTCTGTGGAGATTGTCAGTCATCCAACAGACAGGAGCACTAACGAACCAAGTGACATCAACGGCCTTGATAACGAAAGAGGAATAAATACCTGGGTCTCCTCACCGGTCTGTGAGACCTGAGGAAGCCTCTTCAAGTATCTACAACTAAAAAACAAGTAATGGGAAAGACGAGAATTTCAAAGAAACTTGAATGTGGCAAACACACTGAGCTGGTTTGTAGCGACTTCCGGACACAAGCTAAAAGTCGCTGGGAGGCTGAGGTCAGGTCTGGTTTCATTCGTCTGACACGCTACCAAAAAGATTCGCTGCCAGTCCAAAATGATGTCAACAAAAGGATCAAATTATTATATCGTGCACAAAGTTATCATCAAAATATCCACAGCGGTCAAAAGAAAGTGGCGGTCAACAAAAAATACAAGGACCCCCCCCCCACCTCCAACACACAGCTGGACAGGAGCTTATATCAACTACCAACATCCGTGGCACCACCATGTGACCCAGCTCTCCACAATCACCACGACCGCACAAAAATAAATGACATTAATAACTGATATCAAAAAACACTAATGAATAACATTATATAAACCACAGAATCCATTCCTTTCTGAAATTCATTCCTCACCACCAGGCTTCACCGTAGGTGTGTTAGTAAATGGGCGCTCACACTTGTCTATGTACGTACTGTGTTCAGGTGTCTGTATACTTTAGCCGTGCAGTCTATATACCATAATGCTGAAAACGGTCAGACAGACACCTCCCTCTGGTAAACCTCTCACCTCCTTCAGTGTTCAGTAGAAAAGATGGAGGAGAGATAGTGTCTGGATGTGACAGCAGGCTGTACACAGATCAGCCACAACATTAAAAGCCAGCAACTGTTTTTATTCTTGTGGCTGTATACACACACACACACACACACACACACACACACACACACACACACACACACACACACACACACACACACAGGTTTTAATGTTACAGTAACAGTAAACATGAACAATGTGCCCTGATCACCCTCAGCCTCACCCTGCACCCACCTGCCTGTACAGCCATGCTCAGCCTGGTATGCTGCTCTCAGCTGTTTATCAGATGGAAAATCACAGCAGGGGACTGTGTGTGTGTGGTGTGTGTGCGTGTGTGTGTGTGTGTGTGTGTGAGACACTCTGAAGGTGCCTGTATTTATCGACCTGTGTGAGGATGATAACAGCAGACACTCCACCCTCAGCCTCTGAGGCTGGACCTGAGACCAAACATCAGCTGACATTGCTCTTCCTGACTCGTAATGATGCAGGACGGCTGATGTGATGGATGATCAGGCCTCAGCTGATTCAGAGCTCGGCTGCCGGACTGTCAACATGAGTCCTTTCAGACATCTGGAATCTGTGATAGTGTCTGTTACTGAAATGTCTTTCTGGCATTCAGACAGAGGTGTGTGTGTGTTTTCATTTTATGTCTACTCAGATGTGACAGGGGTGCTACAGAAACAGGCAGCTTATTAGTCAGCTGGTCCATAGAGGGAGGGCAGTCACAGCTGAGTATGAAGGAGGAAGAGTGTCCTCACTTCTCTCTCAGGATTGTGGATTTTAGACATTTTTAAAAACGCCCACCGAAACAATCCAATATCTGTTTAAATGTGCGCTTCATGTAGAATACTTTCAGCAGGTTGTCTTCCCGTGAAAACAGCACTACATTTTTTAAAACTGCTGAACTTCTGTTTTCTTTACGCACAAGCGCACCTATGGAGTACACTGTATCACGCCGCATCCGCAGGTCAGCTGAGTGAATTTAAAAGTTGTGTGCACCAGCTTCAACAACTGAGCATTTGTATATGTGTGTTTGTGTGTGTGTGTGTGTGTGTGTGTGTATTGTTGATACACGTAACCCAGACTCTTGTAGCTATGAACTAGCTAACAACTTGTATGAAAGATATCTGCATAGACACAATAAACCTGATTTAAGTTGGAAGACTTTGACCACCATGCAGGCTGCTGTCACAAAAATAAACGAAGTAAAAAAAAAAAAAGCTCTCTCACCTCAAACTTCTCAAACTGTCCGTGTCTGTCACAGGGAGCTACTTCCTCTCATGTGGAAAAAGGACGACACTGAGCACAGAGTGAAGCAGGTGATTCGTACCTTGTCCCTGAATGGAACAAGGCCTCCCCTACATTTTTTGAATCATTGTGTTTAAGCTACTATTATTGCTAGTATTTGAAAAAGAGGGTAAATATGAGAAAGTCTCAGGTGGAAGATGTTTACTTTTCCAATATTTAATGCAGCTCTCTTTAAAAAAATTTACTGTGAGATGTTTGAGGCAAATATTTAAAGTCAGCTCTGTTGAACTCTCTTCAGCTGATCTTAAGGTATTTTTGCTCTGGTCACAACAGCACAACATATTCTTCACTTTATAAATACATTTCCATGTGAGGGAGGGGCAGGTTTCCACGTCTGCCCAGGGAGAAAATGAAATCACTCGGGCTTTAGAGGACACATGCATTCTCTAGGTAACCACGTCAATTTCCCTCCACACCTGCAAACTGCAGAATAACCTGCCCACTCATCCCATCCCTCTCTCTCCCTGCGTGTCTCCTGTCGTCTCCCCTCCTCAGATTTCCAGGCCTTTTGGAAGCAGGAAGCAGCTTTGTGTTGTGTCGTGTCGGCCTGTTTTAATTGGCTCAGGTAAAGCTGGGAATTACAGCAGCCTTGTCAAAGATGTATCAGGTTTAAGCCTCGCCTTTCAAAGACAGGAATTTTCAGAGGCCCCTCATTCTGAGCTGCTCCCAGCTCAGGACTGGTGTGTTGTGTGCTTGGTTTGCTTTTTGGACAGATAAAGGGCCACACTGTTGCTGTCTTCATGCACTGATGCAGAACAAAAGCCATGTGGGAACATTAATCTAGTAAATTAGGTTTACAAGAGGACATTGTTTGGAAGTGGAACTTGTCCATAACTGATAATCACAGTGTGTTTAACCCATAATGCACTGCACTCAGTAGAAGTGGAGCACAGTATATAGAATAAATAAATGCACATGCACCCAAAAGGATTTTCTAACACCATGAGCACTCACTCAAAATTCTGTGTGACCCAGAGTCACCTCACATCGTCTCAATTCAAACACACTGTTCACCCATGTCCCGTCAGCACAGAGCTAATCTGACTACTGTGACCTGTGGAAAACCTGTGGACCACAGCGGCTGTGTGGTATATGCAGTGAGTATCAGTCAGTCAGTCAGTCAGTCAGTCAGTCAGTCCAGCTGCAGCACAGGAGCAAACTGCGTGAGGACAGGGTTACTAAAGGTCACAGAGCAGAGATAAAGTACAACCCTTCAGCTCAGCAGAATGTCCATGGTTTAGGTTTGATCGTTAATGACTGTGGTTCAGATCCTGTAGATCAGTGTCAGTGACAGACTTGTCTGGTAATTGGTCCATAACTCACAATTAAAATTACCACACAGTGAGGGTAATACTACAGCTACAATACTTGCCCCACAGATATGGCTGATGCTTTATAAAACACTGGATCCTTGATGAGTGCTGATGTTGGCTGATTTCAGAGTTGTTTCAAGTAATGAAACAACTTGTGGCCACTGTTCACTTCTTCTAATGGCGACCTCCAGCAGGATAATGCAGATGTGATGCAGTCATGTCGACATGGAGCAGAGTCTCAGAGGAAAGTTTCCAACCAAAGGGGGGAACTACCCACTACTTGCTGGGGTTCCTAATAAAGTGCTTGTTGAGTCTACTTGCTAGTAATACACATGAATGGGATTAAATGTAAATTTACACATGGAATCTTCTAGCATTTTTCATTCATGCCCGTCCAGACCATCAGCTAGCATCTCATGCCATGAGCAACCTGCGCTCCTGTCATGTGGATTAACCAGGTCAGCGCTCAAGCAGCAACAGGGAGGAGCTGCATCTCTGTTCACTGTAGATTAGATGCTGAGCACAGCTCGTCGCCAGGTAAACACATTTAGAAACAGAAACAGTGGTGAGTGTTTGTTTTTAAAACGCTGACTTTTTCATCTTTCAGTAAGGATGTTGTTCAGTGTGGCAAACTATCTCTTTAATGTTATTCGAAGAAAGCTCTGCTGAACCTCGTCTTTGTGTGCATGCACTGCGCCGAACCTCTAACCAAGAAGCATGTCCAGAAAACAATATTCTGTTCAGGTGTTACAACAGACAGTGATGCAGAGCAGCTTTCTCACTCACCGCTCAACATCCCAGATGCGAAGAGGGGAGAAGTTCTCGCAGCACGCCGTCCCTGTTACAAAGGAGCTGCAGAGAGAGAGAGAGAGAGAGAGAGAGAGAGAGAGAGAGATGGTGAAACGTCTCACAAGAACTAATTAAACCATCTGAAATAAGATTCTCCAATGAAACCTAAAGCAGCGGAACAAATATGTTATCAACCAGACCTTATCATTTATATCTCAGATAGATGATATCGACCAAAAAGGATTCATCGATCACACAAACCCAGTCCTGTGTATGTACGAATAAAATCAGATATATGTTCATGCAGGCAGAACAGACACATACAGAGGTGTCACTTTTGGTTTTAACTGCCACATTTAGCACCAGTCAGTCAACCATCACCACCGACATGACCTGACCCGGCCGACTCTTAACTTCACGTCTTCTTTCCAGAAGTTTGTTGGTAACATCTGATTGGACCGCTGCACACTGGGGCTCCAAGAAGTAATCATGCGCAATTAATCGAAATCTCAGCATGGCCCAGTGCAATATCCAAATCACACGAGATGTGATTGTTTTGATGAAAGTAAAATCTGTCAGATTGTTGAGCATCGTTAGCACCATTAGCGCTGTGGTGCTACGGAGAGGCCCAGACTACAAATCATATTCTCCAGAGGTTATATACAGTATGATTTTATTTGCATTATCTTTGCAGCCCTTGTATTTAGTAATTATATGATTATTTTCTCAATTATTTGGGGATTTTTTTTCCAAACAGATTTGTCCATATGACGGACAGAATCACTGCCCTACATTCAAAACATTGCTCCAACACTTCATAGATCTGCTGAATTGAAATATTTATTCAGGATTACTGTGACCAGTAAAACTTCTTTTTTTTTTTTTAAATATTCCCTCTGACAGTTTTTGATTTATCAAGTCCCACCAAGTATTCAGTGTTCTGACTTCATAAACAAAGATGAGTATAAAGATAGATAGAGACAGTAGATCCACAGCAGCCTGTCGGTCTCTGTGCAAACTGTTGTTAATGACAAATAAGTGTTGTCAGAAAAGACCGATCCAGCAGGGATCCTCTGCTGTCACTCAGCTTCACTCACAAACCCTCGTCCCTGCCTCCATCCACCACACATTGTTTCCCAGCAGAAGAAAAGAGTAGAGAACTACAACACTCATGATCCTTTGATTGGAGTGGCAGATTGGAATTAGCAGCCTAGGTATGCACAGTGAATGCCACGCATGTGGAGAGGTGTGGGAGTGGTGAAAGGAGAGGGGAGGAGCGCTGTGGGAGAGGGCTGACGGGGTGTGTTTGCCTGTTAGAAGCTATGTAGAGGGTTGGGTGGTGACCAGGGGTGCTGGTGGTAGGGGGCTTCTGTTGGGTAGGGCCGGAGTCTCAGGGCTTAGTGCTCTCCTACAGGGTTGATGGACAGGGGGGAGGGCCCACCTTTTACAAACAGAGAGGTAGTTACTGACAAATGCTGCTGGCTGGATGAGAGTGCTGGAGATGGAGACACAGAAACTGATGCATTATCACGAGGGAGGAGGGAAAAGGTCCCCTTCAAAGATACACACTGAAATGCAGTTTGACGCTGAAAAAAACTCCAGTATGATTCCCCACACTGATCTCCCTCATCACTTCACATCATCTATACGTCAAGCCATATGGGTAGAATTCCTGCAGGTCGGGTTTTACACACTGACACCTCTGAAGACACTGAACATGGTTGTAGAGGGGCCTCGGTGGCTCACCTGGTAGAGTGCATACCACTTAGGCTTAGTCATCCCCTCGCTCTCCAAAACCTTCCTGTCACTCTCTCACTTGTCCCAACCAGATTAAAGGCAAAAATCTGCCCAGAAAATAACTAAAAGAACAAAACAAAAAATACACTAGTTGTCTGTAACTTCCACCACAGACACACGAGAAGAGGTCACAGTGTATATTACCTCATTTCAAAATAAAATAAAATTCATTCACTGTGCTCCAAAGTAAGAGTTCTTCATACAAATGTGGTGGCGTCAAAAGAACAATATTTGTCTTTTAAGTGTAGTGGAGTAAAAGTCAGGGAAAGAAGAAAATATACTACAGTATAAGTACAGTACACAAGTTAATGTACTTTGTTACTATTCACCCCTGTAAACTAATTGATCATCAGAATTGCTTTAATTTTTGTCTTCCGACTAAACCATCCACTGATATAATCTCAGCACTAATACACAAAAGCCTGGGCAAAGTTACAGGGGGAATAAACACCTTGCTCAGACACACACCTGAACTAAACCAAGTTTAATTCAAAGGTATATATTGGTCATCAAATCAAAGCATTGTTTTATTGTCTTGTCCATATGACAACAGTGTTTGTGGTGTATTATCTGTATCTCCTGTTTTTACACTGTTAAGTCTGAATCATTTTGTTACTCTTCAGGTTATAGAAGAAAAACTGACATCACTGCTAACAAGTCATTTTGCAGATAGACCAGATGTCCTCCTGTAGATGTGTATGGGTATAAGAAAATTCCGCAGATAGTTTCAAGGACTGACTGTATGTATATACAAACCAGAAACCACATTTATGTTGACCCCGAGGTTAACTCCCTGCCTGTAAACCACAGTGAAGGGAAGGAAGCTATTAGCTCCAGCTGTGGTGGAGCAGAGGTTAGGAGCCCCGTCAGAATCCGACACGAGTCTGAGCCTTCACTTCTCAAACAAGACATCCAGTGCTGCCGTCCTGTCGTCACATCACACCTTCTCTCTTCTGTGTGTGCACACTGAGGCGAAGCTGAACACTGACAGTGAACTGCATTAGAAAGTTTAAAAAGTAACAATATGTTAATGTATTATTGTAAACAAAATTAGGTTCTCCTAATTTGGAAAAGGGTTTGAATCACAGATGCTTTCTATTTTGTTCAGAGCACCATGTTGATGATGATAATATACTTCATCAGAATGTAAAATGTAGTTTCAGCTACCAGCGGGGGGGGTGTCTAATATCTGATTGGATCCAAAGCTCCGGAGCTGCTACAGCAAGATGGTTTTGTCGCCACTTTAAAAAGCCCTGTGTAATTAATGTGATCATTATTATTATGATGTTCTCCAGGTTTGGCCACGTACAGACTGTCCTGACCTCTGCTCCGTAAAGATTTTGTTTGATTTTATTTCTATACCTGTATAAAATTGCTAAAATGGAAACAGGCACAAGAAATGAGGCGAGAGAGAGAGAGAGAGAGAGAGAGAGAGAGAGAGAGAGAGAGAGACAGAGAGAGAGAGAGATAGAGATAGAGAGATAGAGGTCCCTGGTCAGAAACCAGGAGATGTTGTGATTCAGGGTCAGCACCTTTGGGCCACCAGGTTGCCCCCGATTGATAAAGCCTGGCGGGGCCTGAAAGAAAGATCTACCGACGCTACTCAGCACAGAAGAAAGTGCTGCATGAAGTCATTTAATCTGTGTTTCCATTTTCATTTGCTGTTCTTCTAAAAAAAAAAAAAAAAAATGCCAAGACTGACCAATCAATCAATAATGCTGTTAAGGAGAGTGCTCTTTTTCGTAAACATGCAAATACATCATCTATTACAGAGTCTCTAATTACAGATGTTGCATTAATATGATAAAACCTTTATTAGACATCTGATGGTAGAGAGCTGACTGGAAACAAGGGAGGAAAGCAGCAAAGGTCTCAGGTCAGACCAGAGCAGCGATGCCACATTTATTAATGGCCACGAGGCAGTAAACCCAATAACCAATTTCATAATGTGTTATTTTCTAGATAAAGTCATGAACTAGTTGCTTGAATTTGTCCAAACTCCAGCAAAGTAGCAAAACTAATGTCACATTTTCTGCACATTTTCAATCCAAAGTGTGGCTTCTGGAGTTATTAATATGTAATACCTCACCAAAGTCCTTAATAACATACTGACTGTAAATTGAAATTGAATTGATGCAGCAGGGCTCAGGACGGGTTCTCTGTGAGGGAGACAGGACTGTTACGTAAACGGCCACGCAGCCGTCCAGACAGAACCAGACAGAGCTGTGACTGAGGGACGCTGCTGGCATCAACACGCACATGTGCTGCCAAGGGGAGTGGTGATGAGTGGTGATGGGATATGTGTGTGTGTGTGTGAGTGTGTGTGTTGGGGGGTTAAAAGGGTGGCAGGACAGGACAGAGCTGGTGGGGGCGGGGGTGGAGGGT